>NC_086448.1:706031544-706331544 GCF_028390025.1 Pseudophryne corroboree | reverse complement strand
GAAAGGAGGAAAATACAATCGAAGAGGAGGAGTTGAGGAATCCATTAAATTAAGAGAAATATAATTTGACATTAAAGGGTTTAGATCAACCTATTTAATATATGGTGCTATTACATTTAATGATTCTATAGAAAAATAATATATCCTTATAGGGGCTAATCATATTTATCATTTATAAGCTAGATGGTTATAGCGGACATCATACTATTCATATATGATATTACCGTATGGTTCCAAGATTATATTGGTATGATACAGCGATACATACCTCTTTAGCCGAATATTCAATACGACTCATTCTATGTTTGTTTAATGATCCCCACTTGATAAGGTGATTTCTAATAACAACAGTGGTGGAACCTATAATGACAGACCAAATTCCTATTGCTGTAAGGGTACAGTACATATCGATACTGGCCCATGATGTTTATTCATACATACCAATAGTAATAAGGACAGCTCTTAGAGCAGCTTCCCACTAAATCGTATTGAGTAGTGGACAGAAAATCGTAATCGTGCCTATGTTGGAACAAATTATATGAATGTAAGACCCAATATGTAAATCAAATCAGCTTTAATTGAATCAGAATTATAATAAAGAGGAATTGGTATCAAAATTCATTATTATTAAGGTCTATATTAGTCATGCACTATTATTGCACATTATATATAAAATCAGGAAACTGGTGGCACTCGGATAAATAAATCAGTTAAAAGCAGGAATGTGTATTCCAACGTTCTAACCGCCCTTTATTGGTGATTTCTGTCAGGGATAAATAATAACGTATTGAAACGCTGGAATACACATTCCTGCTTATTCCTGATTTATTTATCCGAGTGCTGCCGGTTTCCCGGTTATATTTAAGGTTACACAAATGGTAACTTTCAGAAGGCACCAGTCAGCTTTGCTTTAGCCAGGAGTGACAATCACTGGAGGGCCTCAACGTGCACATGAAGGCTTAGATGTGATCCGGATTACCAGCATTCACATCATTTGCAGAGTCTTCCTCAGATTTCATAGTGTTGTAGTATTTGGGTTAAAGGACCCTCCTTCACTTAAAGGTACATTAGAAGAGGGCTAGGAGAATGCATATCATGGGGGTAATTCAGACCCGATCGCTAGGCTGCATTTTCTCACAGCCTGCGATAAGGTCCGAACTGCGACGGGATGGTGCAAAAAAAGCAATCGCATGGGCAATCGCAAGGAGATTGACAGGAAGAGGGCGTTTGTGGGTGGCAACTGACCATTTTCAGGGAGTGTCTGGAAAAACGCAGGCGTGTCCAAGCATTTTCACGGAAGGCGTCTGTCGTCAAATCCGGTTCTGGACAGGCTGAAGTGATCGCAGCGGCTGAGTAAGTCTTGGGCTGCGCAAAGACTGCACAAAATCAGTTTGTGCAGCTCTGCTACACATGCGTTCGCACACTTGCACAGCTCAAATACCCTCCCCCTGTAGGCGGCGAATATCCGATTGCAGGACAGCAAAAATCGCTGCCAAACTTAATATACATGTGCAAATCATTTGATTTATAAAAAACATCTTGCTGCCCATGTTCCAGTTCTCACCTGGATCATTTAAATAGACCATTCTTGTGCATGCTAGCCTGGTAGTGCATTTACTGTGCCTGGGGGAAGAACCCTTGCCTCTCTGCTGGGATGTGGTCAGAGTTAGAGGTTGCCACCAAACAAAAAAAGACCAGAAGGTTGATCTATTAACTTGCATCTACTCCACGCCATCATCACCTTAAGCAGGGTTTCCTTACACTCTTTTTCTTGCCCTGAGAGTGACCATTTGCATCATGGCTGGGAGATCACATGTTAGTCACTTTAAATAAATATTTACACTTGAAAATAAAGTAAAATATATAATTTAAGTACATTAGTTGTCTGATATAATTTAATGTTTGTATTTATTGATTCATTTGTGTTCTGCATGAGCAACTACGTACAGGATAAATCTCCACCCAGCGATAATTACAAGGCATTCTCATTGCTTTAATCTCATCATGTGGATTTATGTGTGCTTGGGTGTCACCACTTTTTGCTTGGGTACAAGTAATGTTGGTTATACTAAATATGTGTGGCTGAATCGCACACACAAATAGAAATGGAATCAAGTGAACAAAAAGTTACACAGTCTCAGACAGCTTATTGCAAGTACAGATGTCTCTATAGACACAGCTGCATATACTGAACATAAGGAGCCTTATGGAAATAGACAGCTACATATTTGAGTGGCGTACAGAATTAGTTTGCCATGCTTCAGGCAACGTGCCTCGCTCGCCTAACGCTGCACTCGGCACAGGTTACTATTCCCAGTTGTAGTTCACGTGATTAGTAAATCAAGCAAATGTTGAAAAATATTTGTAAAAAATACCCCAAAAAACTTGTGTCAACCATATGTGTGTTGACCATTTTCATTTTGACCAGTCGACCTTAGGCACTATCTACCTTTTCCGGTTGAACTTTTGACCCTGTCGACCTAATGCATGGTGTCGACCTATTGACTATCTATCTAGACACTCTCTTTCTGTACATTGGAACCAATGAAGATAAACCACACATCCAAACTGAAAAATAACGCCTAGTTAGCTATTATATGCTTACTTATGTTTGAAAATATTTGTTGCATTAACCACTTAACTGACAATTTCCCCCCCAAAAAAAACACTCTGAAATTGTCGGGGTTTTTTTTTATTAGTGAATTAGGTGAAGAACATGAATTTAACCTTATCCAAAATGATTTAAGTTAAAAAAAGAAAAGAAAATTTTCAAATTTTTTTCCCTCATCGGAACATCGGTCGGGAAGATCAGTAACATCGGAACATCGGTAACAATGCAACCATTGCATCGTTACTTTTTAGCCCCCATACAGCCGCCAGGTACACAGGGGGGGTCTGGGGATGGCTTGGGGGGGTTGTTTTACCCTTCCCCAGCGGCTGCCATTGTCTGCAGCAGCTGGGTGGGGGGGGGGTCTTGCCATACTGACCGATCAGCAGTGATCGGCAGCACGGCAACACTGAGGGGAGGGTGCAGGGAGGCAGAGGGGCCTTCTTGTCCCTCTGAGAGCAGCGGAGGGAAGTTTCTCTGCCCTGCCGCTGCTAACACTCTTTATCTGACTGGTCGCATCCTGTGCAACTAGGTCAGATTAAACACTTGCTGGTGTGGTCGCATCTGATGCGGCCATCCCAGGCAAGTAGTTAATACAGTGGGAGCAGACCCGCAATAGCAGAAAGAAGTAACATAGTGGGAGCAGCCCCGCAATAAGCAGAGAGAGGTAATATAGTGGGACGAGCCCCGCAATAAGCAGAGAGAGGTAATATAGTGAGAGCAGCCCCACAATAAGCAGAAAGAGATAATATAGTGAGAGCAGCCCCGCAATAAGCAGAGAGAGGTAATATAGTGGGAACAGCCCCACAATAAGCAGAAAGAGGAAATATAGTGGGGGCAGCCCCGCAATAAGCAGAGAGAGGTAATATAGTGGGAGCAGCCCCGCAATAAGCAGAAAGAGGTAATATAGTGGGAGCAGCCCCGCAATAAGCAGAAAGAGGTAATATAGTGGGAACAGCCCCACAATAAGCAGAAAGAGGTAATATAGTAGGAGCAGCCCCGCAATAAGCAGAAAGAGGTAATATAGTGAAAGCAGCCCCGCAATAAGCAGAGAGAGGTAATATAGTTGGAGCAGCCCCGTAATAAGCAGAAAGAGATAATATAGTGGGAGCAGCCCCGTAATAAGCAGAAAGAGGTAATATAGTGGGAGCAGCCCCGCAATAAGCAGAAAGAGGTAATATAGTGGGAGCAGCCCCGCAATAAGCAGAAAGAGGTAATATAGTGGGAGCAGCCCCGCAATAAGCAGAAAGAGGTAATATAGTGGGAGCAGCCCCGCAATAAGCAGAAAGAGGTAATATGGTGGGAGCAGCCCCGCAATAAGCAGAAAGAGGTAATATAGTGGGAGCAGCCCCGCAATAAGCAGAAAGAGATAATATAGTGAGAGCAGCCCCGCAATAAGCACTGAGGTAATATAGTGGGGGCAGCCCCGCAATAAGCAGAAAGAGGTAATATAGTGGGAGCACCCCGTAATAAGCAGAAAGAGGTAATATAGTGGGGGCAGCCCCGCAATAAGCAGAAAGAGGTAATATAGTGGGAGCAGCCCCGCAATAAGCAGAAAGAGGTAATATAGTGGGAGCAGCCCTGCAATAAGCACTGAGGTAATATAGTGGGGGCAGCCCCGCAATAAGCAGAGAGAGGTAATATAGTGGGAGTAGCCCCGCAATAAGCAGAAAGAGGTAAAATAGTGAGAGCAGCCCCGCAATAAGCAGAGAGAGGTAATATACTGGGAGCAGCCCCGCAATAAGCAGAAAGAGGTAATATAGTGGGAGCAGCCCCGCAATAAGCAGAGAGAGGTAATATAGTGGGAGCATCCCCGCAATAAGCAGAAAGAGGTAATATAGTGGGAGCAGCCCCGCAATAAGCAGAAAGAGGTAATATAGTGGGAGCAGCCCCGCAATAAGCAGAAAGAGATAATATAGTGAGAGCAGCCCCGTAATAAGCACTGAGGTAATATAGTGGGGGCAGCCCCACAATAAGCAGAAAGAGGTAATATAGTGGGAGCACCCCGTAATAAGCAGAAAGAGGTAATATAGTGGGGGCAGCCCCGCAATAAGCAGAAAGAGGTAATATAGTGGGAGCAGCCCCGCAATAAGCAGAAAGAGGTAATATAGTGGGAGCAGCCCTGCAATAAGCAGAAAGATGTAATATAGTGGGGGCAGCCCCGCAATAAGCAGAGAGAGGTAATATAGTGGGGGCAGCCCTGCAATAAGCAGAAAGATGTAATATAGTGGGAGCAGCCCCGCAATAAGCAGAGAGAGGTAATATAGTGGGGGCAGCCCCGCAATAAGCAGAGAGAGGTAATATAGTGGGAGCAGCCCTGCAATAAGCAGAAAGATGTAATATAGTGGGAGCAGCCCCGCAATAAGCAGAGAGAGGTAATATAGTGGGGGCAGCCCCGCAATAAGCAGAAAGAGGTAATATAGTGGGAGTAGCCCCGCAATAAGCAGAAAGAGGTAAAATAGTGAGAGCAGCCCCGCAATAAGCAGAGAGAGGTAATATACTGGGAGCAGCCCCGCAATAAGCAGAAAGAGGTAATATAGTGGGAGCAGCCCCGCAATAACCAGAAAGAGGTAATATAGTGGGAGCAGCCCCGCAATAAGCAGAGAGAGGTAATATAGTGGGAGCAGCCCCGCAATAAGCAGAAAGAGGTAATATAGTGAGAGCAGCCCCGCAATAAGCAGAGAGAGGTAATATAGTGTGAGCAGCCCCGCAATAAGCAGAAAGAGGTAATATAGTGGGAGCAGCCCCACAATAAGCAGAAAGAGGTAATATAGTGGGGGCAGCCCCGCAATAAGCAGAAAGAGGTAATATAGTGGGAGCAGCCCCGCAATAAGCAGAGAGAGGTAATATAGTGGGGGCAGCCCCGCAATAAGCAGAGAGAGGTAATATAGTGGGGGCAGCCCCGCAATAAGCATAGAGAGGTAATATAGTGGGAGCAGCCCCGCAATAAGCAGAAAGAGGTAATATAGTGGGAACAGCCCCACAATAAGCAGAACGAGGTAATATAGTGAGAGCAGCCCCGCAATAAGCAGAAAGAGGTAATATAGTGGGAACAGCCCCACAATAAGCAGAATGAGGTAATATAGTGGGAGCAGCCCCGCAATAAGCAGAAAGAGGTAATATAGTGGGGGCAGCCCCGCAATAAGCAGAAAGAGGTAATATAGTGGGAGCAGCCCCGCAATAAGCAGAGAGAGAGGTAATATAGTGGGGGCAGCCCCGCAATAAGCAGAGAGAGGTAATATAGTGGGGGCAGCCCCGCAATAAGCATAGAGAGGTAATATAGTGGGAACAGCCCCACAATAAGCAGAACGAGGTAATATAGTGAGAGCAGCCCCGCAATAAGCAGAAAGAGGTAATATAGTGGGAACAGCCCCACAATAAGCAGAATGAGGTAATATAGTGAGAGCAGCCCCGCAATAAGCAGAGAGAGGTAATATAGTGGGAGCAGCCCCGCAATAAGCAGAAAGCGGTAATATAGTGGGGGCAGCCCTGCAATAAGCAGAGAGAGGTAATGTAGTGGGAGCAGCCCCGCAATAAGCAGAAAGAGGTAATATAGTGGGAACAGCCCCGCAATAAGCAGAAAGAGGTAATATAGTGAGAGCAGCCCCGCAATAAGCAGAGAGAGGTAATATAGTGGGAGCAGCCCCGCAATAAGCAGAAAGAGGTAATATAGTGGGAACAGCCCCGCAATAAGCAGAAAGAGGTAATATAGTGAGAGCAGCCCCGCAATAAGCAGAGAGAGGTAATATAGTGGGAGCAGCCCCGCAATAAGCAGAAAGAGGTAATATAGTGGGGGCAGCCCCGCAATAAGCAGAGAGAGGTAATATAGTGGGAGCAGCCCCGCAATAAGCAGAGAGAGGTAATATAGTGGGAGCAGCCCCGCAATTAGCAGAAAGATGTAATATAGTGGGAACAGCCCCACAATAAGCAGAAAGAGGAAATATAGTGAGAGCAGCCCCACAATAAGCAGAAAGAGGTAATATAGTGGGAGCAGCCCCGCAATAAGCAGAGAGAGGTAATATAGTGGGAGCAGCCCCGCAATAAGCAGAGAGAGGTAATATAGTGTGAGCAGCCCCGCAATAAGCAGAGATAGGTAATATAGTGGGAACAGCCCCGCAATAAGCAGAAAGAGGTAATATAGTGCGAGCAGCCCCGCAATAAGCAGAGATAGGTAATATAGTGTGAGCAGCCCCGCAATAAGCAGAGATAGGTAATATAGTGGGAACAGCCCCGCAATAAGCAGAGAGAGGTAATATAGTGTGAGCAGCCCCGCAATAAGCAGAGATAGGTAATATAGTGGGAGCAGCCCCGCAATAAGCAGAAAGAGATAATATAGTGGGGGCAGCCCCGCAATAAGCAGAAAGAGGTAATACAGTGGGAGCAGCCCCGCAATAAGCAGAAAGAGATAATATAGTGGGGGCAGCCCCGCAACTAGCAGAAAGAGGTAATATAGTGGGGGCAGCCCCGCAATTAGCAGAAAGAGGTAATATAGTGAGAGCAGCTCCACAATAAACAGAAAGATGTAATATAGTGGGGGCAGCCCCGCAATAAGCAGAGAGAGGTAATATAGTGGGAGCAGCCCCGCAATAAGCAGAAAGAGGTAATATAGTGGGAGCAGCCCCGCAATAAGCAGAAAGAGGTAATATAGTGGGAGCAGCCCCGCAATAAGCAGAAAGAGGTAATATAGTGGGGGCAGCCCCGCAATAAGCAGAGAGAAGTAATATAGTGGGAGCAGCCCCGCAATAAGCAGAGAGAGGTAATATAGTGGGAGCAGCCCCGCAATTAGCAGAAAGATGTAATATAGTGGGAGCAGCCCCACAATAAGCAGAGATAGGTAATATAGTGGGAACAGCCCCGCAATAAGCAGAAAGAGGTAATATAGTGGGAGCAGCCCCGCAATAAGCAGAGAGAGGTAATATAGTGGGAGCAGCCCCGCAATAAGCAGAGAGAGGTAATATAGTGTGAGCAGCCCCGCAATAAGCAGAGATAGGTAATATAGTGGGGGCAGCCCCGCAATAAGCAGAAAGAGGTAATATAGTGCGAGCAGCCCCGCAATAAGCAGAAAGAGATAATATAGTGGGGGCAGCCCCGCAATAAGCAGAAAGAGGTAATACAGTGGGTGCAGCCCCGCAATAAGCAGAAAGAGGTAATATAGTGGGGGCAGCCCCGCAACTAGCAGAAAGAGGTAATATAGTGGGGGCAGCCCCGCAACTAGCAGAAAGAGGTAATATAGTGGGGGCAGCCCCGCAATTAGCAGAAAGAGGTAATATAGTGAGAGCAGCTCCACAATAAACAGAAAGAGGTAATAAAGTGGGGGCAGCCCCGCAATAAGCAGAAAGAGGTAATATAGTGAGAGCAGCCCCACAATAAATAGAAAGAGGTAATACAGTGAGAGCAGCCCCACAATAAACAGAAAGAGGTAATATAGTGGGAACAGCCCCACAATAAGCAGAAAGAGGTAATATAGTGGGAGCAGCCCCGCAATAAGCAGAAAGAGGTAATATAGTGGGAGCAGCCCCGCAATAAGCAGAAAGAGGTAATATAGTGGGAGCAGCCCCGCAATAAGCAGAAAGAGGTAATATAGTGGGGGCAGCCCCGCAATAAGCAGAGAGAAGTAATATAGTGGGAGCAGCCCCGCAATAAGCAGAGAGAGGTAATATAGTGGGAGCAGCCCCGCAATTAGCAGAAAGATGTAATATAGTGGGAGCAGCCCCACAATAAGCAGAGATAGGTAATATAGTGGGAACAGCCCCGCAATAAGCAGAAAGAGGTAATATAGTGGGAACAGCCCCACAATAAGCAGAAAGAGGAAATATAGTGAGAGCAGCCCCACAATAAGCAGAAAGAGGTAATATAGTGGGAGCAGCCCCGCAATAAGCAGAGAGAGGTAATATAGTGGGAGCAGCCCCGCAATAAGCAGAGAGAGGTAATATAGTGTGAGCAGCCCCGCAATAAGCAGAGATAGGTAATATAGTGGGAACAGCCCCGCAATAAGCAGAAAGAGGTAATATAGTGCGAGCAGCCCCGCAATAAGCAGAAAGAGATAATATAGTGGGGGCAGCCCCGCAATAAGCAGAAAGAGGTAATATAGTGGGTGCAGCCCCGCAATAAGCAGAAAGAGGTAATATAGTGGGGGCAGCCCCGCAACTAGCAGAAAGAGGTAATATAGTGGGGGCAGCCCCGCAATTAGCAGAAAGAGGTAATATAGTGAGAGCAGCTCCACAATAAACAGAAAGAGGTAATAAAGTGGGGGCAGCCCCGCAATAAGCAGAAAGAGGTAATATAGTTAGAGCAGCCCCACAATAAATAGAAAGAGGTAATACAGTGAGAGCAGCCCCACAATAAACAGAAAGAGGTAATATAGTGGGAACAGCCCCACAATAAGCAGAAAGAGGTAATATAGTGAGAGCAGCCCCACAATAAACAGAAAGAGGTAATATAGTGGGAACAGCCCCACAATAAGCAGAGAGAGGTAATATAGTGGGAGCAGCCACCGCAATAAGCAGAAAGAGGTAATATAGTGAGAGCAGCCCCACAATAAACAGAAAGAGGTAATATAGTGGGGGCAGCCCCGCAACTAGCAGAAAGAGGTAATATAGTGGGAACAGCCCCGCAATTAGCAGAAAGATGTAATATAGTGGGAGTAGAGCCATAATAAGCAGAAAGATATAATATAGTGGGAGCAGCCCCACAATAAACAGAGAGAGGTAATATAGTGGGAGCAGCCCCGCAATAAGCAGAAAGAGGTAATATAGTGGGAGCAGCCCCGCAATAAGCAGAAAGAGATAATATAGTGGGAGCAGCCCCGTAATAAGCAGAAAGAGATAATATAGAGGGAGCAGCCCCGCAATAAGCAGAAAGAGATAATATAGTGTGAGCAGCCCCACAATAAAAAGAAAGAGGTAATATAGTGGGAGCATCCCCATAATAAGCAGAAAGAGATAATATAGTGGGAGCAGCCCCGCAATAAGCAGAAAGATGTAATATAGTGGGAGCAGCCCCGCAATAAGCAGAGAGAGGTAATATAGTGGGAGCAGCCCCGCAATAAGCAGAGATAGGTAATATAGTGGGAACAGCCCCGCAATAAGCAGAAAGAGGTAATATAGTGCGAGCAGCCCCGCAATAAGCAGAAAGAGATAATATAGTGGGGGCAGCCCCGCAATAAGCAGAAAGAGGTAATATAGTGGGAGCAGCCCCGCAATAAGCAGAAAGAGGTAATATAGTGGGAGCAGCCCCGCAATAAGCAGAAAGAGGTAATATAGTGAGAGCAGCCCCACAATAAACAGAAAGAGGTAATAAAGTGGGGGCAGCCCCGCAATAAGCAGAAAGAGGTAATATAGTGAGAGCAGCCCCACAATAAATAGAAAGAGGTAATATAGTGAGAGCAGCCCCACAATAAACAGAAAGAGGTAATATAGTGGGAACAGCCCCACAATAAGCAGAAAGGTAATATAGTGAGAGCAGCCCCACAATAAACAGAAAGAGGTAATATAGTGGGAACAGCCCCACAATAAGCAGAGAGAGGTAATATAGTGGGAGCAGCCCCGCAATAAGCAGAAAGAGGTAATATAGTGAGAGCAGCCCCACAATAAACAGAAAGAGGTAATATAGTGGGGGCAGCCCCGCAACTAGCAGAAAGAGGTAATATAGTGGGAACAGCCCCGCAATTAGCAGAAAGATGTAATATAGTGGGCGTAGCCCCATAATAAGCAGAAAGATATAATATAGTGGGAGCAGCCCCACAATAAACAGAGAGAGGTAATATAGTGGGAGCAGCCCCGCAATAAGCAGAAAGAGGTAATATAGTGGGAGCAGCCCCGCAATAAGCAGAAAGAGATAATATAGTGGGAGCAGCACTGGCGTGCGCAGCACATTTTATTAGGGGGTGCACCGTCGGAGGGGTGTGTCTAGCACCGCCTTTTGGGCGTGTCTAGCACCATCTATTGATGGTCAACGCATATAAAATATCCACCTTTGCACCAATCCTAATAAAACAGATATATTGTCAGATGTTGTGGTGTGCACCAAACACCCCTGATGGCACTCATGCAATTACACTGCTCCTCCTCAGCCTGGTCTGGCTCCCCCTCTCATTCCCCTGCAAGCTGCAGCAGCTTACTTACAAGTCAGTCACTTACTGACACTGACAGTCACAGACTAGTTACTGCTAGAGATGGGCGGGTTCGGTTTCTCTGAATCCGAACCCGCCAGAACTTCATGTTTTTTTTCACGGGTCCGAGCGACTCGGATCTTCCCGCCTTGCTCGGTTAACCCGAGCGCGCCCGAACGTCATCATGACGCTGTCGGATTCTCGCGAGGCTCGGATTCTATCGCGAGACTCGGATTCTATATAAGGAGCCGCGCGTCGCCGCCATTTTCACACGTGCATTGAGATTGATAGGGAGAGGACGTGGCTGGCGTCCTCTCCGTTTAGACACTTGATTTACTAATTTTGGGGAGCATTAGGAGTACTCAGTAGTGTACAGTGCAGAGTTTTGCTGATAGTGACCAGTGACCACCACTTTTATTTATAATCCGTTCTCTGCCTGAAAAAAGCGATACACAGCACACAGTGACTCAGTCACATACCATATCTGTGTGCACTGCTCAGGCTCAGGCCAGTGTGCTGCATCATCTATTATCTATATATAATATTATATATCTGTCTGACTGCTCAGCTCACACAGCTTATAATTGTGGGGGAGACTGGGGGCACTACTGCAGTGCCAGTTATAGGTTATAGCAGGAGCCAGGAGTACATAATATATTATATAGTGAGTGACCACCAGACACACAGTGCAGTTTATTTAATATATCCGTTCTCTGCCTGAAAAAAGCGATACACACAGTGACTCAGTCAGTCACATACCATATCTGTGTGCACTGCTCAGGCTCAGGCCAGTGTGCTGCATCATCTATATATATTATATATCTGTCTGACTGCTCAGCTCACACAGCTTATAATTGTGGGGGAGACTGGGGAGCACTACTGCAGTGCCAGTTATAGGTTATAGCAGGAGCCAGGAGTACATAATATTATATTAAAATTAAACAGTGCACACTTTTGCTGCAGGAGTGCCACTGCCAGTGTGACTAGTGACCAGTGACCTGACCACCAGTATATAATATTAGTAGTATACTATCTCTTTATCAACCAGTCTATATTAGCAGCAGACACAGTACAGTGCGGTAGTTCACGGCTGTGGCTACCTCTGTGTCGGCACTCGGCAGCCCGTCCATAATTGTATATACCACCTAACCGTGGTTTTTTTTTCTTTCTTTATACATACATACTAGTTACGAGTATACTATCTCTTTATCAACCAGTCTATATATTAGCAGCAGACACAGTACAGTGCGGTAGTTCACGGCTGTGGCTACCTCTGTGTCGGCACTCGGCAGCCCGTCCATAATTGTATATACCACCTAACCGTGGTTTTTTTTTCTTTCTTTATACATACATACTAGTTACGAGTATACTATCTCTTTATCAACCAGTCTATATTAGCAGCAGACACAGTACAGTGCGGTAGTTCACGGCTGTGGCTACCTCTGTGTCGGCACTCGGCAGCCCGTCCATAATTGTATATACCACCTAACCGTGGTTTTTTTTTCTTTCTTTATACATACATACTAGTTACGAGTATACTATCTCTTTATCAACCAGTCTATATATTAGCAGCAGACACAGTACAGTGCGGTAGTTCACGGCTGTGGCTACCTCTGTGTCGGCACTCGGCAGCCCGTCCATAATTGTATATACCACCTAACCGTGGGTTTTTTTTCTTTCTTTATACATACATACTAGTTACGAGTATACTATCTCTTTATCAACCAGTCAATATATTAGCAGCAGACACAGTACAGTGCGGTAGTTCACGGCTGTGGCTACCTCTGTGTCGGCACTCGGCAGCCCGTCCATAATTGTATATACCACCTAACCGTGTTTTTTTTTTCTTTCTTTATACATACATACTAGTTACGAGTATACTATCTCTTTATCAACCAGTCTATATATTAGCAGCAGACACAGTACAGTGCGGTAGTTCACGGCTGTGGCTACCTCTGTGTCGGCACTCGGCAGCCCGTCCATAATTGTATATACCACCTAACCGTGGTTTTTTTTTCTTTCTTTATACATACATACTAGTTACGAGTATACTATCTCTTTATCAACCAGTCTATATATTAGCAGCAGACACAGTACAGTGCGGTAGTTCACGGCTGTGGCTACCTCTGTGTCGGCACTCGGCAGCCCGTCCATAATTGTATATACCACCTAACCGTGGTTTTTTTTTCTTTCTTTATACATACATACATACTAGTTACGAGTATACTATCTCTTTATCAACCAGTCTATATTAGCAGCAGACACAGTACAGTGCGGTAGTTCACGGCTGTGGCTACCTCTGTGTCGGCACTCGGCAGCCCGTCCATAATTGTATATACCACCTAACCGTGGTTTTTTTTTCTTTCTTTATACATACATACTAGTTACGAGTATACTATCTCTTTATCAACCAGTCTATATATTAGCAGCAGACACAGTACAGTGCGGTAGTTCACGGCTGTGGCTACCTCTGTGTCGGCACTCGGCAGCCCGTCCATAATTGTATATACCACCTAACCGTGGGTTTTTTTTCTTTCTTTATACATACATACTAGTTACGAGTATACTAT
Source organism: Pseudophryne corroboree (assembly GCF_028390025.1). Lineage (NCBI taxonomy): Eukaryota > Metazoa > Chordata > Amphibia > Anura > Myobatrachidae > Pseudophryne > Pseudophryne corroboree. Next base: position 706,318,256 of record NC_086448.1, on the reverse strand, counting down.
CTCTTTATCAACCAGTCTATATATTAGCAGCAGACACAGTACAGTGCGGTAGTTCACGGCTGTGGCTACCTCTGTGTCGGCACTCGGCAGCCCGTCCATAATTGTATACTAGTATCCAATCCATCCATCTCCATTGTTTACCTGAGGTGCCTTTTAGTTGTGCCTATTAAAATATGGAGAACAAAAATGTTGAGGTTCCAAAATTAGGGAAAGATCAAGATCCACTTCCACCTCGTGCTGAAGCTGCTGCCACTAGTCATGGCCGAGACGATGAAATGCCAGCAACGTCGTCTGCCAAGGCCGATGCCCAATGGCATAGTACAGAGCATGTCAAAACCAAAACACCAAATATCAGTAAAAAAAGGACTCCAAAACCTAAAATAAAATTGTCGGAGGAGAAGCGTAAACTTGCCAATATGCCATTTACCACACGGAGTGGCAAGGAACGGCTGAGGCCCTGGCCTATGTTCATGGCTAGTGGTTCAGCTTCACATGAGGATGGAAGCACTCAGCCTCTCGCTAGAAAACTGAAAAGACTCAAGCTGGCAAAAGCACCGCAAAGAACTGTGCGTTCTTTGAAATCCCAAATCCACAAGGAGAGTCCAAATGTGTCGGTTGCGATGCCTGACCTTCCCAACACTGGACGTGAAGAGCATGCGCCTTCCACCATTTGCACGCCCCCTGCAAGTGCTGGAAGGAGCACCCGCAGTCCAGTTCCTGATAGTCAGATTGAAGATGTCAGTGTTGAAGTACACCAGGATGAGGAGGATATGGGTGTTGCTGGCGCTGGGGAGGAAATTGACCAGGAGGATTCTGATGGTGAGGTGGTTTGTTTAAGTCAGGCACCCGGGGAGACACCTGTTGTCCGTGGGAGGAATATGGCCGTTGACATGCCAGGTGAAAATACCAAAAAAATCAGCTCTTCGGTGTGGAGGTATTTCACCAGAAATGCGGACAACAGGTGTCAAGCCGTGTGTTCCCTTTGTCAAGCTGTAATAAGTAGGGGTAAGGACGTTAACCACCTCGGAACATCCTTCCTTATACGTCACCTGCAGCGCATTCATAATAAGTCAGTGACAAGTTCAAAAACTTTGGGTGACAGCGGAAGCAGTCCACTGACCAGTAAATCCCTTCCTCTTGTAACCAAGCTCACGCAAACCACCCCACCAACTCCCTCAGTGTCAATTTCCTCCTTCCCCAGGAATGCCAATAGTCCTGCAGGCCATGTCACTGGCAATTCTGACGAGTCCTCTCCTGCCTGGGATTCCTCCGATGCATCCTTGCGTGTAACGCCTACTGCTGCTGGCGCTGCTGTTGTTGCCGCTGGGAGTCGATGGTCATCCCAGAGGGGAAGTCGTAAGCCCACTTGTACTACTTCCAGTAAGCAATTGACTGTTCAACAGTCCTTTGCGAGGAAGATGAAATATCACAGCAGTCATCCTACTGCAAAGCGGATAACTGAGTCCTTGACAACTATGTTGGTGTTAGACGTGCGTCCGGTATCCGCCGTTAGTTCACAGGGAACTAGACAATTTATTGAGGCAGTGTGCCCCCGTTACCAAATACCATCTAGGTTCCACTTCTCTAGGCAGGCGATACCGAGAATGTACACGGACGTCAGAAAAAGACTCACCAGTGTCCTAAAAAATGCAGTTGTACCCAATGTCCACTTAACCACGGACATGTGGACAAGTGGAGCAGGGCAGGGTCAGGACTATATGACTGTGACAGCCCACTGGGTAGATGTATGGACTCCCGCCGCAAGAACAGCAGCGGCGGCACCAGTAGCAGCATCTCGCAAACGCCAACTCTTTCCTAGGCAGGCTACGCTTTGTATCACCGCTTTCCAGAATACGCACACAGCTGAAAACCTCTTACGGCAACTGAGGAAGATCATCGCGGAATGGCTTACCCCAATTGGACTCTCCTGTGGATTTGTGGCATCGGACAACGCCAGCAATATTGTGTGTGCATTAAATATGGGCAAATTCCAGCACGTCCCATGTTTTGCACATACCTTGAATTTGGTGGTGCAGAATTTTTTTAAAAACGACAGGGGCGTGCAAGAGATGCTGTCGGTGGCCAGAAAAATTGCGGGACACTTTCGGCGTACAGGCACCACGTACAGAAGACTGGAGCACCACCAAAAACTACTGAACCTGCCCTGCCATCATCTGAAGCAAGAAGTGGTAACGAGGTGGAATTCAACCCTCTATATGCTTCAGAGGTTGGAGGAGCAGCAAAAGGCCATTCAAGCCTATACAATTGAGCACGATATAGTAGGTGGAATGCACCTGTCTCAAGTGCAGTGGAGAATGATTTCAACGTTGTGCAAGGTTCTGATGCCCTTTGAACTTGCCACACGTGAAGTCAGTTCAGACACTGCCAGCCTGAGTCAGGTCATTCCCCTCATCAGGCTTTTGCAGAAGAAGCTGGAGGCATTGAAGAAGGAGCTAAAAGGGAGCGATTCCGCTAGGCATGTGGGACTTGTGGATGCAGCCCTTAATTCGCTTAACAAGGATTCACGGGTGGTCAATCTGTTGAAATCAGAGCACTACATTTTGGCCACCGTGCTCGATCCTAGATTTAAAGCCTACCTTGGATCTCTCTTTCCGGCAGACACAGGTCTGCTGGGGTTGAAAGACCTGCTGGTGACAAAATTGTCAAGTCAAGCGGAACGCGACCTGTCAACATCTCCTCCTTCACATTCTCCCGCAACTGGGGGTGCGAGGAAAAGGCTCAGAATTCCGAGCCCACCCGCTGGCGGTGATGCAGGGCAGTCTGGAGCGACTGCTGATGCTGACATCTGGTCCGGACTGAAGGACCTGACAACGATTACGGACATGTCGTCTACTGTCACTGCATATGATTCTCTCAACATTGATAGAATGGTGGAGGATTATATGAGTGACCGCATCCAAGTAGGCACGTCACACAGTCCGTACTTATACTGGCAGGAAAAAGAGGCAATTTGGAGGCCCTTGCACAAACTGGCTTTATTCTACCTAAGTTGCCCTCCCACAAGTGTGTACTCCGAAAGAGTGTTTAGTGCCGCCGCTCACCTTGTCAGCAATCGGCGTACAAGGTTACATCCAGAAAATGTGGAGAAGATGATGTTCATTAAAATGAATTATAATCAATTCCTCCGCGGAGACATTGACCAGCAGCAATTGCCTCCACAAAGTACACAGGGAGCTGAGATGGTGGATTCCAGTGGGGACGAATTGATAATCTGTGAGGAGGGGGATGTACACGGTAATATATCGGAGGGTGAAGATGAGGTGGACATCTTGCCTCTGTAGAGCCAGTTTGTGCAAGGAGAGATTAATTGCTTCTTTTTTGGGGGGGGTCCAAACCAACCCGTCATATCAGTCACAGTCGTGTGGCAGACCCTGTCACTGAAATGATGGGTTGGTTAAAGTGTGCATGTCCTGTTTTGTTTATACAACATAAGGGTGGGTGGGAGGGCCCAAGGACAATTCCATCTTGCACCTCTTTTTTCTTTTCTTTTTCTTTGCATCATGTGCTGATTGGGGAGGGTTTTTTGGAAGGGACATCCTGCGTGACACTGCAGTGCCACTCCTAGATGGGCCCGGTGTTTGTGTCGGCCACTAGGGTCGCTAATCTTACTCACACAGTCAGCTACCTCATTGCGCCTCTTTTTTTCTTTGCGTCATGTGCTGTTTGGGGAGGGTTTTTTGGAAGGGACATCCTGCGTGACACTGCAGTGCCACTCCTAGATGGGCCCGGTGTTTGTGTCGGCCACTAGGGTCGCTTATCTTACTCACACAGCGACCTCGGTGCAAATTTTAGGACTAAAAATAATATTGTGAGGTGTGAGGTATTCAGAATAGACTGAAAATGAGTGTAAATTATGGTTTTTGAGGTTAATAATACTTTGGGATCAAAATGACCCCCAAATTCTATGATTTAAGCTGTTTTTTAGTGTTTTTTGAAAAAAACACCCGAATCCAAAACACACCCGAATCCGACAAAAAAAATTCGGTGAGGTTTTGCCAAAACGCGGTCGAACCCAAAACACGGCCGCGGAACCGAACCCAAAACCAAAACACAAAACCCGAAAAATTTCAGGCGCTCATCTCTAGTTACTGCTGCTGCTGGAAAAACAAGAGACCTGTCAATGCTGCTGCCGGCCGTCTGCCAGTATTGAATTTGTCTTCCTAAGAGGAACGCTGGCTGCATGCTGCTCCTCATCAGTGGCTGGCGTTGGCATAGCATAGAAGGAGAGAGGTGGGCGTGTGACGGATGGGCGTGCGAGCAGCATGACGTAATCACAGCACATCACACTGTTTTTGTACATGGAGGTGGAGCTGGGAATTTGAAAGCCGGTGGAAGTGGCACCCTTGATTAACCCAGGCGTCCGGTCAGTAATGCAGTCCTGCAGGGTGCAGCGCAGAGGGGACAGTAATCAGCCTGCTCGGCAATCGCTGCATCAGGCATGTGAGATCGGGGTGCCAGACATTAGGGGGTGCCTGTGCGCACCAGGCACCCCCCCTGCGCACACCTATGGGGAGCAGCCCCGTAATAAGCAGAAAGAGATAATATAGAGGGAGCAGCCCCGCAATAAGCAGAAAGAGATAATATAGTGTGAGCAGCCCCACAATAAAAAGAAAGAGGTAATATAGTGGGAGCAGCCCCATAATAAGCAGAAAGAGATAATATAGTGGGAGCAGCCTCGCAATAAGCAGAAAGATGTAATATAGTGGGAGCAGCCCCGTAATAAGCAGAAAGAGATAATATAGTGGGAGCAGCCCCGTAATAAGCAGAAAGAGATAATATAGTGGGAGCAGCCCCGTAATAAGCAGAAAGAGATAATATAGTGGGAGCAGCCCCGCAATAAACAGGGAGAGGTAATATAGTGGGAGCAGCCCCGCAATAAGCAGGGAGAGGTAATATAGTGGGAGCAGCCCCGCAATAAGCAGAAAGAGGTAATATAGTGGGGGCAGCCCCGCAATAAGCAGAGAGAGGTAATATAGTGGGAGCAGCCCGCAATAAGCAGAGAGAGGTAATACAGTGGGGGCAGCCCCACAATAAGCAGGGAGAGGTAATAAAGTGGGGGCAGCCCCACAATAAGCACTAAGGTAATATAGTGGGTGCAGCCCCACAATTAGCAGAAAGAGGTAATATAGTGGGAGCAGCCCCGCAATAAGCTAAGAGAGGTAATATAGTGGGAGCAGCCCCGCAATAAGCACTGAGGTAATATAGTGGGGGCAGCCCTGCAATTAGAAGACAGAGGTAACATAGTGGGAGCAGCCCCGCAATAAGCAGAGAGAGGTAATATAGTGAGAGCAGACCCACAATAAACAGAAAGAGGTAATATAGTGAGAGTAGCCCCACAATAAACAGAAAGAGGTAATATAGTGGGAGCAGCCCCGCAATTAGCAGAAAGAGGTAATATAGTGGGAGCAGCCCCGCAATTAGCAGAAAGAAGTAATATAGTGGGAGCAGCCCCATAAGAAGCAGAAAGAGATAATATAGTTGGAGCAGCCCCGTAATAAGCAGAAAGAGATAATATAGTGGGAGCAGTCCTGTAATAAGCAGAAAGAGATAATATAGTGGGAGCAGCCCCGCAATAAACAGGGAAAGGTAATATAGTGGGAGCAGCCCCGCAATAAGCAGGGAGAGGTAATATAGTGGGAGCAGCCCCGCAATAAGCAGAGAGAGGTAATATAGTGGGAGCAGCCCCGCAATAAGCAGAAAGAGGTAATATAGTGGGAGCAGCCCCGTAATAAGCAGAAAGAGATAATATAGTGGGAGCAGCCCCGTAATAAGCAGAAAGAGGTAATATAGTGGGAGCAGCCCCGTAATAAGCAGAAAGAGATAATATAGTGGGAGCAGCCCCGTAATAAGCAGAAAGAGATAATATAGTGGGAGCAGCCCCGCAATAAGCAGAAAGATGTAATATAGTGGGGGCAGCCCCGCAATAAGCAGAGAGAGGTAATATAGTGGGAGCAGCCCGCAATAAGCAGAGAGAGGTAATATAGTGGGGGCAGCCCCGCAATAAGCAGAGAGAGATAATATAGTGGGGGCAGCCCCGCAATAAGCACTGAGGTAATATAGTGGGGGCAGCCCCGCAAATAGCAGAAAGATGTAATATAGTGGGAGCAGCCCCGCAATAAGCAGAGAGAGGTAATATAGTGAGAGCATCCCCACAATAAACAGAAAGAGGTAATATAGTGGGAGCAGCCCCGTAATAAGCAGAAAGAGATAATATAGTGGGAGCAGCCCCATAATAAGCAGAAAGAGATAATATAATGGGAGTAGCTCCACAATAAACAGAAAGAGGTAAAATAGTGGGGGCAGCCCCGCAATAAGCAGAAAGAGGTAATATAGTGAGAGCAGCCCCACAATAAACAGAAGGAGGTAATATAGTGGGAACAGCCCCGCAATTAGCATAAATAATTAATATAGTGAGGGCAGCCCCGCAATATGCAGAAAGAGGTAATATAGTGGGAACAGCCCCGCAATTAGCAGAAAGAGGTAATATAGTGGGGGCAGCTCCGCAATTAGCAGAAAGAGGTAATATAGTGGGAGCAGCCCCGCAATTAGCAGAAAGAGGTAATATAGTGGGGGCAGCCCCGCAATTAGCAGAAAGAAGTAATATTGTGGGAGCAGCTCCGCAATAAGCAGAAAGATGTAATATAGTGGGAGCAGCCCCGCAATAAGCAGAAAGATGTAATATAGTGGGAGCAGCCCCATAATAAGCAGAAAGAGATAATATAGTGGGAGCAGCCCCACAATAAACAGAAAGAGGTAATATAGTGGGAGCATCCCCGCAATAAGCAGAAAGAGATAATATAGTGGGAGCAGCCCCATAATAAGCAGAAAGAGATAATATAGTGGGAGCAGCCCCGCAATAAGCAGAAAGATGTAATATAGTGGGAGCAGCCCCGTAATAAGCAGAAAGAGATAATATAGTGGGAGCAGCCCCGTAATAAGCAGAAAGAGATAATATAGTGGGAGCAGCCCCGCAATAAACAGGGAGAGGTAATATAGTGGGAGCAGCCCCACAATAAGCAGGGAGAGGTAATATAGTTGGGGCAGCCCCACAATAAGCACTGAGGTAATATAGTGGGTGCAGCCCCACAATTAGCAGAAAGAGGTAATATAGTGGGAGCAGCCCCGCAATAAGCTAAGAGAGGTAATATAGTGGGGGCAGCCCCGCAATAAGCAGAGAGAGGTAATATAGTGGGAGCAGCCCGCAATAAGCAGAGAGAGGTAATATAGTGGGGGCAGCCCCACAATAAGCAGGGAGAGGTAATATAGTTGGGGCAGCCCCACAATAAGCACTGAGGTAATATAGTGGGTGCAGCCCCACAATTAGCAGAAAGAGGTAATATAGTGGGAGCAGCCCCGCAATAAGCTAAGAGAGGTAATATAGTGGGAGCAGCCCCGCAATAAGCACTGAGGTAATATAGCGGGGGCAGCCCCGCAATTAGAAGACAGAGGTAATATAGTGGGAGCAGCCCCGCAATAAGCAGAGAGAGGTAATATAGTGAGAGCAGCCCCACAATAAACAGAAAGAGGTAATATAGTGAGAGTAGCCCCACAATAAACAGAAAGAGGTAATATAGTGGGAGCAGCCCCGCAATTAGCAGAAAGAGGTAATATAGTGGGAGCAGCCCCGCAATTAGCAGAAAGAAGTAATATAGTGGGAGCAGCCCCATAAGAAGCAGACAGAGATAATATAGTTGTAGCAGCTCCGTAATAAGCAGAAAGAGATAATATAGTGGGGGCAGCCCCGCAATAAGCAGAGAGAGATAATATAGTGGGGGAAGCCACGCAATAAGCACTGAGGTAATATAGTGGGGGCAGCCCCGCAATTAGCAGAAAGATGTAATATAGTGGGAGCAGCCCCGCAATAAGCAGAGAGAGGTAATATAGTGAGAGCAGCCCAACAATAAACAGAAAGAGGTAATATAGTGGGAGCAGCCCCGTAATAAGCAGAAAGAGATAATATAGTGGGAGCAGCCCCGTAATAAGCAGAAAGAGATAATATAATGGGAGCAGCTCCACAATAAACAGAAAGAGGTAAAATAGTGGGGGCAGCCCCGCAATAAGCAGAAAGAGGTAATATAGTGAGAGCAGCCCCACAATAAACAGAAGGAGGTAATATAGTGGGAACAGCCCCGCAATTAGCATAAAGAATTAATATAGTGAGGGCAGCCCCGCAATTAGCAGAAAGAGGTAATATAGTGGGAACAGCCTCGCAATTAGCAGAAAGAGGTAATATAGTGGGGGCAGCCCCGCAATTAGCAGAAAGAGGTAATATAGTGGGAGCAGCCCCGCAATTAGCAGAAAGAGGTAATATAGTGGGGGCAGCCCCGCAATTAGCAGAAAGAAGTAATATTGTGGGAGCAGCCCCGCAATTAGCAGAAAGATGTAATATAGTGGGAGCAGCCCCGCAATAAGCTAAGAGAGGTAATATAGTGGGAGCAGCCCCGCAATAAGCACTGAGGTAATATAGTGGGGGCAGCCCCGCAATTAGAAGACAGAGGTAATATAGTGGGAGCAGCCCCGCAATAAGCAGAGAGAGGTAATATAGTGAGAGCAGCCCCACAATAAACAGAAAGAGGTAATATAGTGAGAGTAGCCCCACAATAAACAGAAAGAGGTAATATAGTGGGAGCAGCCCCGCAATTAGCAGAAAGAGGTAATATAGTGGGAGCAGCCCCGCAATTAGCAGAAAGAAGTAATATAGTGGGAGCAGCCCCATAAGAAGCAGAAAGAGATAATATAGTTGGAGCAGCTCCGTAATAAGCAGAAAGAGATAATATAGTGGGAGCAGCCCCGTAATAAGCAGAAAGAGGTAATATAGTGGGAGCAGCCCCGCAATAAGCAGAAAGATGTAATATAGTGGGGGCAGCCCCGCAATAAACAGAGAGAGGTAATATAGTGGGAGCAGCCCGCAATAAGCAGAGAGAGGTAATATAGTGGGGGCAGCCCCGCAATAAGCAGAGAGAGATAATATAGTGGGGGAAGCCACGCAATAAGCACTGAGGTAATATAGTGGGGGCAGCCCCGCAATTAGCAGAAAGATGTAATATAGTGGGAGCAGCCCCGCAATAAGCAGAGAGAGGTAATATAGTGAGAGCAGCCCCACAATAAACAGAAAGAGGTAATATAGTGGGAGCAGCCCCACAATAAGCAGGGAGAGGTAATATAGTGGGAGCAGCCCCGCAATAAGCAGAATGAGGTAATATAGTGGGGGCAGCCCCGCAATAAGCAGAGAGAGGTAATATAGTGGGAGCAGCCCGCAATAAGCAGAGAGAGGTAATATAGTGGGGGCAGCCCCACAATAAGCAGGGAGAGGTAATATAGTTGGGGCAGCCCCACAATAAGCACTGAGGTAATATAGTGGGTGCAGCCCCACAATTAGCAGAAAGAAGTAATATAGTGGGAGCAGCCCCATAAGAAGCAGAAAGAGATAATATAGTTGGAGCAGCTCCGTAATAAGCAGAAAGAGATAATATAGTGGGAGCAGCCCCGTAATAAGCAGAAAGAGGTAATATAGTGGGAGCAGCCCCGCAATAAGCAGAAAGATGTAATATAGTGGGGGCAGCCCCGCAATAAACAGAGAGAGGTAATATAGTGGGAGCAGCCCGCAATAAGCAGAGAGAGGTAATATAGTGGGAGCAGCCCCATAAGAAGCAGAAAGAGATAATATAGTTGGAGCAGCTCCGTAATAAGCAGAAAGAGATAATATAGTGGGAGCAGCCCCGTAATAAGCAGAAATAGTGGGAGCAGCCCCGCAATAAGCAGAAAGATGTAATATAGTGGGGGCAGCCCCGCAATAAACAGAGAGAGGTAATATAGTGGGAGCAGCCCGCAATAAGCAGAGAGAGGTAATATAGTGGGGGCAGCCCCGCAATAAGCAGAGAGAGATAATATAGTGGGGGAAGCCACGCAATAAGCACTGAGGTAATATAGTGGGGGCAGCCCCGCAATTAGCAGAAAGATGTAATATAGTGGGAGCAGCCCCGCAATAAGCAGAGAGAGGTAATATAGTGAGAGCAGCCCCACAATAAACAGAAAGAGGTAATATAGTGGGAGCAGCCCCACAATAAGCAGGGAGAGGTAATATAGTGGGAGCAGCCCCATAAGAAGCAGAAAGAGATAATATAGTTGGAGCAGCTCCGTAATAAGCAGAAAGAGATAATATAGTGGGAGCAGCCCCGTAATAAGCAGAAAGAGGTAATATAGTGGGAGCAGCCCCGCAATAAGCAGAAAGATGTAATATAGTGGGGGCAGCCCCGCAATAAGCAGAATGAGGTAATATAGTGGGAGCAGCCCCACAATAAGCAGGGAGAGGTAATATAGTGGGAGCAGCCCCGCAATAAGCAGAATGAGGTAATATAGTGGGGGCAGCCCCGCAATAAGCAGAGAGAGGTAATATAGTGGGAGCAGCCCGCAATAAGCAGAGAGAGGTAATATAGTGGGGGCAGCCCCACAATAAGCAGGGAGAGGTAATATAGTTGGGGCAGCCCCACAATAAGCACTGAGGTAATATAGTGGGTGCAGCCCCACAATTAGCAGAAAGAGGTAATATAGTGGGAGCAGCCCCGCAATAAGCTAAGAGAGGTAATATAGTGGGAGCAGCCCCGCAATAAGCACTGAGGTAATATAGTGGGGGCAGCCCCGCAATTAGAAGACAGAGGTAATATAGTGGGAGCAGCCCCGCAATAAGCAGAGAGAGGTAATATAGTGAGAGCAGCCCCACAATAAACAGAAAGAGGTAATATAGTGAGAGTAGCCCCACAATAAACAGAAAGAGGTAATATAGTGGGAGCAGCCCCGCAATTAGCAGAAAGAGGTAATATAGTGGGAGCAGCCCCGCAATTAGCAGAAAGAAGTAATATAGTGGGAGCAGCCCCATAAGAAGCAGACAGAGATAATATAGTTGGAGCAGCTCCGTAATAAGCAGAAAGAGATAATATAGTGGGAGCAGCCCCGTAATAAGCATAAAGAGATAATATAGTGGGAGCAGCCCCATAATAAGCAGAAAGAGATAATATAGTGGGAGCAGCCCTGTAATAAGCAGAAAGAGATAAAATAGTGGGAGCAGCCCCGCAATAAACAAGGAGAGGTAATATAGTGGGAGCAGCCCCGTAATAAGCAGAAAGAGATAATATAGTGGGAGCAGCCCCGCAATAAGCAGAAAGATGTAATATAGTGGGGGCAGCCCCGCAATAAACAGAGAGAGGTAATATAGTGGGAGCAGCCCGCAATAAGCAGAGAGAGGTAATATAGAGGGGGCAGCCCCGCAATAAGCAGAGAGAGATAATATAGTGGGGGAAGCCACGCAATAAGCACTGAGGTAATATAGTGGGGGCAGCCCCGCAATTAGCAGAAAGATGTAATATAGTGGGAGCAGCCCCGCAATAAGCAGAGAGAGGTAATATAGTGAGAGCAGCCCCACAATAAACAGAAAGAGGTAATATAGTGGGAGCAGCCCCGTAATAAGCAGAAAGAGATAATATAGTGGGAGCAGCCCCGTAATAAGCAGAAAGAGATAATATAATAGGAGCAGCTCCACAATAAACAGAAAGAGGTAAAATAGTGGGGGCAGCCCCGCAATAAGCAGAAAGAGGTAATATAGTGAGAGCAGCCCCACAATAAACAGAAGGAGGTAATATAGTGGGAACAGCCCCGCAATTAGCATAAAGAATTAATATAGTGAGGGCAGCCCCGCAATAAGCAGAAAGAGGTAATATAGTGGGAACAGCCCCACAATAAACAGAAGGAGGTAATATAGTGGGAACAGCCCCGCAATTAGCATAAATAATTAATATAGTGAGGGCAGCCCCGCAATAAGCAGAAAGAGATAATATAGTGGGAGCAGCCCCGTAATAAACAGAAAGAGGTAATATAGTGGGAGCAGCCCCGCAATTAGCAGAAAGAGGTAATATAGTGGGGGCAGCCCCGCAATTAGCAGAAAGAGGTAATATAGTGGGAGCAGCCCCGCAATTAGCAGAAAGAGGTAATATAGTGGGGGCAGCCCCGCAATTAGCAGAAAGAAGTAATATTTTGGGAGCAGCCCCGCAATTAGCAGAAAGATGTAATATAGTGGGAGCAGCCCCGCAATAAGCTAAGAGAGGTAATATAGTGGGAGCAGCCCCGCAATAAGCACTGAGGTAATATAGTGGGGGCAGCCCCGCAATTAGAAGACAGAGGTAATATAGTGGGAGCAGCCCCGCAATAAGCAGAGAGAGGTAATATAGTGAGAGTAGCCCCACAATAAACAGAAAGAGGTAATATAGTGAGAGTAGCCCCACAATAAACAGAAAGAGGTAATATAGTGGGAGCAGCCCCGCAATTAGCAGAAAGAGGTAATATAGTGGGAGCAGCCCCGCAATTAGCAGAAAGAAGTAATATAGTGGGAGCAGCCCCATAAGAAGCAGAAAGAGATAATATAGTTGGAGCAGCTCCGTAATAAGCAGAAAGAGATAATATAGTGGGAGCAGCCCCGTAATAAGCATAAAGAGATAATATAGTGGGAGCAGCCCCATAATAAGCAGAAAGAGATAATATAGTGGGAAAAGCCCTGTAATAAGCAGAAAGAGATAATATAGTGGGAGCAGCCCCGCAATAAACAGGGAGAGGTAATATAGTGGGAGCAGCCCCGTAATAAGCAGAAAGAGATAATATAGTGGGAGCAGCCCCGCAATAAACAGGGAGAGGTAATATAGTGGGAGCAGCCCCGCAATAAGCAGAAAGATGTAATATAGTGGGGGCAGCCCCGCCATAAACAGAGAGAGGTAATATAGTGGGAGCAGCCCGCAATAAGCAGAGAGAGGTAATATAGTGGGGGCAGCCCCGCAATAAGCAGAGAGAGATAATATAGTGGGGGAAGCCACGCAATAAGCACTGAGGTAATAAAGTGGGGGCAGCCCCGCAATTAGCAGAAAGATGTAATATAGTGGGAGCAGCCCCGCAATAAGCAGAGAGAGGTAATATAGTGAGAGCAGCCCCACAATAAACAGAAAGAGGTAATATAGTGGGAGCAGCCCCGTAATAAGCAGAAAGAGATAATATAGTGGGAGCAGCCCCGTAATAAGCAGAAAGAGATAATATAATGGGAGCAGCTCCACAATAAACAGAAAGAGGTAAAATAGTGGGGGCAGCCCCGCAATAAGCAGAAAGAGGTAATATAGTGAGAGCAGCCCCACAATAAACAGAAGGAGGTAATATAGTGGGAACAGCCCCGCAATTAGCATAAAGAATTAATATAGTGAGGGCAGCCCCGCAATAAGCAGAAAGAGGTAATATAGTGGGAACAGCCCCGCAATTAGCAGAAAGAGGTAATATAGTGGGGGCAGCCCCGCAATTAGCAGAAAGAGGTAATATAGTGGGAGCAGCCCCGCAATTAGCAGAAAGAGGTAATATAGTGGGGGCAGCCCCGCAATTAGCAGAAAGAAGTAATATTGTGGGAGCAGCACCGCAATTAGCAGAAAGATGTAATATAGTGGGAGCAGCCCCGCAATAAGCTAAGAGAGGTAATATAGTGGGAGCAGCCCCGCAATAAGCACTGAGGTAATATAGTGGGGGCAGCCCCGCAATTAGAAGACAGAGGTAATATAGTGGGAGCAGCCCCGCAATAAGCAGAGAGAGGTAATATAGTGAGAGCAGCCCCACAATAAACAGAAAGAGGTAATATAGTGAGAGTAGCCCCACAATAAACAGAAAGAGGTAATATAGTGGGAGCAGCCCCGCAATTAGCAGAAAGAGGTAATATAGTGGGAGCAGCCCCGCAATTAGCAGAAAGAAGTAATATAGTGGGAGCAGCCCCATAAGAAGCAGAAAGAGATAATATAGTTGGAGCAGCTCCGTAATAAGCAGAAAGAGATAATATAGTGGGAGCAGCCCCGTAATAAGCAGAAAGAGGTAATATAGTGGGAGCAGCCCCGCAATAAGCAGAAAGATGTAATATAGTGGGGGCAGCCCCGCAATAAACAGAGAGAGGTAATATAGTGGGAGCAGCCCGCAATAAGCAGAGAGAGGTAATATAGTGGGGGCAGCCCCGCAATAAGCAGAGAGAGATAATATAGTGGGGGAAGCCACGCAACAAGCACTGAGGTAATATAGTGGGGGCAGCCCCGCAATTAGCAGAAAGATGTAATATAGTGGGAGCAGCCCCGCAATAAGCAGAGAGAGGTAATATAGTGAGAGCAGCCCCACAATAAACAGAAAGAGGTAATATAGTGGGAGCAGCCCCACAATAAGCAGGGAGAGGTAATATAGTGGGAGCAGCCCCGCAATAAGCAGAATGAGGTAATATAGTGGGGGCAGCCCCGCAATAAGCAGAGAGAGGTAATATAGTGGGAGCAGCCCGCAATAAGCAGAGAGAGGTAAAATAGTGGGGGCAGCCCCACAATAAGCAGGGAGAGGTAAAATAGTTGGGGCAGCCCCACAATAAGCACTGAGGTAATATAGTGGGTGCAGCCCCACAATTAGCAGAAAGAAGTAATATAGTGGGAGCAGCCCCATAAGAAGCAGAAAGAGATAATATAGTTGGAGCAGCTCCGTAATAAGCAGAAAGAGATAATATAGTGGGAGCAGCCCCGTAATAAGCAGAAAGAGGTAATATAGTGGGAGCAGCCCCGCAATAAGCAGAAAGAGGTAATATAGTGGGGGCAGCCCCGCAATAAACAGAGAGAGGTAATATAGTGGGAGCAGCCCGCAATAAGCAGAGAGAGGTAATATAGTGGGAGCAGCCCCATAAGAAGCAGAAAGAGATAATATAGTTGGAGCAGCTCCGTAATAAGCAGAAAGAGATAATATAGTGGGAGCAGCCCCGTAATAAGCAGAAAGAGGTAATATAGTGTAGAGATGAGCGGGTTCGGTTTCTCTGAATCCGAACCCGCCAGAACTTCATGTTTTTTTTCACGGGTCCGAGCGACTCGGATCTACCCGCCTTGCTCGGTTAACCCGAGCGCGCCCGAACGTCATCATGACGCTGTCGGATTCTCGCGAGGCTCGGATTCTATCGCGAGACTCGGATTCTATATAAGGAGCCGCGCGTCGCCGCCATTTTCACACGTGCATTGAGATTGATAGGGAGAGGACGTGGCTGGCGTCCTCTCCGTTTAGAATAGATTAGAGAGACACTTGATTTACTAATTTTGGGGAGCATTAGGAGTACTCAGTACAGTGCAGAGTTTTGCTGATAGTGACCACCAGTTTTATTTATAATCCGTTCTCTGCCTGAAAAAAGCGATACACAGCACACAGTGACTCAGTCACATACCATATCTGTGTGCACTGCTCAGGCTCAGGCCAGTGTGCTGCATCATCTATTATCTATATATAATATTATATATATCTGTCTGACTGCTCAGCTCACACAGCTTATAATTGTGGGGGAGACTGGGGAGCACTACTGCAGTGCCAGTTATAGGTTATAGCAGGAGCCAGGAGTACATAATATATTATATAGTGAGTGACCACCAGACACACAGTGCAGTTTATTTAATATATCCGTTCTCTGCCTGAAAAAAGCGATACACACAGTGACTCAGTCAGTCACATACCATATCTGTGTGCACTGCTCAGGCTCAGGCCAGTGTGCTGCATCATCTATATATATTATATATCTGTCTGACTGCTCAGCTCACACAGCTTATAATTGTGGGGGAGACTGGGGAGCACTACTGCAGTGCCAGTTATAGGTTATAGCAGGAGCCAGGAGTACATAATATTATATTAAAATTAAACTGTGCACACTTTTGCTGCAGGAGTGCCACTGCCAGTGTGACTAGTGACCAGTGACCTGACCACCAGTATATATAATATTAGTAGTATACTATCTCTTTATCAACCAGTCTATATTAGCAGCAGACACAGTACAGTGCGGTAGTTCACGGCTGTGGCTACCTCTGTGTCGGCACTCGGCAGCCCGTCCATAATTGTATATACCACCTAACCGTGGTTTTTTTTTCTTTCTTTATACATACATACTAGTTACGAGTATACTATCTCTTTATCAACCAGTCTATATTAGCAGCAGACACAGTACAGTGCGGTAGTTCACGGCTGTGGCTACCTCTGTGTCGGCACTCGGCAGCCCGTCCATAATTGTATATACCACCTAACCGTGGTTTTTTTTTCTTTCTTTATACATACATACTAGTTACGAGTATACTATCTCTTTATCAACCAGTCTATATATTAGCAGCAGACACAGTACAGTGCGGTAGTTCACGGCTGTGGCTACCTCTGTGTCGGCACTCGGCAGCCCGTCCATAATTGTATATACCACCTAACCGTGGTTTTTTTTTCTTTCTTTATACATACATACTAGTTACGAGTATACTATCTCTTTATCAACCAGTCTATATATTAGCAGCAGACACAGTACAGTGCGGTAGTTCACGGCTGTGGCTACCTCTGTGTTGGCACTCGGCAGCCCGTCCATAATTGTATATACCACCTAACCGTGGTTAGTTTTTTCTTTCTTTATACATACATACTAGTTACGAGTATACTATCTCTTTATCAACCAGTCTATATATTAGCAGCAGACACAGTACAGTGCGGTAGTTCACGGCTGTGGCTACCTCTGTGTCGGCACTCGGCAGCCCGTCCATAATTGTATATACCACCTAACCGTGGTTTTTTTTTCTTTCTTTATACATACATACTAGTTACGAGTATACTATCTCTTTATCAACCAGTCTATATATTAGCAGCAGACACAGTACAGTGCGGTAGTTCACGGCTGTGGCTACCTCTGTGTCGGCACTCGGCAGCCCGTCCATAATTGTATATACCACCTAACCGTGGTTTTTTTTTTCTTTCTTTATACATACATACTAGTTACGAGTATACTATCTCTTTATCAACCAGTCTATATATTAGCAGCAGACACAGTACAGTGCGGTAGTTCACGGCTGTGGCTACCTCTGTGTCGGCACTCGGCAGCCCGTCCATAATTGTATATACCACCTAACCGTGGTTTTTTTTTCTTTCTTTATACATACATACTAGTTACGAGTATACTATCTCTTTATCAACCAGTCTATATATTAGCAGCAGACACAGTACAGTGCGGTAGTTCACGGCTGTGGCTACCTCTGTGTCGGCACTCGGCAGCCCGTCCATAATTGTATATACCACCTAACCGTGGTTTTTTTTTCTTTCTTTATACATACATACTAGTTACGAGTATACTATCTCTTTATCAACCAGTCTATATATTAGCAGCAGACACAGTACAGTGCGGTAGTTCACGGCTGTGGCTACCTCTGTGTCGGCACTCGGCAGCCCGTCCATAATTGTATACTAGTATCCAATCCATCCATCTCCATTGTTTACCTGAGGTGCCTTTTAGTTGTGCCTATTAAAATATGGAGAACAAAAATGTTGAGGTTCCAAAATTAGGGAAAGATCAAGATCCACTTCCACCTCGTGCTGAAGCTGCTGCCACTAGTCATGGCCGAGACGATGAAATGCCAGCAACGTCGTCTGCCAAGGCCGATGCCCAATGTCATAGTACAGAGCATGTCAAATCCAAAACACCAAATATCAGTAAAAAAAGGACTCCAAAACCTAAAATAAAATTGTCGGAGGAGAAGCGTAAACTTGCCAATATGCCATTTACCACACGGAGTGGCAAGGAACGGCTGAGGCCCTGGCCTATGTTCATGGCTAGTGGTTCAGCTTCACATGAGGATGGAAGCACTCAGCCTCTCGCTAGAAAAATGAAAAGACTCAAGCTGGCAAAAGCAGCACAGCAAAGAACTGTGCATTCTTCGAAATCCCAAATCCACAAGGAGAGTCCAATTGTGTCGGTTGCGATGCCTGACCTTCCCAACACTGGACGTGAAGAGCATGCGCCTTCCACCATTTGCACGCCCCCTGCAAGTGCTGGAAGGAGCACCCGCAGTCCAGTTCCTGATAGTCAGATTGAAGATGTCAGTGTTGAAGTACACCAGGATGAGGAGGATATGGGTGTTGCTGGCGCTGGGGAGGAAATTGACCAGGAGGATTCTGATGGTGAGGTGGTTTGTTTAAGTCAGGCACCCGGGGAGACACCTGTTGTCCGTGGGAGGAATATGGCCGTTGACATGCCAGGTGAAAATACCAAAAAAATCAGCTCTTCGGTGTGGAGGTATTTCACCAGAAATGCGGACAACAGGTGTCAAGCCGTGTGTTCCCTTTGTCAAGCTGTAATAAGTAGGGGTAAGGACGTTAACCACCTCGGAACATCCTCCCTTATACGTCACCTGCAGCGCATTCATAATAAGTCAGTGACAAGTTCAAAAACTTTGGGTGACAGCGGAAGCAGTCCACTGACCAGTAAATCCCTTCCTCTTGTAACCAAGCTCACGCAAACCACCCCACCAACTCCCTCAGTGTCAATTTCCTCCTTCCCCAGGAATGCCAATAGTCCTGCAGGCCATGTCACTGGCAATTCTGACGAGTCCTCTCCTGCCTGGGATTCCTCCGATGCATCCTTGCGTGTAACGCCTACTGCTGCTGGCGCTGCTGTTGTTGCCGCTGGGAGTCGATGGTCATCCCAGAGGGGAAGTCGTAAGCCCACTTGTACTACTTCCAGTAAGCAATTGACTGTTCAACAGTCCTTTGCGAGGAAGATGAAATATCACAGCAGTCATCCTACTGCAAAGCGGATAACTGAGTCCTTGACAACTATGTTGGTGTTAGACGTGCGTCCGGTATCCGCCGTTAGTTCACAGGGAACTAGACAATTTATTGAGGCAGTGTGCCCCCGTTACCAAATACCATCTAGGTTCCACTTCTCTAGGCAGGCGATACCGAGAATGTACACGGACGTCAGAAAAAGACTCACCAGTGTCCTAAAAAATGCAGTTGTACCCAATGTCCACTTAACCACGGACATGTGGACAAGTGGAGCAGGGCAGGGTCAGGACTATATGACTGTGGCAGCCCACTGGGTAGATGTATGGACTCCCGCCGCAAGAACAGCAGCGGCGGCACCAGTAGCAGCATCTCGCAAACGCCAACTCTTTCCTAGGCAGGCTACGCTTTGTATCACAGCTTTACAGAATACGCACACAGCTGAAAACCTCTTACGGCAACTGAGGAAGATCATCGCGGAATGGCTTACCCCAATTGGACTCTCCTGTGGATTTGTGGCATCGGACAACGCCAGCAATATTGTGTGTGCATTAAATATGGGCAAATTCCAGCACGTCCCATGTTTTGCACATACCTTGAATTTGGTGGTGCAGAATTTTTTAAAAAACGACAGGGGCGTGCAAGAGATGCTGTCGGTGGCCAGAAAAATTGCGGGACACTTTCGGCGTACAGGCACCACGTACAGAAGACTGGAGCACCACCAAAAACTACTGAACCTGCCCTGCCATCATCTGAAGCAAGAAGTGGTAACGAGGTGGAATTCAACCCTCTATATGCTTCAGAGGTTGGAGGAGCAGCAAAAGGCCATTCAAGCCTATACAATTGAGCACGATATAGTAGGTGGAATGCACCTGTCTCAAGTGCAGTGGAGAATGATTTCAACGTTGTGCAAGGTTCTGATGCCCTTTGAACTTGCCACACGTGAAGTCAGTTCAGACACTGCCAGCCTGAGTCAGGTCATTCCCCTCATCAGGCTTTTGCAGAAGAAGCTGGAGGCATTGAAGAAGGAGCTAAAAGGGAGCGATTCCGCTAGGCATGTGGGACTTGTGGATGCAGCCCTTAATTCGCTTAACAAGGATTCACGGGTGGTCAATCTGTTGAAATCAGAGCACTACATTTTGGCCACCGTGCTCGATCCTAGATTTAAAGCCTACCTTGGATCTCTCTTTCCGGCAGACACAGGTCTGCTGGGGTTGAAAGACCTGCTGGTGACAAAATTGTCAAGTCAAGCGGAACGCGACCTGTCAACATCTCCTCCTTCACATTCTCCCGCAACTGGGGGTGCGAGGAAAAGGCTCAGAATTCCGAGCCCACCCGCTGGCGGTGATGCAGGGCAGTCTGGAGCGACTGCTGATGCTGACATCTGGTCCGGACTGAAGGACCTGACAACGATTACGGACATGTCGTCTACTGTCACTGCATATGATTCTCTCAACATTGATAGAATGGTGGAGGATTATATGAGTGACCGCATCCAAGTAGGCACGTCACACAGTCCGTACTTATACTGGCAGGAAAAAGAGGCAATTTGGAGGCCCTTGCACAAACTGGCTTTATTCTACCTAAGTTGCCCTCCCACAAGTGTGTACTCCGAAAGAGTGTTTAGTGCCGCCGCTCACCTTGTCAGCAATCGGCGTACGAGGTTACATCCAGAAAATGTGGAGAAGATGATGTTCATTAAAATGAATTATAATCAATTCCTCCGCGGAGACATTGACCAGCAGCAATTGCCTCCACAAAGTACACAGGGAGCTGAGATGGTGGATTCCAGTGGGGACGAATTGATAATCTGTGAGGAGGGGGATGTACACGGTGATATATCGGAGGGTGAAGATGAGGTGGACATCTTGCCTCTGTAGAGCCAGTTTGTGCAAGGAGAGATTAATTGCTTCTTTTTTGGGGGGGGGTCCAAACCAACCCGTCATATCAGTCACAGTCGTGTGGCAGACCCTGTCACTGAAATGATGGGTTGGTTAAAGTGTGCATGTCCTGTTTTGTTTATACAACATAAGGGTGGGTGGGAGGGCACAAGGACAATTCCATCTTGCACCTCTTTTTTCTTTTCTTTTTCTTTGCATCATGTGCTGATTGGGGAGGGTTTTTTGGAAGGGACATCCTGCGTGACACTGCAGTGCCACTCCTAGATGGGCCCGGTGTTTGTGTCGGCCACTAGGGTCGCTAATCTTACTCACACAGTCAGCTACCTCATTGCGCCTCTTTTTTTCTTTGCGTCATGTGCTGTTTGGGGAGGGTTTTTTGGAAGGGACATCCTGCGTGACACTGCAGTGCCACTCCTAGATGGGCCCGGTGTTTGTGTCGGCCACTAGGGTCGCTAATCTTACTCACACAGCTACCTCATTGCGCCTCTTTTTTTCTTTGCGTCATGTGCTGTTTGGGGAGGGTTTTTTGGAAGGGACATCCTGCGTGACACTGCAGTGCCACTCCTAGATGGGCCCGGTGTTTGTGTCGGCCACTAGGGTCGCTTATCTTACTCACACAGCGACCTCGGTGCAAATTTTAGGACTAAAAATAATATTGTGAGGTGTGAGGTATTCAGAATAGACTGAAAATGAGTGTAAATTATGGTTTTTGAGGTTAATAATACTTTGGGATCAAAATGACCCCCAAATTCTATGATTTAAGCTGTTTTTTAGTGTTTTTTGAAAAAAACACCCGAATCCAAAACACACCCGAATCCGACAAAAAAAATTCGGTGAGGTTTTGCCAAAACGCGTTCGAACCCAAAACACGGCCGCGGAACCGAACCCAAAACCAAAACACAAAACCCGAAAAATTTCAGGCGCTCATCTCTAATATAGTGGGAGCAGCCCCGCAATAAGCAGAAAGATGTAATATAGTGGGGGCAGCCCCGCAATAAACAGAGAGAGGTAATATAGTGGGAGCAGCCCGCAATAAGCAGAGAGAGGTAATATAGTGGGGGCAGCCCCGCAATAAGCAGAGAGAGATAATATAGTGGGGGAAGCCACGCAATAAGCACTGAGGTAATATAGTGGGGGCAGCCCCGCAATTAGCAGAAAGATGTAATATAGTGGGAGCAGCCCCGCAATAAGCAGAGAGAGGTAATATAGTGAGAGCAGCCCCACAATAAACAGAAAGAGGTAATATAGTGGGAGCAGCCCCACAATAAGCAGGGAGAGGTAATATAGTGGGAGCAGTCCCGCAATAAGCAGAATGAGGTAATATAGTGGGGGCAGCCCCGCAATAAGCAGAGAGAGGTAATATAGTGGGAGCAGCCCGCAATAAGCAGAGAGAGGTAATATAGTGGGGGCAGCCCCACAATAAGCAGGGAGAGGTAATATAGTTGGGGCAGCCCCACAATAAGCACTGAGGTAATATAGTGGGTGCAGCCCCACAATTAGCAGAAAGAGGTAATATAGTGGGAGCAGCCCCGCAATAAGCTAAGAGAGGTAATATAGTGGGAGCAGCCCCGCAATAAGCACTGAGGTAATATAGTGGGGGCAGCCCCGCAATTAGAAGACAGAGGTAATATAGTGGGAGCAGCCCCGCAATAAGCAGAGAGAGGTAATATAGTGAGAGCAGCCCCACAATAAACAGAAAGAGGTAATATAGTGAGAGTAGCCCCACAATAAACAGAAAGAGGTAATATAGTGGGAGCAGCCCCGCAATTAGCAGAAAGAGGTAATATAGTGGGAGCAGCCCCGCAATTAGCAGAAAGAAGTAATATAGTGGGAGCAGCCCCATAAGAAGCAGACAGAGATAATATAGTTGGAGCAGCTCCGTAATAAGCAGAAAGAGATAATATAGTGGGAGCAGCCCCATAATAAGCAGAAAGAGATAATATAGTGGGAGCAGCCCTGTAATAAGCAGAAAGAGATAAAATAGTGGGAGCAGCCCCGCAATAAACAAGGAGAGGTAATATAGTGGGAGCAGCCCCGTAATAAGCAGAAAGAGATAATATAGTGGGAGCAGCCCCGCAATAAGCAGAAAGATGTAATATAGTGGGGGCAGCCCCGCAATAAACAGAGAGAGGTAATATAGTGGGAGAAGCCCGCAATAAGCAGAGAGAGGTAATATAGAGGGGGCAGCCCCGCAATAAGAAGAGAGAGATAATATAGTGGGGGAAGCCACGCAATAAGCACTGAGGTAATATAGTGGGGGCAGCCCCGCAATTAGCAGAAAGATGTAATATAGTGGGAGCAGCCCCGCAATAAGCAGAGAGAGGTAATATAGTGAGAGCAGCCCCACAATAAACAGAAAGAGGTAATATAGTGGGAGCAGCCCCGTAATAAGCAGAAAGAGATAATATAGTGGGAGCAGCCCCGTAATAAGCAGAAAGAGATAATATAATGGGAGCAGCTCCACAATAAACAGAAAGAGGTAAAATAGTGGGGGCAGCCCCGCAATAAGCAGAAAGAGGTAATATAGTGAGAGCAGCCCCACAATAAACAGAAAGAGGTAATATAGTGGGAGCAGCCCCGTAATAAGCAGAAAGAGATAATATAGTGGGAGCAGCCCCGTAATAAGCAGAAAGAGATAATATAATGGGAGCAGCTCCACAATAAACAGAAAGAGGTAAAATAGTGGGGGCAGCCCCGCAATAAGCAGAAAGAGGTAATATAGTGAGAGCAGCCCCACAATAAACAGAAGGAGGTAATATAGTGGGAACAGCCCCGCAATTAGCATAAAGAATTAATATAGTGACGGCAGCCCCGCAATAAGCAGAAAGAGGTAATATAGTGGGAACAGCCCCACAATAAACAGAAGGAGGTAATATAGTGGGAACAGCCCCGCAATTTAGCATAAAGAATTAATATAGTGAGGGCAGCCCCGCAATAAGCAGAAAGAGATAATATAGTGGGAGCAGCCCCGTAATAAACAGAAAGAGGTAATATAGTGGGAGCAGCCCCGCAATTAGCAGAAACGAGGTAATATAGTGGGGGCAGCCCCGCAATTAGCAGAAAGAGGTAATATAGTGGGAGCAGCCCCGCAATTAGCAGAAAGAGGTAATATAGTGGGGGCAGCCCCGCAATTAGCAGAAAGAAGTAATATTTTGGGAGCAGCCCCGCAATTAGCAGAAAGATGTAATATAGTGGGAGCAGCCCCGCAATAAGCTAAGAGAGGTAATATAGTGGGAGCAGCCCCGCAATAAGCACTGAGGTAATATAGTGGGGGCAGCCCCGCAATTAGAAGACAGAGGTAATATAGTGGGAGCAGCCCCGCAATAAGCAGAGAGAGGTAATATAGTGAGAGTAGCCCCACAATAAACAGAAAGAGGTAATATAGTGAGAGTAGCCCCACAATAAACAGAAAGAGGTAATATAGTGGGAGCAGCCCCGCAATTAGCAGAAAGAGGTAATATAGTGGGAGCAGCCCCGCAATTAGCAGAAAGAAGTAATATAGTGGGAGCAGCCCCATAAGAAGCAGAAAGAGATAATATAGTTGGAGCAGCTCCGTAATAAGCAGAAAGAGATAATATAGTGGGAGCAGCCCCGTAATAAGCATAAAGAGATAATATAGTGGGAGCAGCCCCATAATAAGCAGAAAGAGATAATATAGTGGGAGCAGCCCTGTAATAAGCAGAAAGAGATAATATAGTGGGAGCAGCCCCGCAATAAACAGGGAGAGGTAATATAGTGGGAGCAGCCCCGTAATAAGCAGAAAGAGATAATATAGTGGGAGCAGCCCCGCAATAAACAGGGAGAGGTAATATAGTGGGAGCAGCCCCGCAATAAGCAGAAAGATGTAATATAGTGGGGGCAGCCCCGCCATAAACAGAGAGAGGTAATATAGTGGGAGCAGCCCGCAATAAGCAGAGAGAGGTAATATAGTGGGGGCAGCCCCGCAATAAGCAGAGAGAGATAATATAGTGGGGGAAGCCACGCAATAAGCACTGAGGTAATATAGTGGGGGCAGCCCCGCAATTAGCAGAAAGATGTAATATAGTGGGAGCAGCCCCGCAATAAGCAGAGAGAGGTAATATAGTGAGAGCAGCCCCACAATAAACAGAAAGAGGTAATATAGTGGGAGCAGCCCCGTAATAAGCAGAAAGAGATAATATAGTGGGAGCAGCCCCGTAATAAGCAGAAAGAGATAATATAATGGGAGCAGCTCCACAATAAACAGAAAGAGGTAAAATAGTGGGGGCAGCCCCGCAATAAGCAGAAAGAGGTAATATAGTGAGAGCAGCCCCACAATAAACAGAAGGAGGTAATATAGTGGGAACAGCCCCGCAATTAGCATAAAGAATTAATATAGTGAGGGCAGCCCCGCAATAAGCAGAAAGAGGTAATATAGTGGGAACAGCCCCGCAATTAGCAGAAAGAGGTAATATAGTGGGGGCAGCCCCGCAATTAGCAGAAAGAGGTAATATAGTGGGAGCAGCCCCGCAATTAGCAGAAAGAGGTAATATAGTGGGGGCAGCCCCGCAATTAGCAGAAAGAAGTAATATTGTGGGAGCAGCCCCGCAATTAGCAGAAAGATGTAATATAGTGGGAGCAGCCCCGCAATAAGCAGAAAGATGTAATATAGTGGGAGCAGCCCCATAATAAGCAGAAAGAGATAATATAGTGGGAGCAGCCCCACAATAAACAGAAAGAGGTAATATAGTGGGAGCATCCCCGCAATAAGCAGAAAGACGTAATATAGTGGGAGCAGCCCCGCAATAAGCAGAAAGAGATAATATAGTGGGAGCAGCCCCGTAATAAGCAGAAAGAGATAATATAGAGGGAGCAGCCCCGCAATAAGCAGAAAGAGATAATATAGTGTGAGCAGCCCCACAATAAAAAGAAAGAGGTAATATAGTGGGAGCAGCCCCATAATAAGCAGAAAGAGATAATATAGTGGGAGCAGCCCCGCAATAAGCAGAAAGATGTAATATAGTGGGAGCAGCCCCGTAATAAGCAGAAAGAGATAATATAGTGGGAGCAGCCCCGTAATAAGCAGAAAGAGATAATATAGTGGGAGCAGCCCCGCAATAAACAGGGAGAGGTAATATAGTGGGAGCAGCCCCGCAATAAGCAGGGAGAGGTAATATAGTGGGAGCAGCCCCGCAATAAGCAGAATGAGGTAATATAGTGGGGGTAGCCCCGCAATAAGCAGAGAGAGGTAATATAGTGGGAGCAGCCCGCAATAAGCAGAGAGAGGTAATATAGTGGGGGCAGCCCCACAATAAGCAGGGAGAGGTAATATAGTTGGGGCAACCCCACAATAAGCACTGAGGTAATATAGTGGGTGCAGCCCCACAATTAGCAGAAAGAGGTAATATAGTGGGAGCAGCCCCGCAATAAGCTAAGAGAGGTAATATAGTGGGAGCAGCCCCTCAATAAGCACTGAGGTAATATAGTGGGGGCAGCCCCGCAATTAGAAGACAGAGGTAATATAGTGGGAGCAGCCCCGCAATAAGCAGAGAGAGGTAATATAGTGAGAGCAGCCCCACAATAAACAGAAAGAGGTAATATAGTGAGAGTAGCCCCACAATAAACAGAAAGAGGTAATATAGTGGGAGCAGCCCCGCAATTAGCAGAAAGAGGTAATATAGTGGGAGCAGCCCCGCAATTAGCAGAAAGAAGTAATATAGTGGGAGCAGCCCCATAAGAAGCAGAAAGAGATAATATAGTTGGAGCAGCTCCGTAATAAGCAGAAAGAGATAATATAGTGGGAGCAGCCCCGTAATAAGCATAAAGAGATAATATAGTGGGAGCAGCCCCATAATAAGCAGAAAGAGATAATATAGTGGGAGCAGCCCTGTAATAAGCAGAAAGAGATAATATAGTGGGAGCAGCCCCGCAATAAACAGGGAGAGGTAATATAGTGGGAGCAGCCCCGTAATAAGCAGAAAGAGATAATATAGTGGGAGCAGCCCCGCAATAAGCAGAAAGATGTAATATAGTGGGGGCAGCCCCGCAATAAACAGAGAGAGGTAATATAGTGGGAGCAGCCCGCAATAAGCAGAGAGAGGTAATATAGTGGGGGCAGCCCCGCAATAAGCAGAGAGAGATAATATAGTGGGGGAAGCCACGCAATAAGCACTGAGGTAATATAGTGGGGGCAGCCCCGCAATTAGCAGAAAGATGTAATATAGTGGGAGCAGCCCCGCAATAAGCAGAGAGAGGTAATATAGTGAGAGCAGCCCCACAATAAACAGAAAGAGGTAATATAGTGGGAGCAGCCCCGTAATAAGCAGAAAGAGATAATATAATGGGAGCAGCTCCACAATAAACAGAAAGAGGTAAAATAGTGGGGGCAGCCCCGCAATAAGCAGAAAGAGGTAATATAGTGAGAGCAGCCCCACAATAAACAGAAGGAGGTAATATAGTGGGAACAGCCCCGCAATTAGCATAAAGAATTAATATAGTGAGGGCAGCCCCGCAATAAGCAGAAAGAGGTAATATAGTGGGAACAGCCCCGCAATTAGCATAAAGAGGTAATATAGTGGGGGCAGCCCCGCAATTAGCAGAAAGAGGTAATATAGTGGGAGCAGCCCCGCAATTAGCAGAAAGAGGTAATATAGTGGGGGTAGCCCCGCAATTAGCAGAAAGAAGTAATATTGTGGGAGCAGCCCCGCAATTAGCAGAAAGATGTAATATAGTGGGAGCAGCCCCGCAATAAGCAGAAAGATGTAATATAGTGGGAGCAGCCCCATAATAAGCAGAAAGAGATAATATAGTGGGAGCAGCCCCACAATAAACAGAAAGAGGTAATATAGTGGGAGCATCCCCGCAATAAGCAGAAAGACGTAATATAGTGGGAGCAGCCCCGCAATAAGCAGAAAGATGTAATATAGTGGGAGCAGCCCCGTAATAAGCAGAAAGAGATAATATAGTGGGAGCAGCCCCGTAATAAGCAGAAAGAGATAATATAGTGGGAGCAGCCCCGCAATAAACAGGGAGAGGTAATATAGTGGGAGCAGCCCCGCAATAAGCAGGGAGAGGTAATATAGTGGGAGCAGCCCCGCAATAAGCAGAATGAGGTAATATAGTGGGGGCAGCCCCGCAATAAGCAGAGAGAGGTAATATAGTGGGAGCAGCCCGCAATAAGCAGAGAGAGGTAATATAGTGGGGGCAGCCCCACAATAAGCAGGGAGAGGTAATATAGTTGGGGCAGCCCCACAATAAGCACTGAGGTAATATAGTGGGTGCAGCCCCACAATTAGCAGAAAGAGGTAATATAGTGGGAGCAGCCCCGCAATAAGCTAAGAGAGGTAATATAGTGGGAGCAGCCCCTCAATAAGCACTGAGGTAATATAGTGGGGGCAGCCCCGCAATTAGAAGACAGAGGTAATATAGTGGGAGCAGCCCCGCAATAAGCAGAGAGAGGTAATATAGTGAGAGCAGCCCCACAATAAACAGAAAGAGGTAATATAGTGGGAGCAGCCCCGCAATTAGCAGAAAGAGGTAATATAGTGGGAGCAGCCCCGCAATTAGCAGAAAGAAGTAATATAGTGGGAGCAGCCCCATAAGAAGCAGAAAGAGGTAATATAGTTGGAGCAGCTCCGTAATAAGCAGAAAGAGATAATATAATGGGAGCAGCCCCGTAATAAGCATAAAGAGATAATATAGTGGGAGCAGCCCCATAATAAGCAGATAGAGATAATATAGTGGGAGCAGCCCTGTAATAAGCAGAAAGAGATAATATAGTGGGAGCAGCCCTGTAATAAGCAGAAAGAGATAATATAGTGGGAGCAGCCCCGTAATAAGCAGAAAGAGATAATATAGTGGGAGCAGCCCCGCAATAAGCAGAAAGATGTAATATAGTGGGGGCAGCCCCGCAATAAACAGAGAGAGGTAATATAGTGGGAGCAGCCCGCAATAAGCAGAGAGAGGTAATATAGTGGGGGCAGCCCCGCAATAAGCAGAGAGAGATAATATAGTGGGGGAAGCCACGCAATAAGCACTGAGGTAATATAGTGGGGGCAGCCCCGCAATTAGCAGAAAGATGTAATATAGTGGGAGCAGCCCCGCAATAAGCAGAGAGAGGTAATATAGTGAGAGCAGCCCCACAATAAACAGAAAGAGGTAATATAGTGGGAGCAGCCCCGTAATAAGCAGAAAGAGATAATATAGTGGGAGCAGCCCCGTAATAAGCAGAAAGAGATAATATAATGGGAGCAGCTCCACAATAAACAGAAAGAGGTAAAATAGTGGGGGCAGCCCCGCAATAAGCAGAAAGAGGTAATATAGTGAGAGCAGCCCCACAATAAACAGAAGGAGGTAATATAGTGGGAACAGCCCCGCAATTAGCATAAAGAATTAATATAGTGAGGGCAGCCCCGCAATAAGCAGAAAGAGGTAATATAGTGGGAACAGCCCCGCAATTAGCAGAAAGAGGTAATATAGTGGGGGCAGCCCCGCAATTAGCAGAAAGAGGTAATATAGTGGGAGCAGCCCCACAATTAGCAGAAAGAGGTAATATAGTGGGGGCAGCCCCGCAATTAGCAGAAAGAAGTAATATTGTGGGAGCAGCCCCGCAATTAGCAGAAAGATGTAATATAGTGGGAGCAGCCCCGCAATAAGCAGAAAGATGTAATATAGTGGGAGCAGCCCCATAATAAGCAGAAAGAGATAATATAGTGGGAGCAGACCCACAATAAACAGAAAGAGGTAATATAGTGGGAGCATCCCCGCAATAAGCAGAAAGACGTAATATAGTGGGAGCAGCCCCGCAATAAGCAGAAATAGATCATATTGTGGGAGCAGCCCCGTAATAAGCAGAAAGCAGGGACGTGCAGTCAGGGGAGGCAGTGCCTCCCCTGTCAGTAATGTGTAAAATAATACAAAGAAGATACTTATGACACTTGTTCTGTGTCATAAGTATCTGGTTTACTCTTTATATTATTGTAATTATTGTTACCATCTATGAAACAGTATTATATGTGCTTTGGAGGCACCGCTGTAGGTGCCTCCCGCAGTCTATGTGAAAGGACCGGAAGAGGGGGCGGGGCCAAGCGTTGGGCAGTGAGAGCCCATTCAGAAAAGCAGCAAAAGCGGCACCTAATAGCAGTGCCGCTTTGACAGGGGTGTGCTTTCAGATCATATGAAAGCACACCCCTGTCAATGTGATTGGGCAGTGGGCAGGGCTTCGGAAACGGTCTCCGACAGTGACTCCAGAATCTGTGTCATCTGTGTCGGTAGCGTCTAGTTTCCTTCCCCCCTTCCCCCGTGTGTCTCCTACTGATCCTGCAGCCAGTGGGATCAGGTCACTGCATCCCCCCACTCACGTTTGCCGCCGATCAGTATCGTCGTCCCCCCGCAGGCACCAGGTCGGTATGAGGATGACAGCTGCTGCGTTGATGGGACTGAGAAGCGGGACACGGCGGGAGCTCTGCTCACACTTGCTCCGGCTATCTGTCTTAGCGATGCGGCTCCTGTGTGAGGCTGTCACACAGGAGCCGCGGCGCTAAGACAGATAGCCGGAGCAAGTGTGAGCAGAGCTCCCGCCGTGTCCCGCTTCTCAGTCCCATCAACGCAGCAGCTGTCATCCTCATACCGACCTGGTGCCTGCGGGAGGGGGGCTCATTCCGACCTGGTGCCTGCGGGAGGGGGGCTCATTCCGACCTGGTGCCTGCGGGAGGGGGTGGGGGGGGGGGACACAGATCGGCGGCGGTGGCTGGGCGCTATGGACAGCAGTCGGGTATGTGGGGGCCCAGGGGCATGTGGAGGCCATCACAAATCACTCACACAGCAGGGGCACACAGTCTACCCACCATACACACACATGCATCCACACCCACTGCAGGGGCACACAGCCCCCCCCCCCCCCTGTCCACACCCACAGCAGGGGCACACAGCCCCCCCATCCACACCCACAGCAGGGACACACATCACCCCCATCCACACCCACAGCAGGGGCACACAGCCCCCCCATCCACACCCACAGCAGGGACACACATCACCCCCATCCACACCCACAGCAGGGACACACATCACCCCCATCCACACGCACAGCAGGGACACACATCACCCCCATCCACACCCACAGCAGGGGCACACAGCCCCCCCATCCACACGCACAGCAGGGACACACATCACCCCTATCCACACCCACAGCTGGGGCACACATCACCCCCCACACACACATACAGCAGGAGCTCCTGTGCACATACTGTACAACAGAGACACAGCACTTCCCCCCCCCCCCCAAACTCACCTGTGCACATACGCACAGCAGGGGCACACAGCTCTAACACTGCCAGCATGGGGTCCGTCACCTCACAGTGAGAAGGGAGACAGGGCGGCCACTGCGGATTGAGAGGGGAGCGGTGACTCACTTACATCAATGGGCAAGAGCATAGAGGGTTGGATCAGCCAGGTGCTTCCAGCATGTGGACAGACATTGATAATCCGCGGGCAGCGGGGCACATCCTCCTGGAGGGAGGGAGTCACATCTTCAGAGGTGAGTCACGATGGCGGCGGGAGTAGTGTGTCCGCGATGATATGCCACTCTTCTAGTGACGGTCACTCCCCCATTGTGACTGTAAGGCTGTTTAGCTGCGCTCAGCGCCAGGAGCAGGAGTCCCGTCCTCCATGTGTAGGGTAGCGCAGAGCACCACTCCCCTCTATGCAGCTGTGGAGTACTCCAGTTTAAATAGAGGAGTGTGGGGGCCCTTAATGTGTGGGGGCCCCTGTCGCCCTTCCTATAATCCGGCCCTGGGAGCAGTGTCCATGGAGGGAACGACAGCAGCCGGGACCCGGGAGCTACAGGGAGCAGGTGAGATTGTTGTTTAACTTAGCGAGCGAGTACCTTTCATTACCAACCTGCCCCCCCCCCCTGCTCCGCACGACTGCTCCCATCTGCCCCCCATGCGCCGCACCACTGCTCCCATGCTCCGCACTACTGCTCCCATCCTGCCCCCTGTGATCCGCACCGCTGCTCCTATCCTGCCCCCTGTGATCCGCACCATTGCTCCTAACCTGCCCCCCATCACTGCTCCCTTCCTGCTCCGCACCACTGCTCCCATCCTACCCCCTCCTGCTCCACACCACTACTCCCATCCGGCCCCCTCCTGCTCCGCACCACTGCTCCCAACCTCACCCCCCCACTCTGCATCATTGCTCCCAACCTGCCCCGCACCACTGCTCCCATGCTCCGCACTACTGCTCCCATCCTGCCCCCTGTGATCCGCACTGCTGCTACCATCCTACCCCCTGTGATCCGCACCGCTGCTCCCATCCTGCCCCCTGTGATCCACACCGCTGCTCCTATCCTGCCCCCTGTGATCCGCACCATTGCTCCTAACCTGCCCCGCATCACTGCTCCCTTCCTGCTCCGCACCACTGCTCCCATCCTACCCCCTCCTGCTCCACACCACTGCTCCCATCCGGCCCCCTCCTGCTCCGCACCACTGCTCCCAACCTCACCCCCCCCCCCCACTCCGCATCATTGCTACCAACCTGCCCCGCACCACTGCTCCCTTCCTGCGCCCTCCTGCTTCGCACCACTGCCCTATCCCACCCCGTCCTGCTCCGCACCACTGCTCCCATCCTGCCCCCTCCTGCTCCGCACCACTGCTCCCATCCTGCCCTCCCTGCTCTGCATCATCTGCAGGACTTAGCGAACATTATGGCTGCAGTGCCTCACCAGACACTGACCTCACCGCACGCCACTGGCAGAAAGAGATAATATAAAGGGAGCAGCCACGCAATAAGCAGAAAGAGATAATATAGTGTGAGCAGTCCCACAATAAACAGAAAGAGGTAATATAGTGGGAGCAGCCCCATAATAAGCAGAAAGAGATAATATAGTGTGAGCAGCCCCGCAATAAGCAGAAAGAGGTAATATAGTGGGAGCAGCCCCGTAATAAGCAGAAAGAGATAATATAGTGGAGCAGCCCCGTAATAAGCAGAAAGAGATAATATAGTGGGAGCAGCCCCGTAATAAGCAGAAAGAGATAATATAGTGGGAGCAGCCCCGCAATAAACGGGGAGAGGTAATATAGTGGGAGCTGCCCCGCAATAAGCAGAAAGAGGTATTATAGTGGGGGCAGCCCCGCAATAAGCAGAGAGAGGTAATATAGTGGGAGCAGCCCCGCATGAAGCTGAAAGAGGTAATATAGTGGGAGCAGCCCCGCAATAAGCACTGAGGTAATATAGTGGGGGCAGCACCGCAATTAGCAGAAAGAGGTAATATAGTGGGAGCAGCCCCGCCATAAGCAGAGAGAGGTAATATAGTGAGAGCAGCCCCACAATAAACAGAGGTAATATAGTGACAGCAGCCCCGCAATAAACAGAAAGAGGTAATATAGTGAGAGCAGCCCCACAATAAACAGAAAGAGGTAATATAGTGGGAGCAGCCCCATAATAAGCAGAAAGAGATAATATAGTGGGAGCAGCCCCGTAGTAAGCAGAAAGAGATAATATAGTGGGAGCAGCCCCATAATTAGCAGAAAGAGATAATATAGCGGGAGCAGCCCCGTAATAAGCAGAAAGAGATAATATAGTGGGAGCAGCCCCGCAATAAACAGGGAGAGGTAATATAGTGGGAGCAGCCCCGCAATAAGCAGGGAGAGGTAATATAGTGGGAGCAGCCCCGCAATAAGTAGAAAGAAGTAATATAGTGGGGGCAGCCCCGCAATAAGCAGAGAGAGGTAATATAGTGGTAGCAGCCCGCAATAAGCAGAGAGAGGTAATATAGTGGGGGCAGCCCCGCAATAAGCAGAGAGAGGTAATATAGTGGGGGCAGCCCCGCAATAAGCACTGAGGTAATATAGTGGGGACAGCCCCGCAATAAGCAGAAAGAGGTAATATAGTGGGAGCAGCCCCGCAATAAACAGAAAGAGGTAATATAGTGTAAGCAGCCCCGTAATAAGAAGAGAGAGGTAATATAGTGGGAGCAGCCCCGTAATAAGCAGAGAGAGGTATTATAGTGGGAGCAGCCCCGCAATAAGCAGAAAGAGGTAATATAGTGAGAGCAGCCCCGCAATAAGCAGAGAGAGGTAATATAGTGAGAGCAGCCCCGCAATAAGCAGAAAAAGATAATATAGTGGGAGCAGCCCAATAATAAGCAGAAAGAGATAATATAGTGGGAGCAGCCCCATAATAAGCAGAAAGAGATAATATAGTGGGAGCAGCACCGTAATTAGCAGAAAGAGATAATATAGTGGGAGCAGCCCCGTAATAAGCAGAAAGAGATAATTTAGTGGGAGCAGCCCCATAATAAGCAGAAAGAGATAATATAGTGGGAGCAGCCCCGTAATAAACAGGGAGAGGTAATATAGTGGGAGCAGCCCCGCAATAAGCAGGGAGAGGTAATATAGTGGGAGCAGCCCCGCAATAAGCAGAAAGAGGTAATATAGTGGGGGCAGCCCCGCAATAAGCAGAGAGATGTAATATAGTGGTAGCAGCCCGCAATAAGCAGAGAGAGGTAATATAGTGGGGGAAGCCCCGCAATAAGCAGAGAGAGGTAATATAGTGGGGGCAGCCCCGCAATAAGCACTGAGGTAATATAGTGGGGGCAGCCCCGCAATAAGCAGAAAGAGGTAATATAGTGGGAGCAGCCCCGTAATAAGCAGAAAGAGATAATATAGTGGGAGCAGCCCCGTAATAAGCAGAAAGAGGTAATATAGTGGGAGCAGCCCCGTAATAAGCAGAAAGAGATAATATAGTGGGAGCAGCCCCGCAATAAGCAGAAAGATGTAATATAGTGGGGGCAGCCCCGCAATAAGCAGAGAGAGGTAATATAGTGGGAGCAGCCCGCAATAAGCAGAGAGAGGTAATATAGTGGGGGCAGCCCCGCAATAAGCAGAGAGAGATAATATAGTGGGGGCAGCCCCGCAATAAGCAGAACGAGGTAATATAGTGAGAGCAGCCCCGCAATAAGCAGAGAGAGGTAATATAGTGAGAGCAGCCCCGTAATAAGCAGAAAGAGATAATATAGTGGGAGCAGCCCCGCAATAAACAGGGAGAGGTAATATAGTGGGAGCAGCCCCGCAATAAGCAGAGAGAGGTAATATAGTGGGAGCAGCCCCGCAATAAGCAGAAAGAGGTAATATAGTGGGAGCAGCCCCGCAATAAGCAGAAAGAGGTAATATAGTGGGGGCAGCCCCGCAATAAGCAGAGAGAGGTAATATAGTGGGGGCAGCCCCGCAATAAGCAGAGAGAGGTAATATAGTGGGGGCAGCCCCGCAATAAGCACTAAGGTAATATAGTGGGGACAGCCCCGCAATAAGCAGAAAGAGGTAATATAGTGGGAGCAGCCCCGCAATAAGCAGAGAGAGGTAATATAGGCCCTCATTCCGAGTTGATCGGTCGCAAGGCGAATTTAGCAGAGTTACACACGCTAAGCCGCCGCCTACTGGGAGTGTATCTTAGCTTCTTAAAATTGCGACCGATGTATTCGCAATATTGCGATTACTAACTACTTAGCAGTTTCAGAGTAGCTCCAGACTTACTCTGCCTGTGCGATCAGTTCAGTGCTTGTCGTTCCTGGTTGACGTCACAAACACACCCAGCGTTCGCCCAGGCACTCCCACCGTTTCCCCGGCCACTCCTGCGTTTTTTCCGGAAACGGTAGCGTTTTCAGCCACACGCCCCTGAAACGCCGTGTTTCCGCCCAGTAACACCCATTTCCTGTCAATCACATTACGATCGCCGGAGCGAAGAAAAAGCCGTGAGTAAAAATACTTTCATCATAGTAAAGTTACTTGGCGCAGTCGCAGTGCGAACATTGCGCATGCGTACTAAGAGGATTTTCACTGCGATGCGATGAAAAATACCGAGCGAACAACTCGGAATGAGGGCCATAGTGAGAGCAGCCCCACAATAAACAGAAAGAGGTAATATAGTGGAAGCAGCCCCGTAATAAGCAGAAAGAGATAATATAGTGGGAGCAGCCCCGTAATAAGCAGAGAGAGGTATTATAGTGGGAGCAGCCCCGCAATAAGCAGAAAGAGGTAATATAGTGAGAGCAGCCCCGCAATAAGCAGAGAGAGGTAATATAGTGAGAGCAGCCCCACAATAGGCAGAAAAAGATAATATAGTGGGAGCAGCCCAATAATAATGAGAAAGAGATAATATAGTGGGAGCAGCCCCATAATAAGCAGAAAGAGATAATATAGTGGGAGCAGCCCCGTAATAAGCAGAAAGAGATAATATAGTGGGAGCAGCCCCGTAATAAGCAGAAAGAGATAATATAGTGGGAGCAGCCCTATAATAAGCAGAAAGAGATAATATAGTGGGAGTAGCCCCGCAATAAACAGGGAGAGGTAATATAGTGGGAGCAGCCCCGCAATAAGCAGGGAGAGGTAATATAGTGGGAGCAGCCCCGCAATAAGCAGAAAGAGGTAATATAGTGGGGGCAGCCCCGCAAAAGCAGAGAGAGGTAATATAGTGGTAGCAGCCCGCAATAAGCAGAGAGAGGTAATATAGTGGGGGCAGCCCCGCAATAAGCAGAGAGAGGTAATATAGTGGGGGCAGCCCCGCAATAAACACTGAGGTAATATAGTGGGGGCAGCCCCGCAATAAGCAGAAAGAGGTAATATAGTGGGAGCAGCCCCGCAATAAGCAGAGAGAGGTAATGTAGTGAGAGCAGCCCCACAATAAACAGAAAGAGGTAACATAGTGGGAGCAGCCCCGTAATAAGCAGAAAGAGATGATATAGTGGGAGCAGCCCCGTAATAAGCAGAAAGAGATAATATAGTGGGAGCAGCCACATAATAAGCAGAAAGAGATAATATAGTGGGAGCAGCCCCGTAATAAGCAGAAAGAGATAATATAGTGGGAGCAGCCCCGCAATAAACAGGGAGAGGTAATATAGTGGGAGCAGCCCCGCAATAAGTAGGGAGAGGTAATATAGTGGGAACAGCCCCGCAATAAGCAGAAAGAGGTAATATAGTGGGAGCAGCCCCGCAATAAGCAGAGAGAGGTAATATAGTGGGAGCAGCCCCGCAATAAGCAGAAAGAGATAATATAGTGGGGGCAGCCCCGCAATAAGCAGAGAGAGGTAATATAGTGGGAGCAGCCCGCAATAAGCAGAGAGAGGTAATATAGTGGGAGCAGCCCCACAATAAACAGAAAGAGGTAATATAGTGGGAGCAGCCCCGCAATAAGCAGGGAGAGGTAATATAGTGGGGGCAGCCCCGCAATAAGCACTGAGGTAATATAGTGGGGGCAGCCCCGCAATAAGCAGAAAGAGGTAATATAGTGGGAGCAGCCCCGCAATAAGCAGAGAGAGGTAATATAGTGAGAGCAGCCCCACAATAAACAGAAAGAGGTAACATAGTGGGAGCAGCCCCGTAATAAGCAGAAAGAGATAATATAGTGGGAGCAGCCCCATAATAAGCAGAAAGAGATAATATAGTGGGAGCAGCCCCGTAATATGCAGAAAGAGATAATATAGTGGGAGCAGCCCCGTAATAAGCAGAGAGAGGTATTATAGTGGGAGCAGCCCCGCAATAAGCAGAAAGAGGTAATATAGTGAGAGCAGCCCCGCAATAAGCAGAGAGAGGTAATATAGTGAGAGCAGCCCCACAATAAGCAGAAAAAGATAATATAGTGGGAGCAGCCCAATAATAATCAGAAAGAGATAATATAGTGGGAGCAGCCCCATAATAAGCAGAAAGAGATAATATAGTGGGAGCAGCCCCGTAATAAGCAGAAAGAGATAATATAGTGGGAGCAGCCCTATAATAAGCAGAAAGAGATAATATAGTGGGAGCAGCCCCGCAATAAACAGGGAGAGGTAATATAGTGGGAGCAGCCCCGCAATAAGCAGGGAGAGGTAATATAGTGGGAGCAGCCCCGCAATAAGCAGAAAGAGGTAATATAGTGGGGGCAGCCCCGCAAAAGCAGAGAGAGGTAATATAGTGGTAGCAGCCCGCAATAAGCAGAGAGAGGTAATATAGTGGGGGCAGCCCCGCAATAAGCAGAGAGAGGTAATATAGTGGGGGCAGCCCCGCAATAAGCACTGAGGTAATATAGTGGGGGCAGCCCCGCAATAAGCAGAAAGAGGTAATATAGTGGGAGCAGCCCCGCAATAAGCAGAGAGAGGTAATGTAGTGAGAGCAGCCCCACAATAAACAGAAAGAGGTAACATAGTGGGAGCAGCCCCGTAATAAGCAGAAAGAGATGATATAGTGGGAGCAGCCCCGTAATAAGCAGAAAGAGATAATATAGTGGGAGCAGCCACATAATAAGCAGAAAGAGATAATATAGTGGGAGCAGCCCCGTAATAAGCAGAAAGAGATAATATAGTGGGAGCAGCCCCGCAATAAACAGGGAGAGGTAATATAGTGGGAGCAGCCCCGCAATAAGTAGGGAGAGGTAATATAGTGGGAACAGCCCCGCAATAAGCAGAAAATAAGAATTTACTTACCGATAATTCTATTTCTCGGAGTCCGTAGTGGATGCTGGGGTTCCTGAAAGGACCATGGGGAATAGCGGCTCCGCAGGAGACAGGGCACAAAAAGTAAAGCTTTATGATCAGGTGGTGTGTACTGGCTCCTCCCCCTATGACCCTCCTCCAAGCCTCAGTTAGGTACTGTGCCCGGACGAGCGTACACAATAAGGAAGGATTTATGAATCCCGGGTAAGACTCATACCAGCCACACCAATCACACCGTACAACCTGTGATCTAAACCCAGTTAACAGTATGATAACAGCGGAGCCTCTGAAAAGATGGCTCACAACAATAATAACCCGATTTTTGTAACTATGTACAAGTAATGCAGATAATCCGCACTTGGGATGGGCGCCCAGCATCCACTACGGACTCCGAGAAATAGAATTATCGGTAAGTAAATTCTTATTTTCTCTATCGTCCTAGTGGATGCTGGGGTTCCTGAAAGGACCATGGGGATTATACCAAAGCTCCCAAACGGGCGGGAGAGTGCGGATGACTCTGCAGCACCGAATGAGAGAACTCCAGGTCCTCCTTAGCCAGGGTATCAAATTTGTAGAATTTTACAAACGTGTTCTCCCCCGACCACGTAGCCGCTCGGCAGAGTTGTAATGCCGAGACCCCTCGGGCAGCCGCCCAAGAAGAACCAACCTTCCTTGTGGAGTGGGCTTTTACCGATTTTGGCTGTGGCAGGCCTGCCACAGAATGTGCAAGCTGAATCGTACTACAAATCCAGCGAGCAATAGTCTGCTTAGACGCAGGAGCGCCCAACTTGTTGGGAGCATATAGTATAAACAGCGAGTCAGATTTCCTGACTCCAGCTGTCCTTGAAATGTATATTTTTAAAGCTCTGACAACGTCCAACAACTTGGAGTCCTCCAAGTCGCTTGTAGCCGCAGGCACTACAATAGGTTGGTTCAGATGAAATGCTGACACCACCTTAGGGAGAAAATGCGGACGAGTCCGCAGTTCTGCCCTGTCCGAATGGAAAATCAGATATGGGCTTTTGTAAGATAAAGCTGCCAGTTCTGACACTCTCCTGGCCGAAGCCAGGGCTAGTAGCATGGTCACTTTCCATGTGAGATATTTCAAATCCACAGTTTTTAGTGGTTCAAACCAATGAGATTTGAGAAAGTCCAAAACAACATTGAGATCCCACGGTGCCACTGGAGGCACCACAGGGGGCTGTATATGCAGCACTCCCTTAACAAAAGTCTGGACTTCAGGAACTGAAGCCAATTCTTTTTGAAAGAAAATCGACAGGGCCGAAATTTGAACCTCAATCGATCCCAATTTGAGACCCATAGACAATCCTGATTGCAGGAAATGTAGGAATCGACCCAGTTGAAATTCCTCCGTCGGAGCACTCCGATCCTCGCACCACGCAACATATTTTCGCCAAATGCGGTGATAATGTTGCGCGGTTACTTCCTTCCTTGCTTTAATCAAAGTAGGAATGACTTCTTCCGGCATGCCTTTTTCCTTTAGGATCCGGCGTTCAACCGCCATGCCGTCAAACGCAGCCGCGGTAAGTCTTGAAACAGACAGGGACCCTGCTGAAACAAGTCCCTTCTCAGAGGTAGAGGCCACGGATCTTCCGTGATCATCTCTTGAAGTTCCGGGTACCAAGTCCTTCTTGGCCAATCCGGAACCACTAGTATCGTTCTTACGCCTCTTTGCCGTATAATTCTCAATACTTTTGGTATGAGAGGCAGAGGAGGAAACACATACACCGACTGGTACACCCAAGGCGTTACCAGCGCGTCCACAGCTATTGCCTGCGGATCTCTTGACCTGGCGCAATACCTGTCCAGTTTTTTGTTGAGGCGAGACGCCATCATGTCCACCATTGGTCTTTCCCAACGGGTTACCAGCATGTGGAAAACTTCTGGATGAAGTCCCCACTCTCCCGGGTGAAGGTCGTGTCTGCTGAGGAAGTCTGCTTCCCAGTTGTCCACTCCCGGGATGAACACTGCTGACAGTGCTATCACATGATTCTCTGCCCAGCGAAGAATCCTTGCAGCTTCTGCCATTGCACTCCTGCTTCTTGTGCCGCCCTGTCTGTTCACATGGGCGACTGCCGTGATGTTGTCCGACTGGATCAACACCGGTTTTCCTTGAAGCAGAGGTTCTGCCTGGCTTAGGGCATTGTAGATTGCTCTTAGTTCCAGAATGTTTATGTGAAGAGACGTTTCCAGGCTCGACCACACGCCCTGGAAGTTTCTTCCTTGTGTGACTGCTCCCCAGCCTCTCAGGCTGGCGTCCGTGGTCACCAGGATCCAATCCTGTATGCCGAATCTGCGGCCCTCCAATAGATGAGCACTCTGCAACCACCACAGAAGAGATACCCTTGTCCTTGGAGACAGGGTTATCCGCTGGTGCATCTGAAGATGCGACCCTGACCATTTGTCCAACAGATCCCTCTGGAAAATTCTTGCGTGGAATCTGCCGAATGGAATTGCTTCGTAAGAAGCCACCATTTTTCCCAGGACTCTTGTGCATTGATGTACAGACACCTTTCCTGGTTTTAGGAGGTTCCTGACAAGCTCGGATAACTCCTTGGCTTTTTCCTCCGGGAGAAAAACCTTTTTCTGAACCGTGTCCAGAATCATCCCTAGGAACAGCAGACGTGTTGTCGGAATTAACTGGGATTTTGGAATATTCAGAATCCACCCGTGCTGTTTTAGCACTTCTTGAGACAGTGCTAATCCCATCTCTAGCTGTTCTCTGGACCTTGCCCTTATTAGGAGATCGTCCAAGTATGGGATAATTAATACGCCTTTTCTTCGAAGAAGAATCATCATCTCGGCCATTACCTTGGTAAAGACCCGAGGTGCCGTGGACAATCCGAACGGCAGCGTCTGAAACTGATAGTGACAGTTCTGTACGACGAACCTGAGGTACCCCTGGTGTGAGGGGTAAATTGGAACGTGGAGATACGCATCCTTGATGTCCAAGGATACCATAAAGTCCCCTTCTTCCAGGTTCGCTATCACTGCTCTGAGTGACTCCATCTTGAACTTGAACTTCTTTATGTACAGGTTCAAGGATTTCAGATTTAGAATAGGTCTTACCGAGCCATCCGGCTTCGGTACCACAAATAGAGTGGAATAATACCCCTTTCCTTGTTGTAAAAGGGGTACCTTGACTATCACCTGCTGAGAGTACAGCTTGTGAATGGCTTCCAAGACCGTCACCCTGTCGGAGGGGGACGTTGGTAAAGCAGACTTCAGGAAACGGCGAGGTGGATCCGTCTCTAGTTCCAACCTGTACCCCTGAGATATTATCTGCAGGATCCAGGGATCTACCTGCGAGTGAGCCCACTGCGCGCTGAAATTCTTGAGACGACCCCCCACCGCCCCCGAGTCCGCTTGAGAAGCCCCAGCGTCATGCTGAGGCTTTTGTAGAAGCGGGGGAGGGCTTCTGTTCCTGGGAAGGAGCTGCCTGTTGCTGTCTCTTCCCCCTTCCTCTGCCTCGTGGCAGATATGAATATCCCTTTGCTCTCTTGTTTTTAAAGGAACGAAAGGGCTGCGGTTGAAAAGTCGGTGTCTTTTTCTGTTGGGGAGTGACTTGAGGTAAAAAGGTGGATTTCCCGGCTGTAGCCGTGGCAACCAAATCCGATAGACCGACACCAAATAACTCCTCCCCTTTATACGGCAAAACTTCCATATGCCGTTTTGAGTCCGCATCGCCTGACCACTGTCGCGTCCATAAACTTCTTCTGGCCGAAATGGACATAGCACTTACCCGTGATGCCAGTGTGCAGATATCCCTCTGTGCATCACGCATATAAAGAAATGCATCCTTTATTTGCTCTAAAGACAGTAAAACATTGTCCCTATCCAGGGTATCAATATTTTCAATCAGGGACTCTGACCAAGCTACCCCAGCACTGCACATCCAGGCTGTCGCTATAGCTGGTCGTAGTATAACACCTGTATGTGTGTATATACTTTTTTGGATATTTTCCATCCTCCTATCTGCTGGATCTTTAAGTGCGGCCGTCTCAGGAGAGGGTAACGCCACTTGTTTTGATAAGCGTGTGAGCGCCTTGTCCACCCTAGGAGGTGTTTCCCAGCGCGCCCTAACCTCTGGCGGGAAAGGGTATAAAGCCAATAACTTCTTTGAAATTAGCATTTTTTTATCGGGGGCAACCCACGCTTCATCACACACCTCATTTAATTCATCTGATTCAGGAAAAACTATAGGTAGTTTTTTCACACCCCACATGATACCCTGTTTT
Source organism: Pseudophryne corroboree (assembly GCF_028390025.1). Lineage (NCBI taxonomy): Eukaryota > Metazoa > Chordata > Amphibia > Anura > Myobatrachidae > Pseudophryne > Pseudophryne corroboree. The sequence continues at coordinate 706,276,062 of NC_086448.1, read as the reverse complement.
GTGGTACCTGTAGTATCAGCAATATGTAACGCCTCCTTCATTGCCAAAATCATATAACGTGTGGCCCTACTAGAAAATACGGTTGATTCGTCACCGTCGCCACTGGAATCAGTGCCTGTGTCTGGGTCTGTGTCGACCGACTGAGGCAAAGGGCGTTTTACAGCCCCTGACGGTGTTTGAGGCGCCTGGACAGGCACTAATTGATTGTCCGGCCGTCTCATGTCGTCAAACGACTGCTTTAGCGTGTTGACACTATCCCGTAATTCCATAAATAAAGGCATCCATTCTGGTGTCGACCCCCTAGGAGGTGACATCCCCATATTTGGCAATTGCTCCGCCTCCACACCAATATCGTCCTCATACATGTCGACACACACGTACCGACACACAGCAGACACACAGGGAATGCTCTTAACGAAGACAGGACCCCACTAGCCCTTTGGGGAGACAGAGGGAGAGTTTGCCAGCACACACCAAAAGCGCTATATATGACAGGGATAGCCTTATAATAAGTGCTCCCTGTATAGCTGCTTTAATAATATAGTTTTGCCACAATTTTGCCCCCCCTCTCTTGTTTTACCCTGTTTCTGTAGTGCAGTGCAGGGGAGAGCCTGGGAGCCTTCCTGACCAGCGGAGCTGTGTGAGGAAAATGGCGCTGTGTGCTGAGGAGATAGGCCCCGCCCCTTTTTCGGCGGGCTCGTCTCCCGCTCTTTAGTGGATTCTGGCAGGGGTTAAATATCTCCATATAGCCCCCGGAGGCTATATGTGAGGTATTTTTAGCCAAAAAAGGTTTTCATTTGCCTCCCAGGGCGCCCCCCTCCCAGCGCCCTGCACCCTCAGTGACTGCCGTGTGAAGTGTGCTGAGAGGAAAATGGCGCACAGCTGCAGTGCTGTGCGCTACCTTAAGAAGACTGAGGAGCAGGGTCGGACTGGCCCACAGGGGTACAGGGGAAACCACCGGTGGGCCTTACTGCCTGGGATCCCACCCCCTCCTCTAGGTATCAGGTTCCAGACTGTACTGTTACTAATCTAGTACATTATCTTGCATGCACTACAGTGTTTACTGTGTATATTTATCTAGGGGACCAACTCTTGCAAAATGGTTAGGCAAACCAATGTGGTGGCTGGGCACACCCCCTCTAGAGACTGGCCACACCCCTAAACATGGGCCCCTACCACTGCATCCCCCCCGGTGGGCCCTACATGCCCCAGTCCGACACTGCTGAGGAGTCTTCTGCCGCCGATTCTGGACCTCTTCTCGTTTCAGCATCTGCAAGGGGGCCGGCGGCGAGGCTCCGGTGACCATCCAGGCTGTACCTGTGATCGTCCCTCTGGAGCTAATGTCCAGTAGCCAAGAAGCCAATCCATCCTGCACGCAGGTGAGTTCACTTCTTCTCCCCTAAGTCCCTCGTTGCAGTGATCCTGTTGCCAGCAGGACTCACTGTAAAATAAAAAACCTAAGCTAAACTTTTCTAAGCAGCTCTTTAGGAGAGCCACCTAGATTGCACCCTTCTCGGCCGGGCACAAAAATCTAACTGAGGCTTGGAGGAGGGTCATAGGGGGAGGAGCCAGTACACACCACCTGATCATAAAGCTTTACTTTTTGTGCCCTGTCTCCTGCGGAGCCGCTATTCCCCATGGTCCTTTCAGGAACCCCAGCATCCACTAGGACGATAGAGAAAGAGGTAATATAGTGGGAGCAGCCCCGCAATAAGCAGAGAGAGGTAATATAGTGGGAGCAGCCCCGCAATAAGCAGAAAGAGATAATATAGTGGGGGCAGCCCCGCAATAAGCAGAGAGAGGTAATATAGTGGGAGCAGCCCGCAATAAGCAGAGAGAGGTAATATAGTGGGAGCAGCCCCACAATAAACAGAAAGAGGTAATATAGTAGGAGCAGCCCCGCAATAAGCAGGGAGAGGTAATATAGTGGGGGCAGCCCCGCAATAAGCACTGAGGTAATATAGTGGGGGCAGCCCCGCAATAAGCAGAAAGAGGTAATATAGTGGGAGCAGCCCCGCAATAAGCAGAGAGAGGTAATATAGTGAGAGCAGCCCCACAATAAACAGAAAGAGGTAACATAGTGGGAGCAGCCCCGTAATAAGCAGAAAGAGATAATATAGTGGGAGCAGCCCCATAATAAGCAGAAAGAGATAATATAGTGGGAGCAGCCCCGTAATATGCAGAAAGAGATAATATAGTGGGAGCAGCCCCGCAATAAACAGGGAGAGGTAATATAGTGGGAGCAGCCCCGCAATAAGTAGGGAGAGGTAATATAGTGGGAGCAGCCCCGCAATAAGCAGAAAGAGGTAATATAGTGGGGGCAGCCCCGCAATAAGCAGAGAGAGGTAATATAGTGGGAGCAGCCCGCAATAAGCAGAGAGAGGTAATATAGTGGGGGCAGCCCCGCAATAAGCAGAGAGAGGTAATATAGTGGGGGCAGCCCCGCAATAAGCACTGAGGTAATATAGTGGGGGCAGCCCCGCAATTAGCAGAAAGAGGTAATATAGTGGGAGCAGCCCCGCAATAAGCAGAGAGAGGTAATATAGTGAGAGCAGCCCCGCAATAAACAGAAAGAGGTAATATAGTGGGAGCAGCCCCGCAATAAGCAGGGAGAGGTAATATAGTGGGAGCAGCCCCGCAATTAGCAGAAAGAGGTAATATAGTGGGAGCAGCCCCACATTTAGCAGAAAGAAGTAATATAGTGGGAGCAGCCCCGCAATTAGCAGAAAGAGGTAATATAGTGGGAGCAGCCCCGCAATTAGCAGAAAGAGGTAATATAGTGAGTGCAGCCCCACAATAAACAGAAAGAGGTAATACAGTGGGAGCAGCCCCGCAATTACCAGAAAGAGGTAATATAGTGGGAGCAGCCCCGCAATTAGCAGAGAGAAGTAATATAGTGGGAGCAGCCCCGCAATTAGCAGAAAGAGGTAATATTGTGAGAGCAGCCCCACAATAAACAGAAAGAGGTAATAAGCACTGAGGTGATATAGTGGGAGCAGCCCCGCCATAATCAGAAAGAGATAATATAGTGGGAGCAGCCCCATAATAAGCAGAAAGAGATAATATAGTGGGAGCAGCCCCGCAATAAGCAGAAAGAGGTAATATAGTGGGAGCAGCCAGGGCCTGCTACAGGCACGTTCCTTAGTAGGGGCCTCGCAGACAGCCGCCTCCTAAGTGCGGCCAATAGCTGGCCGCAATTTTAAATCAGCTGCCAGTCCGTCAACCAATCAGAGTTCGCGGACTGGCAGCAGCAGCTGCTGCCAGACCACAAGTTTTGACTGGCTGACGGAACGGCAGCTGATTTCAGGCAGGGAGCTGCCAGAGACAAGAGTGAGGGAAAGGAGAGGTGCATGCTGCGCTCTCCTCCCCTCACACAGAAGCAGCAGCAGTAGCAGGAGAGGCCAGCGGCAGTGAGCAGCGCTACAGGTGGCACGTGTATCTGGCAGTCTGGGGGGCATGTGTATATGGAACTCTGGGGGCACAAGTATCTGGCACTGTGGGGACACATGTATCTGGCACTGTGGGGACATGTGTATCTGACAATGTGGGGGCATATGTGTATCTGGCACTGTGGGGGCAGATGTGTATCTGAAAATGTGGGGGCATATTATGTGTATCTGGCACTGTGGGGGCATATAATGTGTATCTGGCACTGTGGGGGCATATAATATGTATCTGGCACTGCACTACTGGGGGCATATAATGTGTATCTGGAACTGTTGAGGCATATAATGTGTATTTAGCACTATGGGGCATACAATGTGTATCTGGCACTGTGGGGCATATAATATGTATCTGGCACTGTGGGGGCATATAATATGTATCTGGCACTGCACTACTGGGGGCATATAATGTGTATCTGGAACTGTTGAGGCATATAATGTGTATTTAGCACTATGGGGCATACAATGTGTATCTGGCACTGTGGGGCATATAATATGTATCTGGCACTATGGGGGCATATAATATGTATCTGGCACTGTGGGGGCATGTAATGTGTATCTGGCACTGCACTGCTAAGGCCATATAATGTGTATCTGGCATTGCAGGGGGCATATAATGTGTATCTGGCACTACTGGGGGTGCATGTGTATTTGGCACTACTGGGGGCGTACAGTGCACCCGGAAAGTATTCACAGCGCTTCTCTTTTTCCACATTTTGTTATATTACAGCCTTATTCCAAAATGAAATAAATACATTTTCCCCCTCATAATTCTACACACTGTCAAAGTCAGAAAAATATCATGCTACACGTTGCCATATATTCACCTCATGCGCGTGCCTGCTGCACGTGCACATTGTCTCCCGTGCGTGCGGATACTCGCAGCCGCGTGATGGCGCCTCGGCCATGCGCTCGAGCGCGTGGTATGTACATTTACAGTAGAGTTTGTGTGCGTCTAGCAGGCGACTCAATCGTTAAATAATAAAACCAAATAGTATGTTTTATAGATAATGTTCCCCTTAATAATGACTGTAAGTTTGTTTAATGTAAATGGTCGCTGGACAGAGGAATTCCTCTTTGTATGGTACGAAGGGTCAGACAGGGTTTGAACAGCTGTGTCTGGTACCTAACTAAAGAACATTTTAATAGCAACAATCCGGTAGTGGTTAGGTAAAGATTAATCGCTCCTGCGTATAGTTATGGCCATTAGTAGATTCTGGACATTTCATATATTTGCGATTCATTACCCATGCGGCGGGAATCTTCAGATTCCCTCCCACCTGAGCAGTTTGATATAGTCACAGCCCACCTGTTCAAACTAACCTATGACCTTTTGTTATGATACGAGGAGACATTCCTGTGTCCAATGAACAATGAGATTATAGGTCCCTTTTTAGTATACTGTACTCAGTGTATATAAGATCAGCCAGCCTGGGCAGCTCCCCCACTCTCCACAAACGGTTTTCATCTTGACTAACTCGGAGCTGGTACCAGAAGGCTGCGCAGCGATCATTCCCAGTGTGTGTAAGTAATTCTCTGTAATCATCTCGCTCTTTGTTTGTATTGGCCACATTCTCTCTCTCTGTTATAGTATAAGTTTGTGACGCTATTGTATATTTTCTGTCTAGATATTCTGTTAGAATTATATGTTAGCTTGTAGTGTATGACTTGTAACTGTTTCCCCTTTTCAATATAACTAAAAGCTTGTTAGTAAAGGTGTTGGAACCTTAGCACGGTATCGTGTGTTCATTACATTGCAGAGGGTAATAGGAGCGTCTCGATCGCTCAAACAGCTTTAGTGTTAACAAGGTTAAGCAGCGTTATATCGCTACAGTGTTTCAGTACAAGGTTTACAGTATAAGAGTATCCTTTCTGTGTATTACATTCAAGGTTTACTGATTATCATCTTGTGAGCGTCTGCGCCGCTCGTGATCTCCTCGTGGTCTCGAGCGTCCGCTACGCTGGTAGCGTAGCATTACGGTAGTCGCCCGCCCATAGCGTGCTCGACACCACGCATTAAGCTGTGAGCGAGTGTGCCGCATGTGCGTCTCGATCACGGCCGAGCGTATGCTACGCTAAGTGCGTACCCTTACGGTACCCCATACGCCAATTGCGTATTAAGTCTCTTACCCATATAGTGAAGGTTATAAGGTAATCAAAATCAACATTATCAATTGGTGGCTCGTCCGTCCTCCACATATCCGCACTAGTGAAAACAAACGTTATCTGTCAGCAAGGGCGGGAAGGCAGTATCCCTTCGTATCGGGATACAGTAGTGCTGGCTAGATAAGCGTCTGTTTCGCTACATTGAAGGAGTGCTGGTGGAATCCGGAACCGGAGGTAAGAACAATACGCTAGTGTCTTTTAAAAAAACTGTTTATTTCTGTTTTGCCTACACACGCACGCACACACCTGTATTTCTTTTCACTTGTGTATTTTCACATATCACTTTCCTGGTTGCCATTTCACAATTGATAACGTGCTGAGAAAGATTTGTTGCTATTGGTAGTTAAAGAGTAAAAATAATACGTTAAGGAGTAATTTGTAATACACGCGCACGGCTTGCCTAAAATACAAGGAAGTTTGGTGTGGTGTTCAGTAGATGATTACAGTTAAAGATCATCTACATTGATATAAACGTGTTAAATTGTATTTCTGTGGATATACCTGGCTGGCGTACACGTGTCTCTAACAAAGGGCGGGACTAGTGTACGCGACGCAAGGGCCGACGCACGGAGCGTATATTACGCAACGGAGCGTCTGGGTACGCCCACATAATACAAATCACACGATAGTATTGTTTTAATTAGGCGATAAGGAGGCAACGCGAAAATAGCGCAAATCGATCTCAGTGTCCAAAATTTTAAGCTAATAGATCCTTCTCTAGTTGTAACTCCTCGGGATTAGCCTGCGATACTGAATGAAAGGGATTTCTGCGCAAAAACGAAAGTAAAGAGTATATGAGGTGAAAGAGTGTGTATACATATATATAAGTTTCTAATTTTTGGGGTTGAACCAAGGAAATCATCGAGTTCTCGTGAAGGTACATATGTGTAAGTGACTGCATGGTGGCTTGGGAGGCATCCCTTGTTAAACATTTAAAATAAGAGCATTAGAGTATAGCAGACCAGGAGGTCTACTGTAGCACAGACCAGGAGGTCCAGACAGACCAGGAGGTCTAGATACAGCAGACTAGGAAGTCCGCTATAGAAAGAGTAAAGGAGCACAACACCAGGAAGGGTTGGTGCGGTACCCATATAGGCCATTAAGCTCAGGCTGAAGGAATTCGCAGCCACAATTTTCGATTCCACTGGTCGCTCCGCACATAAGATTAGTTGCTTATGTGCAGAACGATTGTACCGCACGTAATTGTGTGCATTAGTTAGTAACTTGACCCAGTACCATTTGCGTACGCTAGAGGGGTCATAAACGCTATTTGTACATTCTAACGTGATTTGTGTAATTTTTTATTTTAAGGGAAGTTCGCTAGTCACTTGGGAACTATCCAACAACCAATAGTTACTGGAAAGGGTTAAGTGCTCTTCGGATCACACCCACATGTTCCAGTAAATAGAGGTTCAGGTCGCAGGGGCCCTAGGTCGAGTACGCCAGCACTAGAGCAGTGTGTGGGCGTATTGGTCGACGTGGGCGAGTGAGTGGAGTACTCGGTAAACTGCCACCGCCGGCCTACCCTGGACATCTTGGTTTTTGTAAGGGTTCGCTGAAGACCCTGATTTGAAGGTCAGAGGTAGTGAAAGCAACACCTGCAAAGATGGGGGCCAGTTGTTCAGGTAGGGGGTGATCAACCTCGGTTCGGGTTGATTTAGTAAACCGACCAATCGGGTCGGCAAGGTCTATAACATGTGATACAGACCAGGAGGTCCGAGATGGATCACACAAAGAGGTTTCATTCAATGAATGGGAAAGAATGACTGTGCAAGATGGGGAAAAGTTCCCACTGGTAGGCAGTTTTAGTCCCGAGGTGTTACAGAATCTAAGGAGAAGGATATGTCTCATTAAATCTGCAAAGAGACGGATCAAATATTATGATTGTTTACAATTATGGCAACAGGAAGGTGAAATACAAGGAGGATTAGCTTATACAGCTGACTCTCACTTTGGTAAGAAAAATATGGCAGCGAGAGAGAGGATGGTTACAGAGAATGGCACACTGGTGTTTGATAAACATGCACTTAGCAACTGTATTATAGATGATAAGAACAATTGTAATGAATGTAACAAGAATAATTGTAATACTGTTAAATGTACAACTATTAACCCATGCAAGTTGCACCCCATGTTAAACTTCCCTCAGGATTACCAGCAAGAAAGTGAACCCAGCACGATGTCGGCACCTTTCCCAGCAGCCATCATACAAGACATCCAGGTGGACGCGACCAAATCGGTAAAGACAGTAATCAAACCCCCTAACTGAGGGTCAGGTGAGGTCGTGTCCACAGGTACGTACGGTGTTATATATCACGCACAAACAAATGTACCTCATATTGTAGAACCAACACAAGATGATGTAATTGAATTCAACCCTGTCAGGGTGATCACAGTCCCCAATGGGAAGACTGACGCTCAGGGAATCATTCCCGTCAAGGACAGCGCAATGCGCCGTCCCTGGTCTCGGACAGAATTAAGGTCAATTATGTCTGAATTCCCTGATCCTCGGAAAGATCTAGTTGCATGTCAGAGATTTATTAAAGAACTAGGAAACTCCACAGAACCCACCAACAAAGGTTGGCGGACAGTGCTGAGGGCATGTTTGCCCTTCAGTGTTGACCCTGCGAAATTTATTGCTGATTGTAAAATAGACACAGAAGTACCTCAAACGGAGGAACACAATCAGGAATGTATTAAGCAGATCAACCGACAGTTAGGAGTATATTTCCCAGCGGTTGTCGAGTGGAACGAAATCTTCTCCATAAGACAAAACGAAGGGGAAAGTACTTCTAATTATTTCCATCGGGCATTGCAGGACATGACTAGGTATACCGGTATAGCAAACATTAAAACAAATGTGAAGCATAGAGAAGTAGCGGTTAAGGTATTAATGAATGGTTTAAAGGAAGTGTTGAGAACAAGGGTACAGACCACCAACCCAAACTGGAGAAATATCTCGGTGGCTGCACTAAGAAAGTCCGCTGTTGGGCATGAGCAAAACATCAGCAAGCACAGGGAAACACAGAGACGTAAGGAGCCTCAGATCCCTGTGGGTAAGTCCAAAGTGATAAGGTGTTATAATTGCCAGAAGGAAGGTCATTATGCAAGAGATTGTAGATCAAGAAATTTACAGAAGGTATATCAACCCCCTAGACAGCAACATAACCATGGTATCCAAGGAATCAGGGAAGTACAGGGAAAGCGGTTGATGGTGATGAGCATCCAAGCGTTTGAGGAGGCATCAAATCAACCAAGACCTCAGGTCACTGGCACTTGGAGGAAGCCCAGGGCTTGTTATCTTTGTAAAAGAAAAGGGCATCATGCCAGCAACTGCAACAGCCCACATAAAGTCAGACCCCCTAGACAAGAACACGAGCAGAGTTACGACACTCGGAAGTATAATCAGGTATCACACATGTCAAATTTTGGTCCACACATATAATTTATGATTAGGAAAGTTGATCATTAACCTTGATAAAGCCTGAGGTAACAGTTAATAAATTGGGAGGTCATTCCTTGAAGACGCAGGAATGACCGGGTAAAAATTGTAATGTATCTGTAAAATGTTTCTTTTTCCCCATCTCTGACATTCACCACAACAGCTCCAACATCAACTGACTACCTGACCTTTTCAGAAGTCTACCAAACCCCAGTATGACCTACCAGCATCGATGTATCCTGGCCAGATACAAAGGGTGGAGTATGGAAATACTGGTGGAAGAGACTACGCAAAGATACCAATGGATGTGTTGATGTGACAGCCTGATGGTGAACGGAAGATCTGACAATGTTTTTTTTGTTTGTTTGTTGTTTAATGTAAAATTTGATGAATTGTTCTCTCTCTCATTTGTTTTTTTTCCTTTTCTCTCTTCTTTCTCATGTTTTAAAGATGGTATGTCACACATCAGTTAGACAAATGGTAATGCAAGATTTTTGCTCCTTACAGGGAGATCGCTGATTTGGAAGGAATATTGTATCACCGGAATGTCCGTTTGGAAGACTGAGAGACAGCACCTTTGAGATGACAGCAGAGCAAGAAGAACAACAAGACTAGAGGACATAAGACATCATAACATTTTTCTTTCCCCTCAAAGTATTTTTTTTTTTTGTACCCCCATTACAAATTTCTCTTTCTCCTCCTGTAAGATGGACTCGCCCCAAGAGACTGCAGTCCGTGTTTTCCTGTTGACCATGATGTTGACCAGAGCAGTCTGTTTCGGTGAGAGTACCAGTGAGGTCGAGAAAAGATCCAGAATGGGTTTCTGATGACTGAGACAGAGGTGTAAATTTCCAATAGCAACACAATCACCAAGCAAAGGCGAGTACCAGAAAACGATCTAGCAGCCATGTTATTTATAGACATTGTGAAGGATTGTTAGCTAAAGAAAATTGCATCTGTAGGCATTGTGACAATATAGTTTAGGATGGGTGCATAAAGAAATGTCAGTCCAGTTTTAATGTCCACATGGACCGGCATCCATTGAGTGACTATCACTCCTTAGTGGGTAAAGTGTTAAATCAAACAGACTGTTGGGTATGCTCTCAAGTACCTCAAGGCCATAGCAAATCAGGACTAGTACCATTCCCTTTAACTGTAGGAGAGGTACTTGAGCTAAGTGGTGGGAGGCCGGTGGACAAGAGGTTTAATATCTCTAGTCCTCCTAGTTTGAAGCTCCACCAATATCATGTGGATAGGTCCTTAGTGTGCTTTAACATTTCCAATCCCCGAAAGCCGGGAAATTGGGAAGTGTCATGGAGTAATCAAACCATGACATTCTCACATAGAGCCGACAGATTGCCCATAGACACAGAACTTATACGCCAGATAGCCGACCATAGGAAATTCTTTCGGTATAGGTACTCCTTAGGAAGTAGGATCATGCGAGTTGGAGAAGTATCACCAGGATACTGTGCACAGATCGTACAAACTGATACGTGTACTAAACAGATGGGAGAATTAGGGTTAGGAGAGTTCACATGGAAAATTTGTAATATGGTTATGTCAAACTCCGTCCCATATGTTCTCCCCGATGATGCATATTTCATATGCGGGAGGAAGGCGTATAAGTGGCTTGCCCCAAACTCAGAAGGGTTATGTTATATTGGAAAATTACTGCCTGAGGTAATGACTGTATCCCACACTAAAATGAAAGATATTCACCGCAGTGCCCAAGCTCCTTATACTCACACTCATTACGAGCACATCGTTAAACGGCACCTGATAGAGAGAACAGAGCATCCGGCCTCTGACCTGATCCATGAATCCACCGGGATTCAATTCCTAATCGCGTTAGATATCACTCGCACCGCCAGAGGAGTGATAAATTACAAATATATATCTGCGCTTGCAAATTTATTAGACAATATCACCGAAATGTATGACGACACATTCAGGTACACTGGGAAAGAGTTACAAGCCTACAAAACAGAACTGGTTCAGCATAGGATGATTCTCAATTACCTCACAGCTGTGACAGGCGGGTATTGTGTTACCCTAGCGACTCAATATGGAATAAAGTGCTGCACGTACATTACAAACAGCACGGAGGACCCAGCCGAGGTCATAGACCAAAAGATGGATGACATTTTACAATTAAAGTGGGAGTTTCGAAGGAAACACAATCTCACATTCGCTGCTGTGGGTAATGAGCTGACCAGTTGGGTGTCATGGTTGAACCCACGAAATTGGTTCTCGGGCTTAGGAGAATGGGCCCAAGGTATTATTATGGATGTAGGGAAATTTCTTTTGTGTATTCTAGGAGTAGCCATATTGGTTGGCCTGATATTTAGATGCGTTCGGGTTTTAGCGAAGCGTAAAAGTAATACCAGGGTGATGAGTCTAAGGAGCGAGGACACTGTACTAACAACAACTAATTTGATGTATGACCCAACGATAGAGACAATGTTGTGATGAAAATGTGATTCCACGGTCCGTTTCTTTCACCCGTTTCTCCTTTGTTTTCCTCCAAAGTACAAAGACTCGCTTGGAAGAAGGATTTGAAGACCACATTTATACAAAGATTTTTTTTTATGGACTATGTTGCCGGCCCCCAATATCCCTAGTGACTTTAATGAAAACGCTAGCCCAGAACTTTAGTGATTTAAAATTTTATGGACATTGAAACGGCTTTGCTCGCATTATAGCAAAAGCCCAAAGAGACTACAGTCAACATGTACATCGAGACAAGACATCAGACAAGACCTCAATCAGCAAATGTATATTAAACTCACATAGTTTATGACTGCATTTACCATAATTGCTTCTTATCTTCATTTCTACAACCTTCAGGTAATGACACACATAGTCGATAGGGAATATAGGCACAGATATCAGCACTCACATATCCCCCCATTCATGTATCATCAACTAAAATGTGCTCCCCCATTTTTGTTACAACAAAAAGCCGAAAAGAGCTCGGTAAAGTTTGACAGCCCATCCACAGACCCGTAATACGGGATAAGAAGGAATTCAAATGTATACTTCGCAATACCTCGAAGCTTAATTTAAAACACGTACGGCACGATGATACATGACCCCTCAAACATGGATTCATACACACATGCTTCTACTATCTCACTAGGTCATACCTTTTTCCCACCTTCCTCTCTTCTCCCTTACCCAATCATAGAAATGTATTTATACATGACATATATTTTTCTCTTTTTGAACTGTTTTAGGAAGAGGCAGTTATTGATGACTGCCAAAGGGTGGACTGTCAAAGTCAGAAAAATATCATGCTACACGTTGCCATATATTCACCTCATGCGCGTGCCTGCTGCACGTGCACATTCTCTCCCATGCGTGCGGATACTCGCAGCCGCGTGATGGCGCCTCGGCCATGCGCTCGAGCGCGTGGTATGTGCATTTACGGTAGAGTTTGTATGCGTCTAGCGGGCGACTCAATCGTTAAATAATAAAACCAAATAGTATGTTTTATAGATAATGTTCCCCTTAATAATGACTGTAAGTTTGTTTAATGTAAATGGTCGCTGGACAGAGGAATTCCTCTTTGTATGGTACGAAGGGTCAGACAGGGTTTGAACAGCTGTGTCTGGTACCTAACTAAAGAACATTTTAATAGCAACAATCCGGTAGTGGTTAGGTAAAGATTAATCGCTCCTGCGTATAGTTATGGCCATTAGTAGATTCTGGACATTTCATATATTTGCGATTCATTACCCATGCGGCGGGAATCTTCAGATTCCCTCCCACCTGAGCAGTTTGATATAGTCACAGCCCACCTGTTCAAACTAACCTATGACCTTTTGTTATGATACGAGGAGACATTCCTGTGTCCAATGAACAATGAGATTATAGGTCCCTTTGTAGTATACTGTACTCAGTGTATATAAGATCAGCCAGCCTGGGCAGCTCCCCCACTCTCCACAAACGGTTTTCATCTTGACTAACTCGGAGCTGGTACCAGAAGGCTGCGCAGCGATCATTCCCAGTGTGTGTAAGTAATTCTCTGTAATCATCTCGCTCTTTGCGCTGCTCGTGATCTCCTCGTGGTCTCGAGCGTCCGCTACGCTGGTAGCGTCGCATTACGGTAGTCGCCCACCCATAGCATGCTCGACACCACGCATTAAGCTGTGAGCGAGTGTGCCGCATGTGCGTCTCGATCACGGCCGAGCGTATGCTGCGCTAAGTGCGTACCCTTACGGTACCCCATACGCCAATTGCGTATTAAGTCTCTTACCCATATAGTGAAGGTTATAAGGTAATCAAAATCAACATTATCAACACAATACCCCATAATGACAACGTCAAAAAAGTTTTTGTGATTGTTGGAAATTTATTAAAAATACAAAACTAAGACATCACATGTACATATGTATTCACAGCCTTTGCTCAATACTTTGCTGATGCACCTTTAGCAGCAATTACAGCCTCAAGTCTTTTTGAATATGATGCCACAAGCTTGGCACACCTATCTTTGGGCAGTTTCGCCCATTCCTCTTTGGAGAACCTCTCAAGCTCCATAAATGTTGGATGGGAAGTGTCGGTGCACAGCCATTTTCAGATCTCTCCAGAGATGTTCAATCGGATTCATGTCTTGGCTCTGGCTGGGCCACTGAAGGACATTCACAGAATTGTCCTGAAGCCACTCCTTTGATACCTTGGCTGTGTGCTTAGGGTTGTTGTCCTGCTGAAAGATGAACCGTTGCCCTAGTCTGAGGTCAAGAGCGCTCTGGAGCAGGTTTTAGCCAGGATGTCTCTGTACATGCTGCATTCATCTTTCCCGCTATCCTGACTAGTCTCCCAGTTCCTGCCACTGAAAAACATCACCACAGCATGATGCTGCCACCACCATGCTTCATTGTAGGGATGATATTGGCCTGGTGTTGAGCGGTGCCTGGTTTCCTCCAAACATGACGCCTGGCATTCACACCAAAGAGTTCAATCTTTGTCTCATCAGACCAGAAAATTTTGTTTCTCATGGTCTGAGAGTCCTTCAGGTGCATTTTGGCAAACTCCAGATGGGCTGCCATGTGCTTTTTACTAAGGAGTACCTTCCGTCTAGCTACTCTACCATACAGACCTGATTGGTGGATTGCTGCAGAGATGGTTGTCCTTCTGGATTGTCCAATAAGCAGAAAGAGGTAACATAGTGTGAGCAGCCATGCAGTAAACAGAAATAGGTAATATAGTGGGAGCATCCCTGCAATAAGCAGAAATAGGTACAGACTGAGCATCTTATAGTTATCTTATAAGTATAAAGTGAGACATTTCAGTGACCCTTGAATAACAGAGACCAAACTGGATTTGCCTGAAATATTCCAAACCCCCTATAATCTATTTTAATGGAACAGGGCAGTGCTAACAGCAACTGGCACAATTTGTTTCATTGCAACGAGCTGCAGCTTTAAATTGATTTACTTATGTATTTGTTACTCCTATTCTCGTATTCCAGATCTGGCTCTTCCTAGCAGATTTTCCCCTCTCCCTTCTGCCCCATAAGCCTTTTCAGTGCCCCCTAAATTACCTTACATTGGCCCTCATTCCGAGTTGTTCACTCGTTGACGATTTTCTCTATATTGCGATTAGTCGCTTACTGCGCATGCGCATGGTTCGCAGAGCGCATGCGCTTAGTTATTTTACTCAAATGTTTGGTATTTTACTTACGGCATTACGAGGATTTTTCTTCGTTCTGGTGATCGGAGTGTGATTGACAGGAAGTGGGTGCTTCTGGGTGGAAACTGGCCGTTTTCTGGGAGTGTGTGAAAAAACGCTGCCGTTTCTGGGAAAAACGCGGGAGTGGCTGGAGAAACGGGGGAGTGCCTGGGCGAACGCTGGGTGTGTTTGTGACAAACCAGGAACGAAACTGACTGAACTGATTGCAGTGGCAGAGTAAGTGTCGAGCTACTCAGAAACTGCTAAGAAGTGTCTATTCGCAATTCTGCTAATCTTTCGTTCGCAATTCTGCTAAGCTAAAATACACTCCCAGAGGGCGGCGGCTTAGCGTGTGCAATGCTGCTAAAAGCAGCTAGCGAGCGAACAACTCGGAATGAGGGCCTATGTTCTATAACATAGAGGAAGTGATACAAAGGAGAGTGACAGAGAACTGGTATTTTTGCTCTCATTCATTAAAGTACCAAAGCGCTCTAGTAGTGTGTGGGTTCCCTCTTTTGTTTCTTCCATATAGGGCAATATAGCAAGCTCTTTATATATTTTGAGAGATACACAGTTGTAGTACGCATATGCAGTTGGCCAAACTGAAACACATTACAACAACCTTTTTTTTTAAACAATTGTCTTAACAATTGTGTCTTTAAGCAGATTACCTGAAAATGTAGTTTTCTACCAGGCAAGTATTTACTTCTGTTTCGCTAAAGAATGCGGGTGTACCACAAACACAGAAACTGTATTCTAAGACCTCTGCCAATTGCCATGAATAGAACTTCCATTACTACATGAGTCTGCCAAGTACTTACAGCCTCTTCTCAAGCCCTGAACAACTATTTTTCTGAGATCCTTTGTTTACTGACACAATGAAGCAGAAAGCAGGACTGAAATGCCAGGCAAAACAGAACATTGTGTTGATTACATGTAAAAGGTCAAAGCTTTTATTAATGAAGAACAACATCTGGAAGCAATGCAGCATATTTCCTCCTGCTTTCAGAGCGCAAGTCTGATCAATCTTAAGGTTATCTGATCACTCTTTCCTAAAAGTCTCAGCACATGTTGTGTTTTGGGAATAGTCCATTTATTCTTAAAAAAAAAAGGAATAATATTTATGTTATACAGCGGGCAAAGGGCAGGATGGAGTGGGGACTGGACTATACCTGTCATTACTGGGCCGCAGAGAGAATGGGGAGTGAGAATTAATTACCCAGGCCCTGGCTTTTTGGGTCAGCTACTAAGGGTGACATTGTCCCCCTTTGCAGCGCTGGTGAGGTGGACAAATGTCCCTATGTGCGGCCGCCCCCTGCGTGGTAACAAAGCTATTGGTCACACTTTGCTGGTTTTGGCTATCCCCCCTTAGTACCCGGGCCCATGTCCTCTCTCGGCATCCCCGGTCATTATGGTCCATTATTTTCATCGCCGCCGACTACCCAACCCCAAATGACTGCAGACTGTCAATCACCCGACATCTGCACCCTTACTGTGCCTAAGGTTGCAGGACACATACTGCACATGCACAATGGAGGTCATTCCGAGTTGTTCGCTCGCAAGGCGATTTTAGCAGAGTTGCTCACGCTAAGCCGCCGCCTACTGGGAGTGAATCTTAGCATTTTAAAATTGCGAACGACGTATTCGCAATTTTGCGATTACAAACTTCTTAGCAGTTTCAGAGCAGCTTCAGACTTACTCGGCATCTGCGATCAGTTCAGTGCTTGTCGTTCCTGGTTTGACGTCACAAACACACCCAGCGTTCGCCCAGACACTCCCCCGTTTCTCCAGCCACTCCTGCGTTTTTTCCGGAAACGGTAGCGTTTTTTCCCACACGCCCATAAAACGGCCTGTTTCCGCCCAGAAACACCCATTTCCTGTCAATCACATTACGATCGCCTGAGCGAAGAAAAAGCCGTGAGTAAAAATCCTAACTTCATAGCAAATTTACTTGGCGCAGTCGCAGTGCGGACATTGCGCATGCGCACTAAGCGGAAAATCGCTGCGATGCGATGACATTTACCGAGCGAACAACTCGGAATGAGGGCCAATGTACCGAACAAGAAGAAGTTTGTAATCGCAAAATTGCGAATACGTCGTTCGCAATTTTAAGATGCTAAGATTCACTCCCAGTAGGCGGCGGCTTAGCGTGAGCAACTCTGCTAAAATCGCCTTGCGAGCGAACAACTCGGAATGACCTCCATTGTTACATTGCGTGCTTTCTGTCAGTGCGACCGGACCTGAACCAGGCCCGATGTGTCATAGAATGTCACAACTGTAACAAGGGGTGGATCTACTGTGAAACTAATGAAGCCCAAGCTTTTTTAATGAGTGAATTTTTCAACAAAATTGATAAAGTTGTTCAAATGTGTTTTACTAAAATAGGGATATTTTAGTGATAGAATCATCCCTCGTCTCGCTTGAGCATTTTAACACCAAAAATCAGATTTTCACCTTTTGTTTATATGTACTGTATGGTTATAGCTCATCCCCAATAACACCATCACAATCAGGCTTCTAATACAGCAGAGCTGCTACTACAGCTTGGATGCGCGTCACTTAGTACCGTGGAAGCTGCTGGGAGTTGTAGTCCAGCTCTGTGATTTGCGCACTGTAAATAGTGTGAAAAAAGTATCTGTTTTAATTCCTGACAGCCTGCAGAACTTCTATTTGTGACATTCCAGCAGGGCTAGTGTTAAGAGAGAAGGGGTCCCGTGTGCAGACTCCAGATGGGCCCCCTCCTCTCCACAGTGCAGTAGGCTTCGGCATTGTGCCGGAGTCTATTGCGCATGCAAAGGTCTCCAGAAACATATCGCCCGCCATGGTCTGAAGACTAATTACCTACTGCACATGTTCGGCAGCCATTTTGGCAGTGATTTTTGCAGCGGCTGCATTGCCCATCGTGGGACTCAGGAAAGGTAAGTATTAAAACAGCATGTGTGTAGTGAGTGCGGTGTGCGCCCCCCTGATCCCAGGGGCTCGTGTGCATTGCACCCATGGTAGAAAGACGATGATTCCCAGGAATGGTGGAGTCTGAGAGGGCCCGCACTAGGAAGAAGGCTGGGAGCAATGAATGGTGAGTAGGAACCCGGCACAGGGAGGTGTCTTATAAGGTCATTTTGTTGGTGCTGAGTGGTGTGTGCTGTCCTTGCAAGGGCAGCAAGGACCTTTGGACCCTTTTGGATGTTGCTCTACTCTTACTGGTTGCAAAGGCGCCTCTACTGTATAACAGTTCAAACTTCAGGGCCCCAAAAATTTAGTTCTGCCACTGACTGTAACCAATTAATAGCAATGAAAAAGGTGCAATAATCTCTCAAATTAATGACTGTGCATGTGCAATGTCCATCAACTTAGGTTGGAACTCGGCAAAACCTGGAAAAATACAGTGAAAGGGTGATAATTCCGCACCAGGCAAAAAGTGTCAGCGATAAGGTGAGAACCAAAACCGGACAGTATAATGGGATGGAAAAATGGAGTCTTATTAATACAGATTTTTCTGGACTGGTCATGGTGAAATAGATGTAGTACTGCTTATGTGTACACATCTTTTCAATCCACTCAACGGATAGATTGACCAGAACATATCCTGAATTTTTACCCAACCTTGTCTCGTAGTTTCAATTTTACAAATTTGTCCTTTGTCAATGGGAAAAAAATAATTTTAATGATTATAAGAATAAAGGTTATTTTTATTACCGCCAAATATTTCATGACATTTACAAAGTATAAGAGTGCGCCCACACAAGAGTTTTCTTTCTCTTTGTTTGACTGTATATAAAAATATCCCTAAGCCAGAAAAGCTTTTGCTGGGTCCCCAGTGCCAGCTTTGGGGAACAGGCCATTAACCACACCATAAATACTGTATAGGTGTCATAAGCAGTACAATCACAAAAAGCTGTAATCTAAGATTACTGATGTGTGACTTGCACAGTGCATGCTCCGGGAATGAGCGCATACAAGTGTGGGTTGTGCAGTGTTGTACACATCACATCTACACTTGCAACTGAAGAAGATAAGGTGGCCGTTCTCAAAGTGAGGGGTGTTTTGATGGCATTGTGAGATGTGCAGAGGTTGTTGTAAGCACAAGTGTAGGCCTACAATAAAGATGATGACTTGTAGCCAGCGGGTGGTCTTCAGGTTGCCGACTGTCGGGATCCCGGCGCATAGTATACCGGCACTTTTTCTCCCTCATGGGGGTCCACGACCCCCCTGGAGGGAGAATAAATAGCGGGGTGCGCATAGCGGGCCACCGTGCTCGCAACGCACCACCGTGCCCGCAGTGTGGCAAGCGCAGCAAACCCGCAAGGGGCTCATTTGCACTCGCCACGCTGTCGGTATGCCGGCGGTCGGGCTTCCGGCGCCCATATGCTGGTTGCCGGGAGCCCGGCCACCGGCATACCATACTACACCCGTAGCCAGCATGTAGTTGTATCTGCAGCATGAGATGTGTACAACTTTGCCCTAACTTTGTTTTTTTATAGACAAATACCCTTCTTTCTCTAAAATTGTGAAACATTTTCCTCCTTAGCATGTTCAGAATACCTGTACAATCTTAATAAAATCTCTGTGGTATAATAGTCCCTAGGCTAAGGATATGATCTCTATCCTTTACCATCTTCTATCCATTTTCAAAATCAGCCCAAGTTTCTAAATTACAAACACAATGGAAGTCTGAAATGCACATATTGAAACACACATAGAAACAGAAAATTAGATTTTAAACCTACCGGTAAATCTTTTTCTCGTAGTCCGTAGAGGATGCTGGGACTCCGTAAGGACCATGGGGATAGACGGGCTCCAAAGGAGACATGGGCACTTTAAGAAAGATCTGGGTGTGCACTGGCTCCTCCCTCTATGCCCCTCCTCCAGACCTCAGTTAGAGAAACTGTGCCCAGAGGAGACGGCCAGTACGAGGAAAGGATTTTTGTTAATCCAAGGGCAAGATTCATACCAGCCCACACCATTCACACCCAGGGCCGGAGCTAAGGTGTTCGGCGCCCCTCTGCAAACTCTAAATTTGCGCCCTCCCATATTTTACAAAGGGACAGCACGCACCTTTGGTGTGTGTCGAAGAAAAGGGTGTGGTCTCACACAGAAGGGGCGTGGACACATAATAGTACCCCCATTTCACCACACAGTAGCACATTCTTATTCACATTGCGCCCCTGCACCCTTTATATATTTAACTTGTGACCCTTCCCCCTCCTTTAAATATTTAACTTGTGTTCCCCGTTCTTTCTTATATTATGCAAGTCAGAAGGTGCAGAAGGCACAATTAACACACACACTATAGGAGACACACACAACTGACACACACACACACACACACACACAGGAGGGGAGATGGTCATGCACACAAGTGTTGGGTACATGGACACGCTGAAGGGGGCACACATTCACACAGGAGGGGGTGACACAGTCACGCAGGAATGGGTGACAGTCACACAGGTGGGGGGCCATAGTCACACATGAATGGGGGACACCGACACAGTGTCACACAGGAGTGGGGGACACAGTCACGCATGATGGGGGCCATAGTCACACAGGAGGGGGACACAGTGTCACACAGGAATGGGGGACACAGTGTCACACAGGAGTGGGGGGGCACAGTCACACAGGAGTCGGGGACACACAGTCACACAGGAGGGGAGAGGACACAGTCACACAGGAGGGGGGACACAGTCATGCAGGAATGGGTGACAGTCAAACAGGAGGGGGGCTATAGTCACACAGGTGTGGGGGACACACAGTCACACAGGAGTGAGGGACACACAGTCACACACAGGAGGGGGGGGGGCACAGTCACACAGGAGGGGGGACACACACAGTCACACAGGAGGGGGACACAGTGTCACACAGGAATGGGGGACACAGTGTCACAGGAGTGGGGGGGCACAGTCACACAGGAGTCGGGGACACACAGTCACACAGGAGGGGGGAGGATACAGTCACACAGGAGGGGGGGACACAGTCATGAAGGAATGGGTGACAGTCAAACAGGAGGGGGGCTATAGTCACACAGGTGTGGGGGGGACACAGTCACACAGGAGTGAGGGACACACAGTCACACACAGGAGGGGGGGAGGACACAGTCACACAGGAGGTGGGAGGACACAGTCACACAGGAGGGGGGGACACACAGTCACACAGGAGGGGACACACACACACAGTCACACTTGGGTAGGGACAGTAGTACACATTGTTAGGGCAGATAGAGGCGCACACACACACAAACAAATGCAGAGACAGACAGTAGGTGACTGCTACAGATACATGGGGGGCAGTGAGAAGAAGTCACAGAGAAGAATGTATGGGTAGAAAGAGTCAGGTACAGGCAGGGGGAGGTGCAGTGCAAGTGGGACATGTGTGGCTGGGGGCAGATGTGGAGATCTGTCACCTCAGATGCTGCTGGTCACACCTCCTGTACTGGTGCAGTGACAGTCCCTATCAGAGACAGACCAGCATGCATTGTGCAGGGCAAGCAGGAGTCAGTCACATGCACTTCTGTGCATGTGTTATCCAGAACAGCCAATGGGAGAGAGCAGGGGCGGAGTCACTTGCCGGATAGCTGAAGTGAAGACTCTGCTTAAGCCTACAGGTACCCTCTACCTCCTTACCCACTACCCACCAGCAACCCCCGTCTCCCCCCACCATCAAACTGCAACCCCACCTTCCCATCAAAGCAGCTGCAGTGGTGATCCTGGGCTAAACTTCACCAACACACGCAGCCTGGTGGTCCAGTGTGGCTCCGCCCCTTTGTGTGACTCCACCTCATTTCCCAGTGTAGCTCCACCCATTTTTCAGCGATTACTGTCACTGGAGGAGGGGGGTAGGAGGAGGCTTCAAGTTGCTGGTGCTGCTGCCTGTCATACAGTGACAGGCACAGCACAGCAGCCGGCAGCAGAGGGGACAGGGCGGCGCAGCAGCAGGGTTGCAGAGCAGGAAGAGCACCTCTCCAGCCAGGCGCCTACCTGCTTTGCATCCCTTTGCTGAGTGGGTAGCGCCGGCCCTGTTCACACCGTATTACTTGTGTTATATACGAACCAGTTAACAGTATGAAAACAACATAGCATCAGTCCCAGACCGATGAAAACTATAACATAACCCTTATGTAAGCAAAACTATATACAAGTCTTGCAGAAGAAGTCCGCACTTGGGACGGACTACGAGAAATAGATTTACCGGTAGGTTTAAAATCTTATTTTCTCTAACGTCCTAGAGGATGCTGGGACTCCGTAAGGACCATGGGGATTATACCAAAGCTCCCAAACGGGCGGGAGAGTGCGGATGACTCTGCAGCACCGATTGAGCAAACAGGAGGTCCTCCTCAGCCAGGGTATCAAACTTATAGAACTTTGCAAAGGTGTTTGACCCCGACCAAGTAGCAGCTCGGCACAGCTGTAGTGCCGAGACCACTCGGGCAGCCGCCCAAGATGAGCCCACCTTCCTAGTGGAATGGGCCTTAACCGATTTTGGTAACGGCAATCCTGCCGTAGAATGCGCCTGCTGAATCGTGTTACAGATCCAGCGAGCAATAGTCTGCTTTGAAGCAGGGCCGCCGACCTTGTTGGCTGCATACAGGACAAACAGTGCTTCTGTTTTTCTGATCCTAGCCGTTCTGGCCACGTCAATTTTCAAAGCCCTGACCACATCAAGGGACTCGGAATCCTCCTAGTCACGTGTAGCCACAGGCACGACAATAGGTTGGTTCATATGAAAGGATGAGACCACCTTAGGTAGGAATTGAGGACGAGTCCGCAATTCCGCTCTATCCATATGGAAAACCAGATAGGGGCTTCTATGTGATAAAGCCGCTAATTCCGAAACTTGCCTAGCCAAAGCCAAGGCTAACAACATGACCACCTTCCAAGTGAGATATTTCAACTACACTGTTCTAAGTGGTTCAAACCAATGTGACTTAAGGAAACTTAACACCACGTTAAGGTCCCAAGGCGCCACCGGAGGTACAGAAGGAGGCTGAATATGCAGTACTCCCTTCACAAAAGTCTGTACTTCAGGTAGAGAGGCCAATTCCTTTTGAAAGAAAATGGATAAGGCCGAAATCTGAACTTTAATGGAGCCTAATTTAGGCCCAAATTCACTCCAGTTTGTTGGAAGTGAAGAAAACGGCCTAGATGGAATTCTTCCGTAGGAGTATTCCTGGCCTCACACCAAGAAACATATCTTCGCCATAATCGGTGATAATGTTTAGATGTCACGTCCTTCCTAGCCATTATTAGCGTAGGAATGACCTCATCTGGAATACCTTTTTCCGCTAGGATCCGGCGTTCAACTGCCATGCCGTCAAACGCAGCCGCGGTAAGTCTTGGAACAGACAGGGACCCTGTTGCAACAGGTCCTGTCTTAGAGGAAGAGGCCACGGATCTTCTGTGAGCATTTCCTGCAGATTCGGATACTAGGCCCTTCGTGGCCAATCCGGAACAATGATTATTGTTCTCACTCCTCTTTTTCTTATTATTCTCAACACCTTGGGTATGAGAGGAAGAGGAGGGGATACATAGACCGACTGGAACACCCACGGTGTCACTAGGGCGTCCACAGCTACCGCCTGAGGATCTCTTGACCTTGCGCAATACCTTTGTAGCTTTTTGTTGAGACGGGACGCCATCATGTCTATTTGGGGCAGTCCCCACCGACTTGCAATCTGTGCGAAGACTTCCTGATGAAGTCCCCACTTTCCCGGATGCAGGTCGTGTCTGCTGAGGAAGTCTGCTTCCCAGTTGTCCACTCCCGGAATGAACACTGCTGACAGTGCGCTTACATGATTCTCCGCCCAGCGAAGAATTCTGGTGGCTTCCGCCATCGCCACTCAGCTCCTTGTGCCGCCCTGGCGGTTTACATGAGCTACTGCGGTGACGTTGTCTGACTGGATCAGAACTGGTCGGTCGCGAAGTAAGGTTTCCGCTTGACGTAGGGCGTTGTATATGGCCCTTAGTTCCAGGATGTTGATGTGAAGACAAGTCTCTTGACTTGACCAAAGGCCTTGGAAATTTCTTCCCTGTGTGACTGCTCCCCAACCTCGGAGGCTCGCGTCCGTGGTCACCAGGATCCGATCCTGAATGCCGAACCTGCGGCCCTCTAGAAGGTGAGCACTCTGCAGCCACCACAGGAGAGATACCCTGGCCCTGGGGGACAGGGTGATCCGCTGATGCATTTGCAGATGTGACCCGGACCATTTGTCCAATAGGTCCCATTGGAAAGTCCTTGCATGGAACCTGCCGAAGGGAATGGCTTCGTACGTCGCCACCATTTTTCCCAGGACTTGAGTGCAATGATACACTGACACTTGTTTTGGCTTCAACAGGTTCTTGACTAGAGTCATGAGTTCTTGAGCTTTTTCTATCGGAAGAAAAACCCTTTTCTGGTCTGTTTCCAGAATCATGCCCAAGAAGGTCAGACGAGTCGTAGGAACCAACTGTGACTTCGGGATATTGAGAATCCAGCCGTGTTTCTGTAACACCTTCAGTGAAAGTGACACGCTGTTCAACAACTGCTCTTTTGATCTCGCCCTTATTAGGAGATCGTCCAAGTATGGGATAATTGTGACTCCTTGCTTGCATAGGAGCACCATCATTTCCGTCAATTACCCTGAAATTGGTAATGACAATACTGTACCGTAATTCTCAGGTACGCCTGATGGGGTGGATAAATGGTAAAATGAAGGTATGCAGCCTTTATGTCTAGATACACCATAAAATCCCCCCCTTCCAGGCTGGCGATGATTGCTCTGAGCGATTCCACCTTGAATTTGAACCTTTTCAAGTATAGGTTCCGAGATTTTAATTTTAAAATAGGGCTGACCGACCCGTCCGGTTTCGGGACTACAGCCAAGGTTGAGTAATATCCCCTTCCTTGTTGAAGGAGGGGAACCTTGAGCACCACCTGTTGGAGATACAATGTGTGAATTGTATTTAATATTATCTCCCTTTCTGGGGGAGAAGCCAGTAGGGCCGATAAGGAAAACCGGCTAGGAGACACCTCTTCGAATTCCAGCTTGTAACCCTGAGAAACAATTTCTATTGCCCAGGGATCCACCTGTGAGTGAACTCAGATGTGGCTGAAGAGTCGAAGACGTGTTCACACTGGGGCAGACTCCCTTAGCGGAGCCCCAGCGTCATGCGGTGGATTTAGTAGAGGCCGGGGAGGACTTCTGTTCCTGGGAACTAGCTGTACCCTGCGCCCTTACCTCTGGTAAGAAAGGACGCTCCTCGTACTTTCTTGTTTTTCTGCGACCGAAAGGACTGCATTTGATAATGTCGTGCTTTCTTAGGCTTGAGGGAATATAAGGCAAAAGATCAGATTTACCAGCTATAGCTGTGGAGACCAGGTCCGAGAGCCCTTCTCCACCCAATTCCTCACCCTTGTAAGGTAAAACCTCCATATGCCTCTTTTAGTCGGCATCACCTGTCCATTGCATGTTCCACAGGACACGTCTAGCAGAAATCGACATAGCGTTGACTCTAGAACCCAGTAGACCAATGTCTCTTTGAGCATGTCTTATATATAAGACAGCATCTTTTATATATCCTAGGGTCAATAACATGGTATCCTTATCTAGGGTTTCAATCTCCGCTGATAAGGTATTTGTCCACGCTGCTACAGGGCTATAAACCCCTGCCGACACAATCGCCGGTCCGAGAAGTGTACCAGAATGTGTGTAAATGGACTTCAAAGTACTTTTCTGCATGCTATCTGCAGGATCCCTGAGGGTAGCTGTATCTTGGTATGTCAGCGCTACCTTTTGGGTAAACGTGTCAACGCCTTGTCCACCTTAGGGGAGGATTCCCATCGTATTCTGGCCCTAGCAGGGAAAGGATACGCCATGAGAATTCTTTTGGGAAACTGCAGTTTCTTGTCTGGAGATTACCGCTCTTTTTCACACAATTCATTTGGTTCATGAGAGGGGGGAAATGCTATCTCAGCTTTCTTCCCCTTAAACATGTGTACCCTCGTGTCAGGGACAGATGGGTCATCAGTGATATGCAAAACATCTTTTATTACAATAATCATATATTGAATACTTTTCTGCCAGTTTTGGCTGTAACTTTGCATCATCGTAGTCGACACTGGAGTCAGACTCCGTGTCGGTATCAGTGTCTATTATGTTGGATAGTGGGCGTTTTGAGACTCTGAAGGTCCCTGCGACATAGGGACAGACATGGGTAGATTCCCTGTCTGTTCTCTAATCTTTTGTGCAATAAATTTACCTCAGTACTTAATTCCACATATCCAGTCAGGTGTCGGCGTTGTCGACGGAGACACCACACACACACACATTTGCTCCATCTACTCCTTAGAAGAGCCTTTTACCTCAGACATGTCGACCCACACGTACCGACACCACACACTCAGGGAATCCTCTTATCTGAAGACAGTTCCCCCACAAGGCCCTTTGGAGAGAGAGAGAGAGAGTATGCCAGCACACACCCAGCGCTAATACCCCAGGAAAAACACACAATGTGTTTACCCAGTAGCGCTGTAATACTATTATTTGCTGCCAATTATGTGCCCCCCCCCCCCTCTTCTCTGAAACCCCCTTTCACCGTGGATAAGCAGGGGAGAGTCCGGGGAGCTTCCTCTCAGCTGTGCTGTGGAGAAAATGGCGCTGGTGAGTGCTGAGGGAGAAGCCCCGCCCCCTCGGCGGCGGGCTTCTGTCCCGCTTAAATATAATTTCTCATACGTCCTAGAGGATGCTGGGGACTCCGTAAGGACCATGGGATATAGACGGATCCGCAGGAGCTTGGGCACACTATAAAGACTTAAACTGGGTGTGAACTGGCTCCTCCATCTATGCCCCTCCTCCAGACCCCAGTTAGACTTTATGCCCAGGAGTGATGGGTCACACACTAGGGGAGCTCTACTGAGTTTCTCTGGAAAGACTTTTGTTAGGTTTTTTATTTTCAGGGAGACCTGCTGGCTACAGGCTCCCTGCAGCGTGGGAGTGAGGGGAGAGAAGCAGGACCTACTTCTTCTTAGTTAAGGGCTCTGCTTCTCAGCTACTGGACACCATTAGCTCCAGAGGGTTCGATCACTTGGTGCGCCTAGCTGTTTGTTCCCGGAGCCGCGCCGTCAATCCCCTCACAGAAGCCTGAAGAAAGAAGCCGGGTGAGTATTGGAAGAAAAGAAGACTTCAGTGACGGCAGAAGACTTCAGTAACGGAGGTAACAGCAGCGGTAGTGCTGCGCTCCAGGTTCCCACACACCAACGTCTCTGGAGGGTGCAGGGCGCTGGGGGGGGGGAGCGCCCTGGGGGCATGTTGCTGGGGTCTAGGAGCTGGCGGGGGGACATATTTAGGTGCCCGGGCACCGGGTATATTCACCCCGCCAGTGTGCCGCAGGGGGGAGCAACGGTGGTCGTGCTGCGCTCCCTTCTCCCACACACACCATCGGCCTGCAGGGTGCAGGGCGCTGGGGGGGAGCACCCTGGGCAGTATGTATATATATATATATATATATGCAAATAGAGGAAGAAACAGCAAAGCGCCTATAGTGTAGTATCCTTTAGTATAGTTTTTGTCACACGCAAGAATAATATTGCGTACCGGATTACGGCTTGACACAATGCCTGTTGATCCCCTGGTCTTTTAAGTCCAAGTCTCTGTCGGAATCTAGATAGAGTCAGGAAACAGGGAATCGATCTATAGCGTAGTAATTACTCAATAAGTAGGGTTAAATTTTGTATATCACATAAGGTTTACATGCGTACCAGATAAAGTAATAATTTGTGCATATCAGTATTGGTGCTTGTATCCTGGTCCTCATCAGAGGGAGGTTGTCATAGGATAGCCTTTAAACGATATATCAATGCTCCAATCAACAATTTATATCAAAAAGGTCTAATTTATTAAGTGTACAAGAAACTGACTTGCTGATTTGCTGACCTACTCCTGCCGACATTTTTGTCATTTAAGCTAAGCTATTTATTTCTTATATATTTTTGTATACTTAATAAATTAGACCTTTTTGATATAAGGTTATGTCAGCATTCATGGATATACATCAGGTAATACACAATGAAACACATATATCCTAACCATGCATATATAAACCTATATCTACATATATACACATATAGATATAACCCATACGCACATGGATTGTCTAGACCTGTCAGGTCTCTAGTGACTGTAATGTGCTGTGAATGTGTATGACCATGTACTGACATGCCCCCGATGTGGATCTACCAGGAACGTTAAGGTCGACAGAAACTTAGTAAATGTCGACAGCAATAAATAGGAAGCGGGCAAAAATTAATCACGGAACCCCGAGGGGACTGAGGGAAGGATACAAACACAATATTGATAACTTCCTCCCCACATATACCAATAAATATATATACACATATATATACAGGTACAACGTAATAACCGCTTGATAATTTTTTTACCCAGGAAATACCAATTGATGCCGACAGGGCATCCCCAAACAACCGTATCTCCCCTATCATGTTTTCTGTTTTAAGCACACAAACACCAATTTTTTAATACTTAATTTCCCGAATCAAGGACCACCATGCGCTGGCGAAGCCGACAGTTATTCCCACAGCAGCCTGTGACAAAGCCCTGACACCTGCCGACATATGTCGACTAACCAATAGTGGGTACAAACAGGGAAACATTGAATTCATGTAATATAAGAGTGATTATGCGTCCATTATCAACCATAAAGCTATATGACCCCCATATAGCTTTAAAACACTGTGCCCCCCCCTCCATCTTACTGACCAGCAAGTCCTGGTGGGGATTTGAAGAAAATGGCGCTGACACCTGTATGAGGGCTAAGCTCCGCCCCTTCCCGGCGCGCTTAAGCCCGCTCAAATAAATAAATATCTATATATATAATGAGCTGGGGAACCTATATACATATAGGGAGTAAGCCCCTGTTTGTCAAATACGCAGCCCAGGGCGCCCCCCCTGCGCCCCGCACCCACAGAAGTCGTTGGTGTGTGGGAGCCACGGAGCACAGCGCGCACGCTGCGATACGCCCGGCGGCCGAAAACACCCGGAGTCCGGGTACGTTCCCCCGCCCGGGATAATTCCTTACATGCTGCCCAGGGCGATGGCGCGCGTGAGCAGGGAGCGCAGCGCTACCGCTGCTGCTCCCGCCCGTTCGCGGCGTACTGGCTGGGCAGGCACCGAAGGATGTCCCCCCGCCAGTGAACTTCATAATAAATATATATACCTATAAATACTGCCCATGGCGCTCCCCCCCAGCGCCCTGCACCCTGCAGGCCGATAGCGTGTGGGAGCGGTGAGCGAAGTGCTACCGCTGCTGCTCCCGCCCGTTCGCGGCGTACTGGCGGGGTGGGCACCGAAGGATGTCCCCCCGCCAGTGAACTTCATAATAAATATATATATATACCTATAAATACTGCCCATGGCGCTCCCCCCCAGCGCCCTGCACCCTGCAGGCCGATAGCGTGTGGGAGCGGGGAGCGCAGCGCTACCGCTGCTGCTCCCTCCCGTTCTCGGCGTACTGGCGGGGCGGGCACCGAAGGATGTCCCCCCGCCAGTGAAGTACACATATATATATATATATATATATATATATATATATTGTAGATGAGTGAATCAGTGTGCTTGTCTAATTTATGCGTAGTACCTCACTGTAAAATTGCAATCTACAGTCAGAAATTAGTTGGTCAAATGACCAGTCCAGTAAATGAGTTCTTTCAAACTAGTTCAAGGTTTGATTAACCAACAGTCCACACTCTCCCCGTTTTATCGGGTGGCTGCTCAGTTCTTCAAAATGTGCCACTAGGTATGCGTAGCCCAAAGGGAAATCTGCAAATAGATGAAGAAACAGCAAAGCGCCTATAGTGTGGTTTTCTGCAGGGAGGCTGGAAGGACTAGAAGAGCAGAGAGGTCTTACAGAGGGCAAACAGTTCTGGAAGCAGTTTCGTCCCCATGAAAGAACATCCATGGTTTGCCAATCTATGTGGGGATTGTGTCTACTTAACCATGGAAATCCTAGGATCAGTTCGTGAGAGGCTTTGGGAATTACTAGGAAAGAGATGTTTTCCGAATGAAGAGCTCCAACCTTCATCTTAAGAGGAATTGTACGAAGAGTGATAATTCCCTCAGGAATATGACTTCCACCCACAGCAGTAATTGAGATGGTATGATCCAAACGGACCGTTTGTATCCCAGATCGTTTGACCAGAGCTGATGTAATAAAACTTTCGGCGGCTCCGGAGTCGAGTAGTGCAGGGATGAGAAGAGAGGAAGAAGGAAGCTCCAGGTGGGTTAACAAGACTGACTCTTTCTTGGCAAGTAATTCTGAGAATTCTCCTAGCTTGACCTCTCTGGCACAAGCTAGGAGCGGGCGTTTCCCGGACGTTGGCTACAAGATTTAACAAAATGATCAGATGCACCACAGTACAGGCATAAGTTCCCTTGTCGCCGTCTCCGACATTCCTCGTTGGAAAGACGGGAACGATTGATCTGCATGGGTTCCTCAGTAGTTGGAGTTGATGGTGTTGGTGGAGGAACGACTCGAGGCCTGGGACGATCTGACCGTGATTTCTCCATACAGCGTTCTCTGTATCTTAAGTCTAATTTATTGCATAGGGAAATTAACTTATCCAACTTATCAGGTACGTCCTGAGTCGCGAGGTCATCTTTGATCTTCTCGGAGAGACCGCTCCAGAAAGCTGCAATGAGAGCCTCCTCATTCCAGTTCAGTTCAGAGGAGAGAGTACGAAACTGGATCACGTACTGACTGACCGTACGCGTGCCCTGACGCAGGCGCAGGATCTCCAATGAGGCAGCAGAAGTCCTGCCCGGTTCGTCGAAGATTCTTCGAAAGGCGGCTACAAACTCCGAGTAGTTAGACAGGATTGGATCCGACCTCTCCCACAATGGTGACGCCCATTCCAACGCTTGCCCAGTAAGTAAAGAAATGATATAAGCTACCTTGGTTCGTGCTGATGGGAAACTGGCCGACTGTAGTTCGAACTGGATTTCACACTGGTTAAGAAACCCACGGCATTGCTTTGGATTCCCATCGAATTTACTGGGAGATGGCAAATGCAACCGTGGAAGTGGGCCTGGCACAGGAGAAAGCAGAACCGGAGGTGCTAATGTGGGAGCACCTGTAGGAACTTGAGGAGCCGTCATGGCAACACAGAGAGAATCGAGACATTCGGACATACTCTGCATGAACTGCACAATTTGAGATTGTGTGGCCTCCTGCTTACTTAAGCGAGACCAGATATCTGCGGTTGAATCTCCTCCTGAGGCCTGATCACCCGTCGAATCCATTGGGCCAGTGCTTACTGTCACGTCTAGCAAAGTTTGGGGATCCGGCAGTTGAGACTTGCCCAAGGAGGTAGCAGGCTGGGGAAGAACAAAATGAGGGGGTTGGATATAGTTCCTTTGCATGGGATACGGAGCAATGAAGGATGTAGGTGGAGTTTGAGAGTTAATGGAAAGTATTTATTATGTACAGAGCAGAGGTAGAAAACTGAGGTTGATGAACGGTGACTTGAGAACGTGGTAGTAGACAAAGAACTGTGGAACTGTGGGTGAGAGTAAAACGAGGCTGAAGACATGAACCGTGGACTGCGACTTATGAGATGAAACTGCGGTAGAGGAGCTGAGAACTGTGGACGGTAGTTTGGGTTGTGACTGGAGACTGAGAACTGTAGACTGTGGCTTGAAAGATGAAGCTGGAGATAACGAGCTGAGGACTGTGAATGGTGGTTCGAGGACTTGGCTGGAAGCAAGAATCTGCGGACTGTGGCTTGGAGGACGAGGCAAGAGACCCGGGGTTGTCCGTTCCCAAAGGGTCTTACTGAACCGGGTTTTCCAAGAGCGTCTCCACGGGCAGCAGCAGGCTAGGAACGGGAAAACTGAAGCAGCAACTGTGAACTGGCAAAGCAGGGTTAGAAGTACCAGAATACAGCAGGAATCCTGGGAGCACAGGCTAAAGCACCTACAACAGGGTTGTAACTTGAAGCACTGGCATCCCTGTCCTAAACCAGCCCCCTTTTATAGGAAGAAGTCTCCCTGGATTGGCTGGAAAACTAGGAACAGGAATTATGTCAGAAACTTGGTCTCCAACATGGCGGCGCCCAGTAATGCAGACCTTTTCTGACAACATGCTGCTCACTGCCCCTGGTCTCCTAGGCAACGGCTTAGCGAGAGCGAGCTGCTGCAGCGGCGTCCCGCCGCCACGAGCGGACCCCCTGAACGCCATTACCGCTGCCTGTACCCTTGAACCCAGCGCCGCAGCCCTCCACCGCCGCTGCCCGGCTGCCCGTGAAGCCCGCCCCGCGGCCCCAGTGTTCCGGTATGACCCCGGACGCTGACAAGGGGAAGGTGAAAAGGTAAGTGTTCTGCAGCCTTGTTAGGTTCGCAGAAGTGGATGTCGTGTCTGTTTCCTCCACATCCACCACTTGTCGCTGAGTCTATCGGGCTGGTCCCCGCTCCGTGGGGCACTTGTCTACTATGCTTCGGTTGGTCCAGAAATAGACTGGGACCTGTGGGTTATTTATAGAATCCAAAGGGGGAACATTTGGAGTTATGGTTGTTTCCCCTTGCTGTTTTTTCTAATAGTTCTTGCCGTTCCGCTCTGGAAGGGAAGATAGTACGCGGCGCCATACAGAGGTGCGTCAGGATCAGGACTTTGTCCGGTTGTCCCTGTATAAAGGTGCATATCGTTGTTTCTCTCTGACTGTTCTTCGACACAGGGGTTGGCTGTTGTTTCCAACGACACAGATGTCGGAGGTGGGTTTCAGAGTTGATAATGACCGGTTAAGGTTCGGTGTTTTTCCATGTGATAAGAGGTCTGAAGATCCAGAGTTGGATCGGCTTTACTGTGACACTTCATCAATGTGTTCCGTTGCTAAACCGGTTGGGTGCGGCCTGAGAGGCCCTTTTTGGTGAGCAGGTCTAATGCCGAAATGGCTTTCCAGAGACCAGTTGGAAATGTGGTCCGGGTCTCACCTGCACATGCACCTGAATATAATCCTAACGGCCAGGACATCGCTCCTGTGGTGTCGGCACGGTTCTCTCCTTCTAGAGGGATGAAGGTTAGGGTTCCGGGTGTAGATCCTGGTGTCCGTGCATACAGATCTCCGAGACAGAGGAGCAGTACTTGCAAGGGACGTGTTTCCAGGGGATAAGGTCAAGTTGAAAAGCTTGTCTGCTTTAAGCTTTCTTGGATTAAGAGTTAGTTTCGACAAACGTAATCTTCATGTTCTGCCCATGTTAGTTCTGCTAGACGTCTTGTCAGCAGTGGTGTAAGTAAACCGCTATGGCGGAACAAGGAGCATAGCGGCATTGGCAGAAGATGCACAGTTTTTGCCGTTGGGGGGAAAGTCTGGTAAACGCTATATTAGCGGTCTTCGTTCCGGAGGTGAATGACGGAGAAATTGATTTCCTCTGCTGACGCGATCTCCATCCGGGAGAAATTCAGTTATCGACGAGAAGTTTTCACAGCCGTGACAGGTCTTTGGGGAATGTCGCACTTGAATATGTTGGTGTCTCGCCTCAATGGGAGGTCTCAGGGATATTGTTCCAGGTCAAGGGACGCTCAAGCTATAGCTGTGGACACCCTTGTGACGCCGTGGGTGTTTTTCGTCGGTCTATGTGGCCTCTCCACTTTTACTTTTTCTGACGGTGATAAATGTGAGCTGGAAAAAGGTTCAAGCGATCCTCTTGGATCCGGTCTAGCCAAGGAGGGTTTGCTATCCAGTTTTTCATGACTTACTCATAGAAGATTCCTGCACTCTTCCTCTACGTGAGGATCTGTTTCAACAAGATCAGGCCGTGTTGCAAGACTTACCGCAGCTGTGTCTGACGTCGTGGCGGTGAATGCCATATCCTAAGCCGAAAGGGTGTTTCCAGTGACGTCATTTCCTCAATTTTTCAGGCTAAGAAAGACGTAAGGGCTGAGCTTTACCTTCGTAGTTGGCGTAACTATGTGTTTTGGTATGTAGCCAGGAGGGCTCCTATGGAAGGCTTTCAGCTTGGTCGTTCTTATCCATATGTTAGGTTACTTAGGCATTAGCTGATTCAAATTCTCTCTGGGTAGCTAGGGATTTGAATATTTGGGTCGCCAATTTGGCTCAGTTTGGAGAAACAGGGGCTCTGTTTGTCTGGTATGTTCCCAGCATGGTTTGGGTGACTGTGTTATGCAGTCTGTTACACGCTGGATCTGTGATGCTATTTGGCATGTTCGTTCTACGGCTGGATTGCCGTCACTGTGGTCGGTGGAGGCCGGTTCTACTGGGAAGATGGCCTCTTCTTGGGCGGATGCCCGAGGAGTCTCGGCGCTTCCACTGTGCCGAGTGGATACTTGGTCGGGTTCAAACACTTTTGCATAATTCTACAAGTTTGATACCCTGGCTGATGAGGACCTCATGTTTGCTCAATCCGTGCTGCAGAGTCATCCGCACTCTCCCGCCCGTTTTGGAGCTTTGGTATAATCCCCATGGTCCTTACGGAGTCCCCAGCATCCTCTAGGACGTATGAGAAAATAGGATTTTAGTACCTACCGGTAAATCCTTTTCTCTTAGTCCGTAGAGGATGCTGGGCACCCGTCCCAGTGCGTCCTGTGTCTGCAGTTATTGTTTTTGGTTACACTCTAGTGGTGTTTCTTCTCTGTCAGACTGTTGCTGATGTTGTTCATGCCATGGCATACGGTGTCTTATTATTGGTTGTGTTGGCACACAGCTTGTGTTACATATTCTATCAGCATGTGGCTGTGTATATTTTCATGCTGTAGGCTGGTTTTCTATTGAATGCCACGTTCTGCGGTGTGTTCGTGGTGTGAGCTGGTATGACACTCACCGTGTTTATAAATTCTTTCCTCGAAATGTCCATCTCTCCTGGGCACAGTTTCTAACTGAGGTCTGGAGGAGGGGCATAGAGGGAGGAACCAGTTCACACCCAGTTTAAGTCTTTATAGTGTGCCCAAGCTCCTGCGGATCCGTCTATACCCCATGGTCCTTACGGAGTCCCCAGCATCCTCTACGGACTAAGAGAAAATAATTTACCGGTAGGTACTAAAATCCTATTAAAAACTGGCGGGGGCTCTTTATATATACAGTGCCTAGCTGTATATATATCTCTTTTGCCAGAAATGAGGTTTATATTGCTGCCCAGGGCGCCCCCCCCCCCTGCGCCCTGCACCCTTACAGTGACTGCCGTGTGTGAGGTGTGTGGGAGCAATGGCGCACAGCTGCACTGCTGTGCGTTACCTGAGTGAAGATCATGAAGTCTTCTGCCGCCTCTGAAGTCTTCTTTTTCTTCTCATACTCACCTGGCTTCTATCTTCCGGCTCTGTGAGGAGGACGGCGGCGCGGCTCTGGGACGAACTCCAGGGTGAGACCTGTGTTCTGACTCCCTCTGGAGCTAATGGTGTCCAGTAGCCTAAGAAGCAGAGCCTTGAAACTCACAGAAGTAGGGCTGCTTCTCTCCCCTCAGTCCCTCGATGCATGGAGTCTGTTACCAGCAAGCTCCCTGAAAATAAAAAACCTAACAAATATACTTTCTGTCAGGAAGCTCAGGAGAGCTCCCTGAAGTGCACCCATCTCCTCTGGGCACAGTATCAAACTGAGGTCTAGAGGAGGGGCATAGAGGGAGGAGCCAGTGCACACCCAGATCCAAAGTCTTTCTTAAAGTGCCCATGTCTCCTGCGGAGCCCGTCTATCCCCATGGTCCTTACGGAGTCCCAGCATCCTCTAGGACGTTAGAGAAACATAGAATTTGACAGCAGATAAGAACCACGCTCCCATCTAGTCTGCCCTTTTTTTTAACCTTTTGGTAACCTTTGTAAGGCTATCATTTTGAAATACATATATATTCACTGCGGAAGGGATGCCGGCTGTCAGTATTCCGACAGCGGCATCCCGGCCGTCAGAATGCCGGCTGCGGTGCGAGCGCAAAGAGTCACACTGCGGGCTCGCTGTGCTTGCTACGCTGCAGGCTGGGTGGCTCGCTGTGCTGGCACAGGTTCTATTCCCACACTATGGGTGTCCTGGACACCAACGAGTGGGAATAGACCCTTTTCACTGGGATTCCGGCTGTCAGTATTCCGGTGTCGGTATCCTGACCGCCAGGATCCCGACAGCCGGCAAATTAACTGCATCCCATCCTTTTGCCTATCCCAAGCATGTTTAAATTGCTCTACTGTTTTAGCCACTGTTTGAAGGCTGTTCCACTCATCCACTACACTTTCTGTGAAGTAATTTTTTCTCAAATTTCCTTTGAACTTATCTTCCTCCTATTTCGCTGCATGTCCGTGTGTTCTAATACTTTTCTTTCTTTGAAGAATGTCTCCCTCCTATATCTTTTTAAAACATTTGGTATATTTGGAAGTTTCCATCATATAATCCTAATCCCTTCTGTGCTCCAAACTGAATCCTTGGATGAGGTCCTCTTCAGTCCATGCAGTGCGAGATTGGGCCATGAGGGTGAGAGTTCAGGTGCCACTGTCACTGTTCCACACTGGAACAATGGCAACTCCCCCCCCCCCCCCTTGTGGCTAATTCAATTAAACCCCTAAATTTCACAATAATGTAATCTGGATTGAAAGCTACTAATTACATCTTCAAATTTTTGAGTTTTATAAGTATATAGTAAACTAATATGTTGTACAGCTTGTAGTGCAATAGTGCATTCGTATTACCGGATGGTTATCTTTTGTTGTGTTATGTTTATATTAATGCACTGTGCTATTATACCACAAAGAACTTCCATTTCTCTGCGCCCCTGGCCACTAACTGCAAGTGAATTCAAAGGCTTCTAATTAATAAGCTACCAAAATGAATGTCACGACTATATGTAGGTAACAGTTTCACTATACTTGCCTACTTGATAAACCTCTTCTCCAGAAGATCCCGGATGGGACGTTCAAGTGCCAACTCAAGGGAAATGGTGTTGTGATTCAAGACACCATTCCACCCCTGTGTCATCATCAGAGGCGTAACTAGGGTTTTTGGAGCCCAGGGCAAGATCACAAATGGCGCCCCCCCAAAAAAAACGGCCTATAAAGCAACTGTGTGCGCGTGCCAAAGGCGCACGTCAAAAAATGGGCATGGCCACATACCTGAAGGGGCGTGGTCACTGAAAGTGGGGTGTGCCAACATGATATGCCACCTGTTTCACGTCACACTGGGAACATTCTTTTCAATTCAACATGCACCTTACCTGTATGATGGTTTCTCACAATATGGAACCTCTGAAGAACTGTATCCTCTCAGGCAAATGCAATCTTCAGTCGGTATTCACTATTCATGCAGGAGATCCCATCGTCCAGAAGATACCTGTTTGTGTAGGAATATTAACAAGGTCAGCATCATACAACAGCGATTTAACAAGACTCAAATCCTGCCCCCTGCGTCTCTCAGCCACTACCATCTCCCCCTCGTGTCATCTCTCAGTCACACCATCACCTCCCCCTGCTTCACCTCTCAGCCACACCATCAGCTCCTCCTGCGACGTCTCTCAGCACACCGTCACCTTCCCCCACACGTTATCTCTCAGTACATCATCTCCCACCCTGCGTCGTCAATCAGCACACCATCATCTCCCCCTGCGTCATTACTCAGCACACCATCATCTCCTCCTCTGACATCACTCAGGACACCATCACCTCCCCCTGCGTCGTCATTCAGCACGCCACTACACTGTTTCTCTCTGTGTGTGTCCCCTTCCACACACACTTTTAACCCCTTCTTTTGTGTCACTTCCCCCCCTTGTAATCCTATCACTGTGGCACCTCTCCCATTCTTCACCCCCTTATTATCTGGGAGGCAGGAGCTGGGAACCGTGAGCAGTTGGGCACTGTGTGCGAGGTCCCGCGTTGACAGGCGTGCGTAGCCCAGGGGGGTACAGACACCACACCTCTCCCATCCTGGCACAGAAAAGGTCAGTGTTCTCTCCCACAGCATGTTCCACCACCGGCCTCCTCCTCCTCGGACTCTGCTGTCTGCTCCCCGTCTTTTCTCCCATGCTCTGAGAGCCCATGCTGCTGCTGCTGTCAGGGAGTCTGCACCGCACCTGAGCGCCCTGTGCTGGCATGTGTGCTTCCCAGACACCCGGGACCCGGACTGCAGCCCCAGTACAGCAATCCATCCACACCTGGGGTGTAATTCAGACCTGATCGCTAGGGTGCATTTTTTGCATCCCTGCAATCAGATAGTCATCGCCTACAGGGGGAGGGTATTTGCTGTGTGCAGGGGTGCGATCGCATTTGTTGGAGATCTGCACAAACATAATTTTGTGCTGTTTCTGCTCAACCCAGGACTTACTCTGCTGCTGCGATGATCGGGGCCGGAGCTGATGTCAGAAACCCTCCCTCCAAATGCCTGGTCCCTCCTGCGTTTTCCCGGACACTCCTACAAAAGGTCAGTTGCCACCCACACACAGCCTCTTCCTGTCAATCACCTATGCAATTATGCCCGGTGCAGTCGTCCAATGTGCTGGCGCATTGTGGTGCATACGCATGCGCAGTACAGACCTGATTGCCCGCTGTGCGAAAATGCACAGCAGTGATCAGGTCTGAATTATGGCACTTTGTTCATTAGAAAGGGAGCAGACACGGTGGAGGGCTGGTGGGCGGGCGGCTCGGGGGCACCATGATTGTGGTATTCGGCAGGTCCAGTGTGCTGACCAATAAGAGGAACACGATAACAGTGTCGCCCTTGTTCATGTGATGCTGAGGGGATGGGTCCACCAGCACCAGGAAATAGAGCCCTGCCTGGAGCATCCCAAAGAAACTCCGGGCAGCTCTACTAGCTGCAAGCCAAATTCAGGTGTTTTGGAACTGCAATGGTGCGCCCCCAAGGGAACTGCACCCTGGTTGGTGGTACTGCTCACACACCATTGGGTAGTGCCAAGTAAGCAATGCGTGTCTAATGCCTAATGATCCAGGTGAAGGAGCTTGCCAGGTGTGAAGGTTGTGGCTGAGAACTGGAGAAGACCAGAGAAAGCAGTAAGTGATAGGCAGAGTCTGGGTGGAAAAAAACAGGTGAGTAGCAGTGAGACACAGTACCTGCTACATCAAAAGGGAACCACTGAACAAGTGGAGCATCCTGTGTCCAGCAGTGAGAAGGTGTCTTGGAGTCAGATGTGGAAGCACAGCCTCTCTGTAGTAGAACCTGTCGGGGCCTAGTGTAGGCAGCAACAGTCACAGGTAGTCCTTGTGTGGGGGAAGAACAGTTACAGTGCTGGTTGGGATGGCTCTATGGGTGGCTAGCAGTGTAACAAGAACTTGAGATTAGTCTCCTCTGCAAATAAATTACAGATGCTGGCTGAATTTAGGAATAGGCAGAACAAACCAGCAAACTGCCATCTAACGCTGCCAGCCCATTCCCCAGCTGAATGATTTTTTTAGATTAAACATGAATAAACTGCCTTATGCATACTTTGCAAAACAAGGAGTAAATAGAAGTGATTTACATAGCATGGAGAGAAAGTAATTACTGTAATTGCCTGAAGGGGTCCAACATAATATTTTATTTAGGGATACTTATAGAGCGTGGTCTATCATTCACAAACGTTTGGGTACGAATCCATTCCTGACTAAATATATGCCCTTATGGGGTAACCCTGACTTTCCGCCCTCCCTCATGACCCCATATCTTCTGACTTGGAAATCTAAAGGTATAGCCTCAATTCACAATGTTTTTGATCCAGGGGGTGACCTATTTTCGTTTCAACACCTTAAAGAGAAGTATGATATCCCTAACTCTCAGTTTTTTCTATTTTTACAAGTCAGACATTATGTAAACAGTAAGAAGATTTCTGGTACCTGTGATTCCTTTATGGATTCTCTTAACCCATCTGCTCTATCATCCCTTTTCACCTTAATATCCCAAAGCTCATTTAAGATAAAGATGTGCGGCGGGCACTTTTCGTGTTTTGTGTTTTGGTTTTGGTCCTAATTCCACTTTCGTGTTTTGGTTTTGGCTTGGTTTTGCCAAAACCACCCTTTCGTGTTTTGGTTTTGGTTTTGGATCTGGATGAATTTTTAAAAAAACATAAAAACAGCTAAAATCACAGAATTTGGGAGTAATTTTGCTCCTATGGTATTATTAACCTCAATAACATTCATTTCCACTCATTTTCAGTCTATTCTGAACACCTCACAATATTGTTTTTAGGCCTTAAAGTTGCACCGAGGTGGCTGTATGACTAAGCTAAGCGACACAAGTGTGCGGCACAAACACCTGGCCCATCTAGGAGTGGCACTGCAGTTGCAGACAAGATGGCACTTTTCAAAAACTAGTCCCCAAACAGCACATCATGCAAAGAAGAAAAAAAGGTGCACAGAGGTTGCTGTATGACTAAGCTAAGCGACACAACCATCTGGCCCATCTAGTAGTGTCACGCAGCGGCTGAATGTCGAGAGTGGGTCGCAATTGTTTGGTCCACTGACAGCATCTGCAGCACGACCCTGTCATTTTAAAAAAAATTCTGCAATTGGTTGACTTATACAGCAGTACCCCAGGACTATACAGCAGTACCCCTGGACTCATACGGCAGTGTCAGACAGGATGGCACTTTTCAAAAACTAGGCCCCAAACAGCACCTCATGCAAAGATGTCGAAGAGGTGCAATGAGGTAGCTGTATGACTAAGCCAAGCGACACAAACAATTCCCACTGGAATTATACGTCCAAATCACTGGAATTAAATGGCAAAATCACTGGAATTATACGTCCAAATCACTGGAATTAAATGGCAAAATCACTGGAATTATACGTCCAAATCACTGGAATTATACGTCCAAATCACTGGAATTAAATGGCAGTACCACTGGACATATACGGAAGTGTGAGACAGGATGGCACTTTAAAAAAATAGTCCCCAAACAACACATGATGATAAGAAGAAAAAGAGGTGCAAAATGGAATTGTCCTTGGGCCCTCCCACCCACCCTTATGTTGTATAAACAGGACATGCACACTTTAACAAACCAATCATTTCAGCGACAGGGTCTGCCACACGACTGTGGCTGAAATGACTGGTTTGTTTGGGCCCCCACCAAAAAAAGAAGCAATCAATCTCTCCTTGCACAAACTGGCTCTACAGAGGCAAGATGTCGACCTCATCCTCATCCTCCGATTCCTCACCCCTTTCACTGTGTACATCCTCCTCCTCATCACAGAGTATTAATTCGTCCCCACTGGAATCCACAATCACAGGTCCCTCTGTACTGTCTGGAGGCAATTGCTGGAAAAAGGTCTTCCCGGAGGAATTTATAATTCCTTTTGATGAACATCATCTTCTCCACATTTTGTGGAAGTAACCTCGTACGCAGATCGCTGACAAGGTTACCGGCTGCACTAAACACTCTTTCGGAGTACACACTGGAAGGGGGGGGCAACTTAGGTAAAATAAAGCCAGTTTGTGCATGGGCCTCCAAATTGCCTCTTTTTCCTGCCAGTATACGTACGGACTGTCTGACGTGCCTACTTGGATGCTGTCACTCATATAATCCTCCACCATTCTTTCAATGGTGACAGAATCATATGCAGTGACAGTAGACATGTCAGTAATTGGCAGGTCCTTTAGTCTGGACCAGATGTCAGCTTTCGCTCCTGACTGCCCTGCATCACCGCCAGCGGGTGGGCTAGGAAATCTTATCCTCTTCCTCGCAGCCCCAGTGGCAGGAGAAATTGAAGGAGGAGCTGTTGACGGGTCACGTTCCGCATGAGTTGACAATTTACTCACCAGCAGGTCTTTGCACCTCTGCAGACTTGTGTCTACCGGAAAGAGAGATACAACGTAGGTTTTAAACTTAGGATCGAGCACGGTGGCCAAAATGTAGTGCTCTGATTTCAAAAGATTGACCACCCTTGAATCCTGGAAAGCGAATGAAGGGCTCCATCCACAAGTCCCACATACTTTGCGGAATCGCTCCGTCTTAGCTCCTCCTTCAATTTCTCCAGCTGCTTCTGCAAAAGCCTGATGAGGGGAATGACCTGACTCAAACTGTCAGTGTCTGAACTGACTTCACGTGTGGCAAGTTCGAAGGGTTGGAGAACCTTGCACAAGACAGAAATCATTCTCCACTGTGCTCGAGTCAGGTGCATTTCTCCTCCTTTGCCTATATCGTAGGTAGCTGTATAGGCTTTAATGGCCTTTTGCTGCGCCTCCATCCTCTGAAGCATATAAAGTGTTGAATTCCATCTCATTACCGCCTCTTGCTTCAGTTGATGGCAGGGCAGGTTCAGGAGTGTTTGCTGTCGCTCCAGTCTTCAGCACGCGGTGGCAGACTGTCGAAAGTGGCCCGCAATTTTTCGGGCCACGACAGCATCTCCTGTACGCCACTGTCATTTTTCTAAATAATTCTGCATCACCAAATTAATTGTATGGGTAAAATATGGGACGTGCTGGAATTTGCCCAGATGCAATGCACGCACAATATTGGTGGCGTCCAATATCACAAATCCCCAGGAGAGTCCAATTTGGGTAAGCCATTCTGCGATGATGTCCCTCAGTTTCTGTAAGAGGTTGTCATCTGTGTGCCTCTTACGGAAAGCTGTGATACATAGCATAGCCTGCCTAGGAACGAATTGGCGTTTGCGACATGCTGCTACTGGTGCCGCTGCTGTTGTTGCTGCGGGAGGCCATACATCTACCCAGTGGTCTGTCACAGTCATATAGTCCTTAGTCTGCCCTGTTCCACTTGTCCACATGTCCGTGGTTAAGTGGACACTGGATACAACCACATGTCCGTGG
Organism: Pseudophryne corroboree; assembly: GCF_028390025.1. Lineage (NCBI taxonomy): Eukaryota > Metazoa > Chordata > Amphibia > Anura > Myobatrachidae > Pseudophryne > Pseudophryne corroboree. The sequence continues at coordinate 706,233,618 of NC_086448.1, read as the reverse complement.
TTAAGTGGACACTGGATACAACCGTGGTTAAGTGGACACTGGTGACTCTTTTTCTGATGTCTTTGTACATTCTCGGTATCGCCTGCCTAGAGAAGTGGAACCTAGATGGGATTTGATACCGGGGACACACTATCTCCATCAATTTTCTAAGTCCCACTGAACTAATGGTGGATACCGGACACACATCTAACACCAACATAAGTGTCAAGGCCTCAATTATCCGCTTTGCAACAGGATGACTGCTGTCATATTTCATCTTCCTCACAAAGGACTGTTGGACAGTCAATTGCTTACTAGAAATAGTACAAGTGGTCTTCCGACTTCCCCTCTGGGATGACGATCGACTCCCAGCAGCAACAACAGCAGTGGCAGCAACAGCAGGCGTACCACTCAAGGATCCTCCGGAGGAATCCCGGTTAGGAGAGGACTCCTCAGTCTTGATTGTGACATGGCCTGCAGTCAGGCCCGGCGCTACCCGCTCAGCAAAGGGATGCAGTGCAGGTAGGCGCCGGGCAGGAGAGGTGCCTTCACTGATCTGCAAGAGTCTGCATCCCAGCTGAAGCGCCGTCCTGTCCCCCCCTGCTGCTGCTGCTGCGCCTGCCCTGTCACACTGACAGGCAGCCGCAGCAGCGCCGGCAGCATGAAGCCTTCTACTCTCTCCCCTGTGACAGGGAGAGGAGTGTCAGTGATCGGTCGTCCGAAAAGGGGCGGAGCTACACGGACCAAGGGGGCGGAGCTACACAGGATCATGCTATTGAAGATCTGGCCAGCACAACTGTGGTAAGTGGATGTAAAAAGAGTGAGAGAGAAAGTGTGTGTGTGTGTGTGTGTGTGTGTGTGTGTGTGTGTGTGTGTGTGTGTGTGTGTGTATGTGTTTGTATTTATGTATATACTGTATTTATGTATATGTGTATCTGTATGCAGAGCCGTAATGTGTAAAAAGGGGGCGCTGTCTGCCGTAATGTGTAATAAGGGGGATGCTGTCTGCCGTAATGTGTAATAAGGGGGACACTGTCTGCCGTAATGTGTAAAAAAGGGACACTGTCCGCCGTAATGTGTAAAAAGGGGGATGCTGGCTGCCGTAATGTGTTAAAAGGGGACGCTGTCTGCCATAATGTGTAAAAAGGGGACGCTGTCTGCCGTAATGTGTAAAAAGGGGACGCTGTCTGCCGTAATGTGTAAAAAGGGGACGCTGTCTGCCGTAATGTGTAATAAGGGGGATGCTGTCTGCCGTAATGTGTAATAAGGGGGACGCTGTCTGCCGTAATGTGTAAAAAGGGGGATGCTGTCTGCCTTAATGTGTAAAAAGGGGGGCGCTGTCTGCCGTAATGTGTAAAAAGGGAAATCTGTCCGCCGTAATGTGTAAAAGGGGCTCTACCTGGTGTAGTGGCGCTGCTGTGCGGTGTAGTTTGAATAATGGAGACTACTATAATGTGTAATATGAATTGGTATTATTTTGTGGCTACACCCCTTCCCCATGAAGCCACGCCCCTAATTTATTTGCGCGCGCCTGCGGCGAGCAGTGCCCCTGTTCTGCATACAGGGTGGCCGCCAATGCCCTCTCTTGCACACAGCGCTAAAATATCTAGTTACGGCACTGTCTGTGTGTAGGGCCGTAACTAGTGCTGCACAGGGTGTGTATGGGAAGAGAGTTCACATCCATAGGTTTACACGGATCTCCTGCAGCTCAGGGGCCCAAGAGGCCATGGTAACCCTCCGGCCCTGCATGTAAAGTATGGGAGGGCGCAAATTTATGTTTTGCAGGAGGGCGCCGAACACCCTAGCACCGGCCCTGCCTGCAGTACTACTGACGTTCCTGACTGAGGAGGAAGTTGACGTTGAGGGAGTTGGTGGTGTGGCTTGCAGGAGCTTGGGTACAAGAGGAAGAAGGGATTTAGGTGTCAGTGGACTGCTTATGCTCTTACCCAAAGTTTCACAACTTGACACTGACTTCTGATGAATGCGCAGCAGGTGACGTATAAGGGAGGATGTTCCTAGGTGGTTAACATCCTTACCCCTACTTATTATAGATTGACAGAGGCAACAGATGGCTTGACACCTGTTGTCCGGATTTGTGGAGAAATAATTCCACACCAAAGAGGTGGCTTTTTTGGTAGTTTGCCCAGGCATCACAATGGGCTTCTTCATCCCACGGACAACAGGTGTCTCCCCTGATGCTTGACTGAAACAAACCACATCACCATCAGAATCCTCATCGTCAACATCCTCCTCAGCGCCAGCAACACCCATATCCTCATCCTGGTGTATTTCAACACTGACATCTTCAATTTCAATATCAGGAACTGGACTGTGGGTGCTCCTTCCAGCACTTGCAGGGGGCGTGCAAATGGAGGAAGGAGCCACCTCTTCCCGCCCAGTGTTGGGAAGGTCAGGCATCGCAACCGCTGACACACTTGGACTCTCCTTGGGGATTTGTGATACCATCTCAGAACGCAAAGTTCTTTTCTGGGCTCTTTCCAGCTTAACTCTTTTAATTTTTCTAGCGGTAGGATGAGGGCTTCCATCGTCATGTGAAGCTGAACCACTAGTCATGAACATAGGCCAGGGCCTCAGCCGTTCCTTGCCACTCCGTGTCGTAAATGGCATATTGGCAAGTTTACGTTTCTCCTCAGACCATTTAAATTTCTTTTTTTGGGGTCTTTTTACTGAACTTGGATTTTACATGCCCTCTACTATCACAATGGGCATCGGCCTTGGCAGACGATGATGATGGCATTTCATCGTCTATGTCATGGCTAGTGGCAGCAGCTTCAGCACTAAGAGGAAGTGGTTCTTGATCTTTCCCTATTTTATCCTCCAAATGTTTGTTCTCCATTATTTTTCTAGTTATATAACACAATATGCGGCACAAGAGAGCGTACCCCTACACCTCACAGGGCAAACCCTGTAAAAATTATTTGGATTAAATATTAATAACCCCTTTATTTGGAGTAAATAATATACAGTACAGGACAGCACCACTGAATTTATATGGCAGCACCACTGGACTGGATTTATACGGAATTATATGGATTTATACAGCAGGATAACTGGAATTATATGGCAGCATTCCGAGAATTAAACAGCAATATCACAGGAATTATACGCCAATATCACAGGAATTATACGGCAATGTCACAGGAATTATACAACAGTATTCCGAGAACTATACGGCAATATCACAGGAATTATACGCCATTATTCCAAGAATTATATGGCAATATCACAGGAATTATACGCCAATGTCACAGGAATTATACCCCATTATCACGGGAATTATATGTCAGTATCACAGGAATTATAAGACAGTATTCCGAGAATTATACGGCAATGTCACAGGAATTATACGCCAGTATTCCGAAAATTATACGGCAATGTCACAGGAATTATACGCCAGTATTCCGAGAATTATATGGCAATATCACAAGAATTATACGGCAATCTCACAGGAATTATACGCCAATGTCACAGGAATTATACGCCAGTATCACGGGAATTATATGGCAGTATCACAGGAATTATACGCCAGTATTCCGAGAATTATACAGCAATATCACAGGAATTATATGACAGTATCACAGGAATTATACGCCAATGTCACAGGAATTATACGCCAGTATCACAGTAATTATATCGCAGTTTCACAGGAATTATACGCCAGTATTCCGAGAATTATACGGCAATGTCACAGGAATTATACGGCAGTATTCCGAGAATTATACGGCAATGTCACAGGAATTATACGCCAGTATTCCGAGAATTATATGGCAATATCACAGGAATTATACGGCAATGTCACAGGAATTATACGCCAATGTCACAGGAATTTTACACCAGTATCACTGGAATTATATGGCAGTATCACAGGAATTATATGCCAGTATTCCGAGAATTATATGGTAATATCACAGGAGTTATACGGCAATATCACAAGAATTATACACCAGTATCACGGGAATTATATGGCAGTATCACAGGAATTTTTTGCCAATATTCCGGGAATTATATGGCAGTATCACAGGAATTATACGTCAGTATTCTGAGAATTTTACGGCAATATCATAGGAATTACACGCCAGTATTCCGAAAATTATACAGCAATATCATAGGAATTATACGCCAGTATTCCGAGAATTATATGGCAATGTCACAGGAATTATATGACAGTATTCCGAGAATTATACGGCAATGTCACAGGAATTTATATGCCAGTATTCCGAGAATTATATGGCAATATCACAGGAATTATACAGCAATGTCACAGGAATTATACGCCAGTATCACGGGAATTATATGGCAGTATCACAGGAATTATACGCCAATATTCCGGGAATTATATGGCAGTATTACAGGAATTATACGCCAGTATTCCGAGAATTATACAGCAATATCAGAGGAATTATACGCCAGTATTCCGAGAATTATACGGCAATGTCACAGGAATTATATGGCAGTATTCCGAGAATTATACGGCAATGTCACAGGAATTATACGCCAGTATTCCGATGAATTATATGGCAATATCACAGGAATTATATGGCAATATCACAGGAATTATACGTCAGTATTCCGAGAATTATACGCCAATGTCACAGGAATTATACGCCAGTATCACGGGAATTATATGGCAGTGTCACAGGAATTATACGGCAATATCACAGGAATTATACGCCAGTATCACGGGAATTATACGGCAGTAACACTGGATATATGTCAGTAAAGGACACCACCACTGTGACTGGTCACTGGACTGATGCTGCATAAGACACTACCCCTGGTCTAATGCAAGACAACACAGCACCACTGAAAGGGACTTATACAGCTACACTGGATATATATGGCAGCAGAGGAAACCACCACTGTGACTGGTCACTGGACTGATGCTGCACAAGACACTTCCCCTGGTCTAATGTAGGACAACACAGCACCACTGAAAGGGACTTATACAGCTACACTGGATATATGGCAGCAGAGGACACCACCACTGTGACTAGTCACTGGACTGGTGCTGCACAAGACACTACCCCTGGTCTGATGCAAGACAACACAGCAATAATGCAAGGGACTTATACAGCAGCCAGCAGCACTGGGGACATATAGCAGCAGAGGACACCAACACTGTGACTGGCTGGACTGATGCAGCACAATACACTGACTACACTGGACTGGACTGAGCAGCACAACACAGCACAAGACTCGCCACCCCACTTTCCCGCCCCCACACAGACACTGAGGATGGAGACACGTCCTCTCACTACACTCTCCGAAACTGGAGTGAAAATGGCCGCGACGCGCGGCTCATTATATGGAATCCAAATCCTGCGAGAATCCGACAGCGGGATGATGACATTTTGCCTCGTTCGGGTTTCCGAGTCAGGCGGGAAAACCCAAGCCTGACTCGGAACCGGACTCGAATGGTGAAGTTCGGTACGGTTAGGTTCTCTGAGAGCCGAACCCGCTCATCTCTAATTTAAGATAAGGTATCTTTATAATGACTTAGTGATTTCTTCTTCTCATGAACCATGGCAGTCAGTTTCGGAGACATGGTCTCATGATTTCCCAGATTTTATAGATCCGGACCGTATTGTGAAACATTTTTCATATGTCTATAAATGGTTGGGCTCGGCCCAATTGCAAGAAATCCATTTCAAGTTTCTCAACAGGGCATACGTTTCTCAGGCACAAAGGAGTCATATGGCTCCTGATCTCCTGAGCACTTGCCCGAAATGTTCTGTCTCAGTTGCTAACTTTTTACATAATGTCTTGCACTAAGGTTAAAAGGTTTTGGTATAAAATTCATGATTTTCTCCAAAAGATAACTAAAGTTAGACTGCCTTTCTCTTGGGAATTTTTTTTATTGGCTATTTTTCAGGTTGGGTACCTTCCCTCTTACATAGGTCTATTCTTCCCTTTTTAACAGTACTGGTGACACTTGCTAAAAAACTCATACTATCCTTTTGGATCTCCAAATCTGTACCTACAATTACGCTATTGAAGGCTGTAATTCTCAATTTCCTTTATTATGACCGTAAAGCGGCTATGACCAACATTGAGAAAGGAGTAGAGACATTTTATAAAAAAAATTGAGTTTTTATTTAGACTTTTTTCCACAAGATGTAAATGCACACATTATACAAATTTTTGACAATACTACCTGGTCACTTAAACGCAGAATATCTTAGATTTTCTACCAGTTTTGTCTACCTCTGGTATTCTTGCTTTTTCCTTCACCGTATTATCTGAGAATGCTCTATAATGATAAATATTTTGTGAAAAGGTGCGCCAACTCTGGCATATGTTGAGCTGATGCCACCATGTTGCAATTGTCCCTCTCCTCCCCCTTCCAGCTCCTCCTGTCTGGTAACTTTTTTCCATACTGTCTTTTTTTTCTCTCTTTTTCTCTTTTGTCTTTTATCTTCTTTTCTTTCTTTTCCTTCTCTTTCTATGCTATCCTGTAATAAAACAAAAAATGGTATTCTATGGTGTTTACTGGTATTTCTGGATTGCTATATTATCCAATTTAATGCTCGAGATAATCTAATTTTCTCTTTGATGACTTCTAGATATATCAAAGTATGTAACAGATCTCGATAGAGCATTTTCTTTTATCCTGTGATTTTCTGCATACTTCTTGTCATCTCCTCGATACCTTTCCATGATTATTGTGTTTTTGATTTGTATGTATGTCTGAATAGTGAATACACCAATAAAATGTTTTTTTTTATTTATTTAAAGTAATTACAGTGTATGCAATGATTACAATAAAAAGTTAAAACTTTGGCACTGTATTAGGTGATTTGTTTGTTACATTTTATAGGTTCAGTTTGTCCTCTATTATACCCAACAGTTTTATAACTGTCATTCTTAGGGAGGCCAATCCCGGGATCGGGATCGGCGGGATCCCGGGATTTGGGCCCAAAAATGCCGGGATCTGAATCCCGGGATTGGAGCATCCAATTCCAGGATTCACGGGATTACATTGCGCATGCACGGGAGGGTGTGTGTAAGTAATACTACTTACTATTAGGCGGGCGGCAGCCATAGATAAACACTGACCGCGGCGGCACTTCAAATGTAGCGCCGGCCGCCAGCCAATCAGAGCTGGCAGATCGGCAGCCAATCAGGGAAGCTGCCGTAGCAGCGGCAGCCAATCAGGAGCGACTGCTGCGGCCGCTTCCCTGATTGGCTGCCGGTCCGCCAGCTCTGGTTGGCTGGCGGCCGGCGCTTCATTTGAAATGCCGCTGCGCTCAGCGTTTATCTATGGCTGCCGCCCGCTTAACAGTAAGTGGTATTACTTTCACCCACCTTCTCTCCGTGCAGTGCTAACAGACTCCCTCCCGCGCCGCTACCTGCACCAACCCTCCCTGCTACCTGTATGTATGGACGGCAGCACAGCATAGTTCTTGTGTCCCAGTATTCTGAGTATAAATGTCAGTATGTTATTCTATATGTTTGGACGGCAGCACCGCTACCTACATCCTCCCGCCTAGCTACCTACACCCTCCCGCACCGCTACCTGCATCCTCCCGCCCAGCTACCTACACCCTCCTGCACCACTACCTACACCCTCCCTCCCTTCCGCGCCGCTACCTAAACCCTCCCGCACCGCTACCTACCCTCCAGCGCTGCTCCCTACACCCTTTTTCACTGATCCCTACTGCAATCCCGGGATCCCGGGAATCCCGGGATTGAGCGTTTTTCAATCCCGAATCCCGGGATTGAAAAAACGGCCCGGGATTGGCCTCCCTAGTCATACTCCTTCCCTTTAATTCTCTTTTAAAGTAGCATGGTCACTTTCCGTTTATCACCAACCATTTCTCTCTCCCTTGATGCCCTATCTGTCCCTACTGCTATCCACTTTATTAGATTAATATATTCCACTTGTTTTAAATAAAGTAATTTATTGTACTTTACATTGTTTTCTTCTGATTTTAAACTAGAAATTATTGTATGCCCCCGTGTTTTGATTTTGGTTTTGGATCTGTATTAATTTCGTGTTTTGGTTCTAATTTGACAAAACCACGCTCATGTGGTTTTTTTTTCCATCCAGGTTAGGTCAAAGGCTGCAGTGAGCTGGCTGATTCCTAAGCGACAGAGCAGCGGCACAAACACACGGCAGTTTATAGCACAGCTAAGAAACATTGCCACAAAGAAGAGGCAGAAAAGAAAAGTGGTGGAAGATGGACTTGTCCTTAGGCCCTCCTATTAAAAAGAACATGCACAGCTTAAAAAACCAAGGACTTCAGTGACAGAGACTGCTACTTTTGTGACTGAAGTGGGCCCCAGAAAACAAGCTACCAGTGGGCTTATGATAACTAATAATCTTTTTGGGCCCCAGAAAACAAGCTACCAGTGGGGCTTATGATGTTGAAATTAACATCCTCACCTTCATCAATGTTAACATCATCATCATAGCCTCCTATGACGATCACTCACAAGGTTCCCAGTTGTGCTGAAAAGTCTTTCCGAATACACACTAGACTGGGCAACTTAAGTTCACCAAAGCAAGTTTGTACAATGGGCTCCAAATAGCCTAGTTTTTCCAGTAATCAAAGGACTGTCTGACATGCTCATTTGATAATTTATCCTCCACCATTCTACAGATGGTTACCATATCAGATTGAGTCACGGTAGAGGTATAATGTTGGCCATTTCTTTGAGACCTGATCAAAATATTGTGTCACTCTGGTGCACTGAGTAGATTCATCCTCATCACCAGTGGATCTCTGGGTAAAGGTTAGATATTTTTCCTGTCAGCAGCCGCAGCAATAGTACTTGGTTGCTGTTCCTGCACTTCTATCGACTGATCCTGATCCATATTGACTCACAGGGCTTATATTATTGATGCGGTGGCACGGCATCTACTGAGCGTTATTGAACACACACAAGTAAAATAAAATAAAAAATATTCCTGTTTTTTTCACAAATTACTTCACACTGCGACTCACACAGCGCTTATATTATTAATGCAGTGGCATGGCATGGCCTGGCCCTGAACACACACAATTTTTTTTCTTTGTTTTTTTATTTATTATTTATTTATTTTGTTATAAATGACAGTACTTGCATTATTAATGCAGTGTCACTGCCTCACCCGGAACACACTAGAAAAAAATCCAACTTTTTTCAGTGTTTTTTTTTTTTTCAACAAACAACAACAACTTCACCAGAGTGCACAGCTGCCATGTATTATTATAAGGAGCTCTGGGCTGCACTGTGGGCAGTTACAGCACCAGTGTGCACCAATAAAGGGCTAATGCTGCCCCTGTGTTAGGAGCTCTGGGCTGCACTGCGGGCTTACAGCACCAGTGGGACGGATGGTGCACCAATAAAATAAAGAGGTAATGTTATGGTTGAAAAAAATAATGGCATTAAAATAAAAATAATACTGTGTGCAGTGCCCCAGTAAGGAAGATAAATATTGATATTAATGCCCTGGCAGTTTAGCAGCTGTGATCACTGCCCAGCAAATGATGCAGGAGGGACTTATATCAAATAAAAAACATGTAAATTCTGATGCCGGGAAGATGGCGTTTTGTCTCATTTTAGAATCAGAGCTAGGTGGGAAAACCCGCTCGGATTCACTCATAAACAAAGTTCAGTTCTCTCAGAAACCAGAATGGATGTGTGGGAAACCGAGCCCACACATCCCAATTTTTAACACAATATACAAAACCAGAATCCTTAATGGAGGCCTGATTTTGAGTCACACACAATGCCGATGTTGATGGCATTGAGCAACTTTTTTCTACTGTGCCTGCAAAAAATCCCTAAAAAGTCATACAGAGCAGGCGTCCCATGGTGTGTACACATAGAAGGGCATTTGTGATTCAGATGCATGGTATGAGAAATGTATTGGAAATGTGCTGTTCATTCCTGGGCGGTTACTGGCAGGTGGCTTTTTAGATGGACAAAGTTGAGTGGTTTTATGTGCATATTATGGGATGTTGCTGTCGTCTTGCTCAACTAGTTGTGAGCTTAGGCGCTTATTGGCATATTTATCTAAATAATTTTTACTAAAATAATGGGAAAAAGGATATTTCTCTGACGTCCTAGTGGATACTGGGGAATGTACTTCAGTACCATGGGGTATAGATCGGGTCCATTGGAGCCTGGCACTTTAAGAAACAATTAGTGTGTATTGGCTCCTCCCTTCTATGCCCCTCCTAGCAGACTCAGTTTAGAAAAATGTGCCCAATGAGCCGGGTGCATTCTCTGGAGCTCCAGAGAGTTTTCTTCAGACATTGGGGGAGAGTCAAATGTTTGAAAAGTCAGTTCGGAGTCTGTTTTTTCCTATCTAATAGACAGGAAAAAACAGACACCCAACTGACTTTTCAAACATTTGAATCTCCCCCTTTATGTTAGTTTGTTTTTTTCAGGCAGCACTGGTTGGCAACCAGTCTGCCTGCGTTGTGGGACTTAGGGGGGGACAGAACCAACTTAATATAGAGTTAATGGTTCGTATCCCCACTGACAGGACACTAAGCTCCTGAGGTGCTGTTTCTCATACTCCCAGAGTGTGAGCCCATGGCGGCAGCATGTCCCCACCCGTAACAGATGCCGAAGATCAGACGCGGTGCGGTGAGTGTTACACCGAGGTCCCGGTTAGTGGGTCCCCGGTGGCAATGGCGGCATAAGGGTGCGGCGGTCACAGGCCTCAGGCTGCAGTGCACGCCGTGAACCCACACTGGCTCATGACAAACAGGGGTATTATTATTCTCTGTTTTACACATTTTGCACAGTAGAAGCCAGTATAATCTTATAAGGACAGCGCACCATTGAGGGGATGGCGCTTCCCGGAGAGCGGGACCAGAGGCTGGAAGGCGCCATTTCCTGCTGCTGCTGCTGACTACAGGCTGCACACTGACACTGCTCCTCCAGAGGCCACTGAACCACACTGTACTGGTACCAGGGGGCCTGATAGGAATGGGGGAGCATTTATTCACCGGTTACACCGTTGTGCACATTATAATCAGATATATATACCCAGCGGAGCTTTGCTCTGTGCTGTGGTATTGTGTGCTGGTCCTAATTTATTTATTAACAGTTTCTTATATAGCGCAGCAAATTCCGTTGCGCTTTACAATTGGAAATAACAGTGATATAACAAAACTGGGTAATAACAAACTGTCATAGAGGTAGGAGGGCCATGCTCATAAGCTTACAATCTATAGGGAAATAGGCATTTATACACAAGGGCCCTCATTCCGAGTTGTTCGCTCGCAAGCTGCTTTTAGCAGCATTGCACACGCTAAGCCGCCGCCTACTGGGAGTGAATCTTAGCTTATTAAAATTGCGAACGAAAGAGTCGCAATATTGCGAAAAGACTTCTCTGTGCAGTTTCTGAGTAGCTCGAGACTTACTCTTCCAGTGCGATCAGTTCAGTGCTTGTCGTTCCTGGTTTGACGTCACAAACACACCCAGCGTTCGCCCAGACACTCCTCCGTTTCTCCAGCCACTCCCGCGTTTTTCCCAGAAACGGTAGCGTTTTTTCACACACACCCATAAAACGTCCAGTTTCCGCCCAGAAACACCCACTTCCTGTCAATCACATTACGATCACCAGAACGAAGAAAAAACCTCGTAATGCCGTGAGTAAAATACCTAACTGCATAGCAAATTTACTTGGCGCAGTCGCAGTGCGAACATTGCGCATGCGCAATCAGCGGAAAATCGCTGCGATGCGAAGAAAATTACAGAGCGAACAACTCGGAATGACCACCAAGGATAGGTGTTATCTATTGCATAGTTGTCTACCAGATTGCAAAGGTCCCTGGTGGGCTGTATGATATGGTCAGAGGGCAATGATGAACTGGGGTCGGGAGTAAGGGTGAGAAGACATGTGAGGATATGTGTGGACTGTGCAGAGTGGATGCAATTTGATAGGAAGATTTATGAAAGTTATGTGGGCGGTTCTGGAATTTGATACGCTTGCCTAAAGAGGTGAGTTTTCAGGGAACGCTTGAAGGTTTGGAGACTAGAGGAGAGTCTTATTGTGCATGGTAGGGCATTCCACAGATTGGTTGCAGCCCGATGAAAGTCCTGCAATCGTGAGTGTGAACAAGTAATGAGTGTGGATGAGAGACGCAGATCTTGTGCAGAGCGAAGAGGTCGGGTTGGGAGATATTTTGAGATAAGCAAAGTGATGTACTTTGGTATAGTTTGGTTAATGGCCTTGTGTGTAAGTAAAAGTATTTTATATTGTATACGGTAGAATACAGGTAACCAATGGAGGGACTGACAGAGTCGATCTGCAGATGATGAACGTCTAGCGAGTAAGATTAGCCTCGCAGCTGCATTCAAAATGGATTGTAATGGTGAGAGTCTCGTTTTGGGAAGACCAGTTAGGAGACTATTGCAATAATCAATGTGGGAGATGATGAGAGCATGGATTAGAGTTTTAGCAGTGTCTTGTGTAAGGTAGGGTCGTATTTTGGATATGTTTTTTAGATGCATGTAACATGATTTTGAGACAGATTGAATGTGGGGAACAAAGGACAGATCAGAGTCAAGGATGACACCTAGGCAGCGAGCTTGTGGGGTAGGGTAGAGTGTCGAGTTTTCAACAGTGATAGAGATATCAGGTTGGTACCTACTATTGGCCAGTGGAAATATAATTAACTCTGTTTTTGAAATACTAAGTTTGAGGTGGCGAGATGTCATTCAAGATGTAATGGCAGAAAGGCATTCAGTGACACGGCCCAGTACAGATAGGGACAAATCAGGGGAGGATAGGTAGATTTGAGTATCATCTGCGTACAGATGATACTGAAATCCAAAAGAGCTGATTAGTTTACCAATAGATGAGGTATAGATAGAGAAAAGCAGAGGACCCAAGACTGAGCCTTGTTGTACTCCAATTGAAAGAGGTAGCAAAGAGGAGGTAGATTCAGAAAAGCGAACACTGAAGGAGCGATTAGATAAGTAAGATAGGAAACAAGAAAGGGCTGTGTCTTTAAGACATAGGGATTGTAGTGTTTGTATGAGAAGAGAGTGGTCCACAGTGTCAAAGGCAGCAGATAGATCTAGAAGAATAAGTAGTGAGTAATGGCCTTTAGACTTCGTAGTGACCAAATCATTAGTCAGTGCTGTCTCTGTGGAGTGTTGGGAACGGAAGCCTGACTGAAGTGGGTCCAATAAATTGTGTGAGTTAAGAAAGTGTGTGAGTCGAGTGTAGGAAGTCTCTCACGTAGCTTAGAGAGACAAGGGAGCTGAGATATAGGGCGGTAGTTTGAGAGAGAGTTAGGGTCAGAATTTTGTTTTTTCAAAATGGGAGTAATCACTGCATGCTTGAAGAGTGAAGGAAAAATACCAGTAGAGAGAGAAAGATTACAGATGTTAGTTAAGGTAGGGATGAGCACCGGAGACAGAGCTTTACTTATTTGTGAGGTTAAAGGATCAAGAGAAGAGGTAGTAGAGAAGCAGGATGAGAAGAGTGATGATACTTCATCTTCTTTTGTGGGATCAAATGAAGAGAGAGTGCCAGAGGGTTCAGGTAAAGAACTGAGCAGGTCACTGGCTGCCGAAGAGCATACCATTTCATCTCAGATCTTATCAATCTTCTCTTTGAAGTAGGAAGTAAGATCTTGTGCCTTGATAGTGGCTGGTGGGGTAGGTGAGGGAGGATTCAGAAGTGAATTAAATGTATTAAAGAGTCGTTTGGGGTGAGAGGCTTGAGCAGAGATAAGAGTTTGGAAATATGTTTGTTTGGCAGTGTCCATGGCATTTCTATAAGAGTGGTAGACAGTCTTATATGTGAGGAAGTCATTTGAAATATGAGATTTACGCCACTGACATTCAAGTTTACGTGTGAGTTTTTGTAGTTGATTTGTTAATTTAGAGTGCCATGGTTGACATCTAGGCGTACGTGGAGTGTGATGGGTAGCTGGAGCCACTTCATCATGGGCTAGTTCTAGAGTCTCATTCAGGTGTGATACAGCCATCTCAGGAGAGGTTATTGCAGAAATAGGTAAAAGCAGTTGTTGGAGTGAGGTGGAAAGTTCTTAAAGATTAATTGTGTTAATATTTCTGCGGGTTTGAGGAGGATTGGAGGACTTCAGCAACACAGAGTTTGAATTAATGGAGGAGAGCATGCAAGTGACAAGATTGTGATCTTAGAGGGTGAAGGGTTACCTCCTCTGTCTTTGTACATATTACTTTTTATATGATCAGTTTCCTTGTGGTGGTTACAGTGTAAAAGTGAATATTTCTATTTCCCTAGTGAAGGGTTAAAACATGCTTTATGAACTCTTATGTGTTTGCAATGGATGCGTGCTGCCCTGTGTTAGATGCCTTTGTCTCTCATACAGATACCAGGCTTGTGTGGGTCTGGCATCCAAGGTCAGCTCTATACTAGATGAAACCTGCTTTTTCTACTTCTGTGTGTTACTAAAAGATCCTTTGTTAAGTTCCGTCTGATGCAACGTATATAACATCTGCCTAGCAACTGCTATATCCAATTATGTTATGTCAAGTATTAACCACCCCTACGTACCCCACCCAGGCACCTACCCCTAAGCCAATGAGCCCTTTTACACTTATCAGTTACACCCTTATGTGTTCTCTTTTTATACCAATGTTAAACATTCAATAAAACAGTGTGAATTTTTACTGCTTGTGTTGTGCATGTAACTGATAGCGTAAAGGTTTACACTCCCAGACGTCTGAGAGGCCATCACATCGAGGGTTAAAGAATATAAGGGCAAATCCTTTCAGCTGGGGGCTACGTCCGCGATTCAGTGATCGTCCCTGAATGGTAAAAATAGAGAATTTATTGTCTGTCTTTGCCATACAGGATTGCGGTCATACACTGAAGCTGAATCCGTGTCAGTGTTCCGGGAACACGTGACAAGGTAATATTTAAGTCCGGGACTTAATATTACGAAGTTTTATGTAAAAGCATAAAACAGGTATCAGGGATACCATAGAATCTTTAATGTCTGGGACTTAAAGAATACGTCTGAGAAAGGACCCGGGGTCCAAGCGCAATTCTCCAAAGACGTCAGTATCTGGGATACTTAAAAAAAAACATAGACCTGGGGTCTATACGTAACGTAGAGAATACCCCGATTTGATCGCCTATATATTTTTGTATGTTGTAGTGAGATAAGTTCTTATATTTGGTCCAGACGGCTGGTAAGTTTTCGTCTGCCAGATATCTTCACTCAAACACTTTTCTTGCTTCCTGTTTAAAACGCTGTATTTTTCTGACATCTTGTACGAAGGTAAGCGTACCCGTCAAAAGATTTCATGTTCTCACTATACAGATAATATTGTGATATTGTCAATGACTAATTAACTGGTTAAGCTGATGCATGTATAGTAAGTAGAGTGTTGTATATTTTAGATAATTTTCTTTTAAAAGTTGTATTGTTGATTTATATTACTGTCTGACAATGGGCTCTAGTCAGAGTAAAAAACTGCATATCCCCCGCCCCTCCCTGGTGAGACATGCAGGATGTATGTTGCCCGTAACTCTACCTCAGAGTATTATTTAGTTAACCCATGGGTGGATAATTTAGCGGGATGGACAGAGAAAGCAGGACAGGACCCATTCCTACGGGAAGGCAGTAATTACCTTTTCTATATGGAGATTTAAGAAAAAATGTCGGTTCCCAACAGCACAGAAGCGAGGCTGCAAAAAAAACCCTCTCCCTCCCCCCTTTGCATTCCAATGTATCCTGCGCTCAGAGACACAAATCTCTTGGCAGCAGTAACCCTTTCACACCAAATGGGATTGCCTCCAGCTCCACTGCTGGAGAGTGCGTCCACTAGCTCTATCCCTAGCACCAATAACCCAGAGTTTAGATAATAGTAAAACACTGTCCCAAGCCCACCATTACCCTCGATGGCTGTATATCTTATTTGCGCAAAGCTTGCAAAGGACGCAGCTATACACATATGAAGGAAGTCTTTAAAGCCTGTGCTTTTTGCCTGTCGCTGTAGCTTGTAAACAGAAACCTTCATAGTCTGTTACTGCGTTTTGGAAAAGGTTTAAGGACTGCTGGACAGATGACGCTGGCTTACCTTTGCTTAACTCAGAAAGCTTACTCACTTCCCCACTCACTCATAACTATCAGAACTCCAGACGCTTTGACAGACAGAACCAACCCCGCAGTCAGGGAAGATTCCAAAGACCCCGCGCACTGACGGGGCCCGGAGGAGGGTATCCCAGCCTTTGTTCAACTCTCCCGTCATAGTAAAGATTCACCTCTGCTGCCACTTATTATAAATGGAAGTAAAATTCCCTTTTTAGTGGACAGCGGTGCAACAACCAGTGTTTTGTGTTCTGACTTATGCAGTATCCCCTCTCACCAGAAAAGATAGAAGGTCTCCGCCCCGTGATACAGCAATTCTTACAACAGGGTATTCTCAGACATATTGTATCACCATACTGTACTCCTGTGAACCCTGTTGCCAAAGCTGATGGTAGTATAAGATTTGTACAGAATCTCAGAGCGATCAATCAGCCAATTGTCCCGATTGCACCAATTGTTCCAGATGTAAACTCACTCATTTCTGCAATCCCTGCAGATGCTAGTTCTTCTCTGTAATTGATTTGAAGAATGCCTTTTTTTCAGCATACCTGTAGATTCACAGACACAATTACTTTTTGCCTTTTCTTTTGAGGGTAAACAACTTACCTGGTGCAGATTATTGACGCACCTGTTGTCTCCAGGCCACATTGAGGCCCTGGCAACCTCACCATGGTTCAGTCCTGCTACAGTATGCAGATGATCTGCTGCTCTGTAGTAAAACTGAGGAGGCCTGCCGAGAGGATGGTGTTTCATTACTAAACTGGCTTTGTGAATGTGGACACAAGGTGTCCAAAATAAAAATGCAATGGTGTAAAAGGCATGTTGATTGCTTAGGTTTTGTGCTCACTCAGGGAGAGAGGAAAGTCAGTCCACAACGCATACAGTCTGTATTGGGCCTGGTCACCCCAACTACCCAGAGGGAACTACTGTCCTTCCTGGGTATGGTAAATTACTGCAGACAGTGGATATCTGATTGCTCTTATTATGATAACATTTTGAGACAAGCCACACTGAGGGACAAACCTAGAACTGTACAATGGTCACAAGAAATGTTAACTGCATATGAAAGTTTAAAATGTATGTTGATGAAAAGTCCGGCACTTGGCCTCCCCAGTTATGTGCTACCTTTCCATCTATATGCAAGGGACAATTGTAAAACCATGGCGGGGGTGCTCACACAGTTTCATGGAGGGAAGTTGCGCCCCGTGCATTTTTTTTCCAAAGTCATGCCAGTGTCTGTGCAAGGTATGCCTGCCTGCCTCAGGGCTTTGGCAGCCTGTGCAATGGTTGCAGAAATGGCCACTACCCTCACTTTGGGCCACATCACAGTACTCCACACCACACATGATGTCCTGGCAATACTTAAAGGCTTACACACACAGTACATGTCAGCACAACGCCTTAGTGGATATGAAGTACTCCTTTTGAGTAACCCTACCCTTACCATTAAGTACACTGCTAGTTCTTCTGGCCCTGCACCCATTCTCAATGCCCTTTTAGGCTTGAAAGGTCCCGAGGATGAACCACCCGACCTACATGACTGTGCTGCTTCCATTGAAGCTGAAACTTCTCCCAGACTTGACATGTCTCCCGTTCCCATACCAGGCGCAGACGTAGTTTTTGTTGACGGCTCATGTAGTAGGCCCAATGACAATACATACCAGGCTGGCTATGCCATTGTCACCCTCCCTGATACTGTGTTGGAAACCCTACCAATACCTTATCAGTTCGCGCAAGCTGCAGAACTCATTGCACTCACTAGAGCATGTCCCTCCCTTTACAGCGTCCATCTGCTCACTCAACTTCAAGCTGCTGCGACTAATACTGATCTCTCCGACTGGACTTACCCAATTCTGCAGAAAAAATCCTAAATCAGGATTAATCTGCAAAGAGGGGAAACCCTGTATGCCCCAGTCCAGTGCCCCTTTGCTCGTTGCCCAGTGCCGTGGTGTTGGTCACCGTGGTGAAGCCACAACACTCCTCCTACTAACCAATGATTTTTATGTTACTAATGCCAAATCACTTGTGGACCAGTATGTTAGCAGATGCATCACTTGCCTCAGGAACAACCCTAATAAAGCTAAACACCAGCATCTTGAATACCCCACAGAAAACTCTAGGTTACTCCCCATTTGAAATACTAATGGGCAGGCCTTTTCCTACACCCTGGGCTAAGAAACCACTAGTAATACAGGAAGGAGATCTAGAACTCATCAGAGAAGAGTATGTCAGGTCCCTGATAACAAAACTGAATGAAATTGAACATGAGGTTGTTTGTAAAAACCCTTTGAATCCACAGGAACCTACACACCCCTTTAAAGTCAGAGACAGAGTCGTGGTGAAGGTGCTCCCCAGGAACAAGAGCCCAGGAGACTTCACCTATGGTCCAGAGACAGAGGTCGTAGCAGTTACCCGGACAGCAGTCCTGACAGAGGAAAGTCCTGCCTGGATCCATGCATCCCGAGTAAAAAAGGTTCCTAGACCAGACCTAGAGAGGGAAGCAAGTGATTCCAGTGAGGTACGAACCGGGGCAGACAGCCCTGACCTCCCACCTAGCGAAGAAAGAAGAACAGAAGAAGATGAGGAACCTGTCCCCTATCTTTATCCTGGGGACTATCTCGATAGCCCTACTGGCCCTCATTCACCTCACACTATGTGAAGTCGACATCACACAAACAGATGGGGTCCCCACCTTGTGGTACAATTCCTCCAATACACACGTAGCCACATATATCCTTGACTATTTTATGTTCCCTAAACTTGCTGACAACAAACATTTCATACAGCAGAAAAGGAAATCAGGAATGTCTGAGACAGTATATATTTGTGTTACTGACGAATGGTACTATGACATTAGATATTATGGATCTAATTGTAATTCCTGGGAAGCTGTGGGGTGGAATACAGGAGCAGATTGGAAATATGGCCCATCATTTGCAAAAAATAGATATAGCAAATATCCCCAAAACAAACCTTTAAAGCCCCATATTGCCACTTCTAAAGATATGGTGGCTATTACTAACCCTACCTTTGAAGACACCCTAGCTATTGAAACTGGTTTCTCTGACATTAATTTTGGTTGGAATGGATGAAGTATAGTGCTAACAAACACAATAAAAGCAACTGTTATGTCTGTGGCAAATCTAGGCCCCACCTAGGTACAGTGCCCCTTAATATACCCCTAGAACAGGAAAATTGTTTTTTCAGCCTTTTTAATGATCACCGATGACCCCACTCCTCCCTCTAATACTCCTGTTAATCGAAAGAAAAGAGCACTCCCAGGAGGTAGCTTTGACCCCCACGTATACATTGATGCTATAGGGGTCCCAAGAGGTGTTCCAAATGAGTTCAAAGCTAGAGATGAGGTGGCTGCGGGTTTTGAGTCATTGTTCCCTATAGTAACTGTAAATAAAAACGTAGCCTGGATTAATTATATATATTATAATCAACAAAGATTTGTTAATGATACCAAAGATGCTCTTAAAGGTATAGCTGAACAGCTAGAAGCCACTTCCCAAATGACATTTCAAAATAGAATGGCCCTTGACATGATCCTAGCAGAAAAAGGCGGTACATGTGTTTACATTAGTAAGGTGGAAGGCTGTTGTACATATATTCCTGACAACACTGGTCCCAATGGTAAGGTTACTTTAGCCATAAACAAGTTAGAAACCTTATCCATAGAACTTAAGAAAAATTCAGGTATTGATAACCCATGGAGCCAATATTTTGGGTGATTTGAAAATTGGAAACAGGCTCTTGTGCAAATAAGCATATTCATACTTGTAACTTTAATTCTTGTAGGCATTATAGTTTATTGTGTAATCCCCTGTGGAAAGAAACTTACCTCCAAAGGCATTGATAAGGCCCTGATGTACTATGATATAACCACCAGTCCTGTCACCTCCTCTGATAGTAAGGGACCCGACGATTATGTCCAATATCTCAAGAACTGGAGAAACAAGAAAGGAGCCTCACTCAAGAATCATGTCATATAATAATCATGATTCTAAGAGGGGATTGAAGGGTTACCTCCTCTGTCTTTGTACATATTACTTTTTATATGATCAGTTTCCTTGTGGTGGTTACAGTGTAAAAGTGAATATTTCTATTTCCCTAGTGAAGGGTTAAAACATGCTTTATGAACTCTTATGTGTTTGCAATGGATGCGTGCTGCCCTGTGTTAGATGCCTTTGTCTCTCATACAGATACCAGGCTTGTGTGGGTCTGGCATCCAAGGTCAGCTCTATACTAGATGAAACCTGCTTTTTCTACTTCTGTGTGTTACTAAAAGATCCTTTGTTAAGTTCCGTCTGATGCAACGTATATAACATCTGCCTAGCAACTGCTATATCCAATTATGTTATGTCAAGTATTAACCACCCCTACGTACCCCACCCAGGCACCTACCCCTAAGCCAATGAGCCCTTTTACACTTATCAGTTACACCCTTATGTGTTCTCTTTTTATACCAATGTTAAACATTCAATAAAACAGTGTGAATTTTTACTGCTTGTGTTGTGCATGTAACTGATAGCGTAAAGGTTTACACTCCCAGACGTCTGAGAGGCCATCACATCGAGGGTTAAAGAATATAAGGGCAAATCCTTTCAGAGGGGGAAAGGAGTGTTAGTGAGTTCAGAGACAGAGCATGGGCCCTCATTCCGAGTTGTTCGCTCGCAAGTGAATTTTAGCAGATTTGCTCATGCTAAGCCGCCGCCTACTGGGAGTGAATCTTAGCATCTTAAAATTGCGAACGATGTATTCGCAATATTGCGATTACACACCTCGTAGCAGTTTCTGAGTAGCTTCAGACTTACTCGGCATCTGCGATCATTTCAGTGCTTGTCGTTCCTGGTTTGACGTCACAAACACACCCAGCGTTCGCCCAGACACTCCTCCGTTCCGTTTCTCCGGCCACTCCTGCGTTTTTTCCGGAAACGGTAGCGTTTTTTCCCACACGCCCATAAAACGGCCTGTTTCCGCCCAGTAACACCCATTTCCTGTCAATCACATTACGATCGCCAGAACGATGAAAATGCCGTGAGTAAAATTCCTAAGTGCATAGCAAATTTACTTGGCGCAGTCGCAGTGCGGACATTGCGCATGCGCATTAAGCGGAAAATCGCTGCGATGCGAAGATTTTTACCGAGCGAACAACTCGGAATGAGGGCCATAGTCTGGTGAATACTAGATCAAGGCAGTGGCCCTCCTGATGAGTAGAGGAGTCAGTCCATTGGGAGAGGCCGAGAGAGGAGGTTAGAGAGAGTAGTTTGGAGGCATTAGCAGCAGATTTTGGACAATCAATAGCAATATTGAGATCACCCATGATGATGGTGGAGATGTCAGAGGATAAGAATTGAGGGAGCCTGGCAGAAAAATCTTCCAGAAATTGTTTGGAATGCCCAGGTGGGCGATAGATATCTGCAACATGCAGAGAGAAATGAGAGTAAACCCTGATGGAATGTACTTCAAATGATGTAAATGTGAGTGATGGAACCTGTGGTAGAACAGTGTATGTGAAAGATTGGGAAAGTAATAGTCCAACTCCTCCTCCGTTATGGTTACCAGTCCTGGAGGTGTGTGTAAAGTGGACACCACCATGTGCCAGTGCTGCAGGGGAGGCTGTGTCTGATTGTGTGAGCCAGATTTCTGTTACAGCCAGCAGACTGAAGTTGTTAGATATGAAGATGTCATGGATGGATGTTAATTTGTTACAAACAGAGCGTGCATTCCATAAGGCACATTTTTGTGATCTGGAGGGTGATGGAAGACATGTGATGTTTATGAGGTTAGCTGGATTTCTATGTTGCTGTGAAACAGGTGAATGTGAGTAATGCAAGTGGTTGGGTCCTGGATTTGGTGAAATGTCACCAGTTATCAGAAGCAGAAGAGAAAGATAAATGTGGGTGTCAGAGGTTTGTGAAAGTTTTTTATGGTGAGAGGTTGTAGATGTTATTGTCAATGAGTATAGGGAAGTAAAAAGCGCATTAGTGTTAATTAGATGGGAGTGAATAATTGAGGGGGCAACATGTACAGAGGGGTGAGTTGCTCTCTGTCACTCCATACAGGGCTGTCTGGGGTTGCTGTGTAAGTACACTAACTGTGTTGTTATTACACTGTGTAGCTTATTACCTCTGTGTTTTCTGCTGTAAGAATATCTGGGGAAAAAAATCTGTGTGTCCCTCATGTAACACTAAGTTTACACCTTCCTCACAGGGATCTTTACTGTGTACCCAGTGTTCTCTGCCTTCACAGGGCAGTGCTATACAGGAACCTGAATGGTTAGAATCATTCAAAACAATGATTACCAATATTAATACTGAGTTAGCTATGGCTAAGCATGAAAGGCAGGCCCTAAAACAGTCTATGGTTGATTTCCTAGTTAAGGCTGCTGACCACAGACAGGCTTCTCAGCCCCCTCTAGTGGTCTCTCATAAACGCACGCTTCCACAGGAACTCCAGTCTGACTCTGAGACTGACTTGCTGGAGTTGGATAAGGCAGAGCTGGAGATGGACGAGGATAATTCTCTGTCCCCTGGAGTTGAGGACCTCATTTATGCCATTAGGGAGGTCCTCAACATGCAAGATAAGGAGGCAGAGCCAGAAGAGGAATGTAAAGCAAAAATCCTTTGTCACCTTTCCTGTTTCAAAGGAGCTAAACTCCCTGTCTAAGGAGGCGTGGGTAAACCCTGACAAGAAATTAATTACCCCTAAACGGTTACTGAATTCCTTTTGCTTTCCTGCAGAGGACAGAGAAGTTTCGAAAAATCCCCCATCAGTGGATACTTCAGTGTCCAGGCTGTCATGTAAGATTATACTGCCTGTACCTGGGGCTATCTCCCTCAAAGACCCAGCTGACCGTAAAATTGAGACTACACTCAAATCAATTTATACTGCAGTGGGCGTAGCTCAATGGCCCACTATTGCTTGCGGCTGGATTTCTAGGGCCATGGTAAAATGGTCTGAAAATATAGTGAGTGGGTTTGACTCCCTGCCCCAGGGGGAGATTATTACCCTACTGCACCATATCTAGGATGCGGCTAACTTTATGAGTGAAGCCATTAAGGAATTATGTCTCATCAATGGCCGTACTACAGCTATGGCGGTCTTGGCCCGCAAAGCTCTGCAGCTGCGACAATGGTCAGCGGATGCTGATTCCAAAAAAGGTGTAGAAAACCTTCCTTTTACAAGGGATGCCCTGTTTGGAGAGGAGTTGAACAAGTGGATCTCTCAGGAAACAGCAGGTAAGTCTACCTATCTGCCGTCTGCTGCACTTCCTGCTAGACGTGCCTACCCTGGGCCCTCTTTGCAGTCATTTCGTGCGGCAAGATTCAGAGGCAGAGCCAGAGGTGCCTCCAATGCTGCTAGAGGATCTCGCGGTAAGTCCCGTAAACCAGCGTCCGCTGGATCAGTCCTCCGGATCCTCATCCACAAAGCCCTCCGCGTGACGGTTGGCCCCAGCAGCAAGGCGACTTCCAGGTAGGTGCTCGACTTCAGCACTTTTCCCAGGTCTGGGCACTATCCTGCAAGAATCCTTGGGTGTGGGACCTCATATCCCAAGGATACCGGTTGGAGTTTCAAGCACTACCTCCTCTCAGATTCTTCAAGTCAAGCTTGCCAGCTTCACCCATAGAAAGGGTTAACTTGCAAGACGCAGATCAAAAACTACTACAAACAGAGGTTGTTGTCCCAGTACCTGTTCCATTACACAAACAGGGGTTTTACTCCAGTCTGTTTGTTGTTCCAAAACCGGATGTTCAGCTCATCTTGAACCTCAAATCTCTGAACCCATACCTAAGTGTGTTCAAATTCAACATGAAATCACTGCGTGCGGTGGTTCATGGTTTAGAGGGGGGGGAATTCCTAGTATCCCTGGATGTCAAAGATGCTTACCTGCATATTCCCATATGGTTTCCCCATCAGGCTTACCTTCGGTTCGCTCTCCTGGACAACCACTTCCAGTTTCAGGCATTCCTTTCTGTGTCCAGGATACTCCTCTGGGTGGAGGCAAATGCAAGGGCCATCTTCATTCCAGGCGTGGACAATTGGGAAGTGGACTTCCTCAGCAGGCTTGTCCTCCAACCAGGAGAATGGGGCCTTCACCCTCAGGTGTTTCAACAACTGATTCACCGGTCGGGCTGTCCACAGATAGACCTGATGGCTTCTTGTCTCAACAAGAAGTTCCTTTGCTACTGTTCTAAGACAAGGGATCCGCAGGCCGTGGTAGTCGACGCTCTGACAGCACCGTGGACTTACCAGTTTGTATACCTGTTTCCAACAATCCCTCTCATTCCCAGAGTTCTAAAATGACTCAAAAGGGAAAGAGTTCAGGCAATTCTGATTGACCCGGATTGGACCCGATGGGCCTGGTATGCAGACCTCCTGACAATGTCTCTGGAGGACCCCTGGCCTCTGCTGCTTCTCAAGGACCTCCTTCAGCAGAAAATAGGAATTTAATACCTACCGGTAATTCATTTTCTTGTAGTCTGTATTGGATACTGGGCGCCCGCCTCAGTGCTTCGAATTCCTGCTTACCTAGTTGTAAGTGTTCTTGGTTGGGTCTGCTGTTGCTGTCCCTGTTCCATGTTGGGTTAGCGTTGCTATCCTCGTTGTTGTTAGTGTTGCTATCCTCTGTTCTGGTTAGCTCTGCTATCCGTTACTGTTGTGTGTTCATTACCTCACCGCTATGTTGTGTATATATCCTTCTCTCACAGTATATCCGTCTCCTCGGGCACAGTTTCCTAGACTGAGTAGGGGCATAGAAGGGAGGAGCCAGCACACACTAATTAATTCTTAACGTGCCAGACTCCAATGGACCCGATCTATACCCCATGGTACTGAAGTACATTCCCCAGTATCCACTACGGACTACGAGAAAAGGAATTACTGGTAGGTATTAAATTCCTATTTATCACACCCTTTTTCACGTTATTTAAGGGTGTTTTCACATTAGAACAGGTGGATTCACACCCTTATTCGCGCCACTATAACACTTCCTGCTTTGCGTCATTACCAAGGCGAAGCAGGAACGGACACCAAGAAGCGGCGATGCCCCCTGAGCACACAGCGTATCAGCTTAGTGCTGATGTGCTTTGTCTCCCTGCCTGGCCAGCCAGCTACTCTGCACATGCGAAGGATCTAGCTACTCACGCGAGATCCCCTGCACAGTCCGGAGCCAGCACCCGCCATAGCCAGGGACAGCTCTGTCCCTGCGGTGGGGTTAGGGCATCAACAGGTGCAGGTGTCAGAAGTTAACGGTCATCATACATTACCCCTCATGTCGGAGTGCTATCTGTTATATAGCCACGCCGATATGAACAAGGGGGCCATAGCGCGCCTGTCACTGAGCCGGCACCGTTACTGTTATACATGGGGGAGAAGTGGTATCAGTGCACATACCATGCGCTGATACTGCTTCTCCCTCATAACGACATATAATACAGTTACCCCTATTTTGGGGGTTTTCACACCCTTTTTCACATTATTTTAATATCACCTGAATGTATTAAAAGTTTTTTTGAGCAATTTTTGAGAAAAACTACTCCGAGCCCTTTAATTAAGTAATCAGATCACATTTCCCATTCTTGTAATGGGAAATGTGATCTGGATGAATTTAATAAGGAGAATTGTGAAAAAATACTGGTGGAGGGCTGGGGGCAACGCGATAACAACGCTAACAACGCTATCTATTAAGAAGGCCCCCCTCCCCATTTCACCTGCTCTGCTCTGACAGGCAGTGCAGACCTGGGAGCCAGCCCCTGTGGTCAGCTTTGTGACTACAAGCTTATCACTGTACAAATAAAATAGTTAAAATAAAAAAATAAAAAATACTCACCTGCACCCAGGGATCTGGTTAATGGTGATTGCTGAGTTTCTCCTCTGGTAAGCTGGTCGCCGGGCTCCTGCTCTGTGACCCCAGTCAGCTGCCCTGTAAGCCGGCATCTCACTTTACAGAATATAAGATGCCAGTTTACAGCACAGCTGATGAAGGTCATAGAGCAGGAGCCCGGCAACCCGCTGACCGGAGGAAAGACTTAGCGATCACCGTGCTGGTAAGTATAAGGGGGGTACCCAGCGGCGGAACATGTGCGGATTCACAGGGACAGAGCTTTCTCGCAAGCTCTGTCCCTGCATGCAATAATTGATAAATCCTTGCTATGTATTTAATTATCACATTGCAGATTGGGGCAAATTTATCATATCTCATCTGCACCTGAGATGTGGATTGTGATAAATATGCCCCTTAATCACTTGCATCGCAGGCCATACTCTAATGGAAAGTCTGCACTTGGCATAGTACATTTTGGTGGTGCAATCAATGGTTGTGTCCAGGGACGGGGGTGGTCTTCTGTATGCCGGCGGTCGGGCTCCCGGCGCTCAGTATACCGGCGCCGGGAGCCCGACCGCCGGCATACCGACACTTATTTTCCCTCGTGGGGGTCCACGACCCCCATAGAGGGAGAATAAAATAGTGTGGCGCGCGTAGCGCGCCACCGTGCCCGTAGCGTGGCGAGCGCAGCGAGCCCGCAAGGGGCTCATTTGCGCTCGCCACACTGTCGGTAAGCCGGCGGTCGGGCTCCCGGCGCCGGTATGCTGGTCGCCGGGAGCCCGACCGCCGGCCAGCCGTAGTGAACCCCAGGGACGGTGCTAGGGTGTTCGGCGCCCTCCTGCAAACAATAAATTTGCGCCCTCCCTCCCATACTTTGCAAAGGGATAACGTGCCACAAAAAAGGGGTGTGGTCTCACAAGGGGCATGGTCACACAAAAATAACCACATTTCAAATTACGCCACACAGTAGCACAATCTTATTCACATTACACCACACAGTAGTGCCCCTTATTCACGTTACGCTACACGGTAATGCCCCTTATACACAATGATCACAGTAGTAGTGCCCCTTATACACATAATGCCCACAGTAGTATTGCCTGTTATACACACAATCCTCCTGTAGTAGCACCCTTTATACATATAATGCACAAGGGTAGCAGGTTCCACTGAGAGGGTTGCGCTGGCACTGTATACATACTTGAAGCAGCCCTAATAGGGGTTGGTCTGTTGAGAGGGTAGGGTCTGAGGGTGGCGGTTTACTCCCTCTAAATAGGTGGTAATCATGGCCTGCCTTGCATATTTTGCTTGGGAAGGCTGCATGTCAGGAGACCAGTGCCGGAATCCAGACACCTGTCAGAATGCGGAGGGAGGATTAGGGATAGGCTGCTGTTAGTGAGGGTTAGTGATAGGCTGAGTAGAAGGGTTAGGCTGTGGGGAGGGTTAGGCTGTGGGGACGGAGGGTTAGGGGTTGGATGCGGGTAGGGAGGGTTAAAGTTAGACTGCGGGGGGGAAGGGTTAGGCTGCGGGGATGGAGGATTAGGGTTAGGATGTGGGTATGGTGGGTTAGGGATAGACTGTGGGAGGGGAGAGTTAGGCTGCAGGGGGAGGGTTACTCTGCGGGTGTGTTACGGTTAGGCTGCGGGGGTAGGGTTAGGGTCAGGCTGTGGGGAGGGAGGGTTAGGCTGAGGACGAGGAAGGTTAGGGTTAGGCTGCTGGGGGAGGGCAAGGCTTAGTCTGTGGGGGGGATGTTAGGGTTAGGCTGCGGGAGAGGGTTAGGCTACAGTGGGGAGGATCAGGTTGCAGGGGGAGTAGGGTTAGGCTGTGGGGGGTTGAGGTTTGGCTGTGGGGAGGGGGGGTAGAATTAGGCTACAGGGGGGAGGGTTAGGATTACACTGCAGTACCTTCTGTCTATTGGTGTCCTGGAATCCTCCATCAGCCTGAAGTCCTAGTTCTTAGGATCACTCTCCCCAGGCCGGCTGTGAGCTGCTTAGCAATAGGATGAGCCCACTCTGCACACTGCATCCTCTCTCACCTGCAGCTCCAGCAGAGTCCAGCCCAGGGCAGTGAACGACATCCTTCCATGGAGCCTCCGCGGTAGAAGTCTCATCATCCCCCTTTCTGTGTCCTTTGATGTTGCTCAGGGCTCCGCCTCCTGTACACTACAGGGAACCCTGTCGCGAAACTAACAGCCTGTGCTACTTATATGGAGCCCTACATTGTATCCAGCTGCGGCTCCGCTGATCATACAGTGTGCACGCCTCCCTCCACAAACCCGATAGTAGCCAGCAGTGTGAGAGAGGGTTCCGCTCCCTGTCAGCAGAGTTATACAGGGAGTGGATATTTGAGGAAGCTGTGCAGGCTCCGGCGCTGAAACCTACCCAGACGCCGGTGACACAGCCAGAAGGAGGAGGCGCCACTCTTCACATTGCTGCCGTCTGTCAGGGCGGGATGTACTAAAGGAAAAATGCGGTAAAACCCCGGAAAACAGGGGGTTTTCCGCATTTTCAAATTTACTAAGACCCTACCGCCGGTTTTTCGCCGTCCAGGGTAGCGATAGCCTATAGAAGCCTATGGGCTTATCGCCGACCGCCGCAACACACCGCAGATGCCTCCCCCCGGCATACCTTCCTCCAGGCTGCCCTGGACCCGGAAAGTAATCTCCTCCTCCCCCTAGCAACGCCGCCGGAGGTCCTTCCGGCTGCAGGGGGGAGGAGGAGGCGCCGGGGGCAGCCTGCTGCTGCTTCCCGGCGTCCAGGCAGTGTGGAGACCCCTGGGAGGTGACGGAGACCCCCCGCAGACCACCTCACAGGTATCACGAGGGGCCTCCGTCACCGCATTGCGATATTGATCGCATATGTTAGTACATATGCGATCAACATCGCTGCGGTAAGCGGCGAGGGGCGGCGATTTATCTTAATACATCCCACCCTCAGTCTGACAAGCGCAGCGGCAGCAACGGTGGACCCAGTAGCATGGTAGCAGAGTGGGGAGAGCGCCTCTCATGGCCAGCGCCTCCCTGCAATGCATACCCTTGCTGAGCGGGATCCGCTGGCTCTGGTTGTGTCTAAAGACTCACCAAGCGTTATTACAGCGTCTGCAGATGCTGAGAGTGAGTACATTCAGCCACACGCTTGTACCCAAGGGGAAGGGCTTATTCCAGCATTACCATAAGGTTGCAGACTATACTACAGCAAGGGACGATAAAGCGCAGCAGCATGCGCCTGCATGGTTTTTAAATGTGTTTTTCGAGGACTGCACACACAACAGATCCACAATGATAAAAGTGTCATACTGTATCTAGACCAGAGGCGTATCTAGCACGGGGAAAGCAGGGCACGTGCCCTGGGCGCCGTGGAAGCCCCAACAGAGGGGGCGCCACTGGCACGGCCCGCTCACCCCATGCGACAGGGATTCCGCCGGCGCTACCTGCGGCGCTCTCCCTGTCTCCCCGGCTGCTGTGCCTGTCACACTGGACAGGCAGCGGCAGCCAGGAGCCTCCCCTCATCCCCCCCCCTCCTCACTGCACATTGTACTGTACGCGATCGCACAATCGCGACCTCGGAGGTGCGCGGGACCGCGACCTCTGAGGTGCTCGGCCTTAACAGGTGAGCGGGCTTTACAATTATGTTTATATATTTTTTTCTGTCGGGAGAGGGAGGTGCGGGACAGTGTGTGTGTGTTAATTGTGTGTGAGTGTGTGTTAATTGTGTGAGTGTGTGACAGTGTGAGTGTGTTAATTGTGTGTGTGTGGGACAGTGTGAATGTGTGTTAATTGTGTGTGTGTGGGACAGTGTGAGTGTGTGTTAATTGTGTGAGTGTGTGACAGTGTGAGTGTGTTAATTGTGTGTGTGTGGGACAGTGTGAATGTGTGTTAATTGTGTGTGTGTGGGACAGTGTGAGTGTGTGTTAATTGTGTGAGTGTGTTAATTGTG
Organism: Pseudophryne corroboree; assembly: GCF_028390025.1. Lineage (NCBI taxonomy): Eukaryota > Metazoa > Chordata > Amphibia > Anura > Myobatrachidae > Pseudophryne > Pseudophryne corroboree. The sequence continues at coordinate 706,203,814 of NC_086448.1, read as the reverse complement.
TGTGTGGGACAGTGTGAGTGTGTTAATTGTGTGTGTGTGGGACAGTGTGAATATGTGTTAATTGTGTGGGTGTGTTAATTGTGTGTGTGTGTGTGTGTGTGTGGGAGAGTGTGAGTGTGTGTTAATTGTGTGTGTGGGACAGTGTGCGTGTTTGTTATTTGTGTGTGTGGGACAGTGTGCGTGCGTGTGTGTTAATTGTGTGTGTGTGTGGGACAGTGTGCGTGTGTGTTAATTGTGTGTGTGTGTGTTAATTGTCCCGGCGGTTATTGGCGTCTGTAGTGTGCGCCCCGTCCTCCTCCGCTGCCGCTGACAGGAGCGGCAGTGTGCGGCTCTCCCCCTCCTCCGCCGGCTCCGTCCACCTGTCGTGGCCCTGCAGTTTGTGCCGGTCTCCCCAGCAGCAGCAGCAGGTTAGTCTCTCTCTCCCCCCCCCCCCCTCTCTCTCTCTCTCTCTCTCTCTCTCTCTCTCTCTCCTCCTGTGGATTGAAGTTTGTAAGTATCATTTTCATTTTTAGATGTACTCCTATTGGATTCTACTGGACAAGTGGACGTGACCGGCGTGGGATGTAGGTAAGTAATCTGTCTCTCATTTTTACAGGTACCCCTATTGGATTCTACTGGACAAGTGGACGTGACCGGCGTGGGATGTAGGTAAGTAATCTGTCTCTCATTTTTACAGATTCCCCTACTGGATTCTACTGGACAAGTGGACGTGACCAGCGTGGGATGTAGGTAAGTAATCTGTCTCTCATTTTTACAGGTACCCCTATTGAATTCTACTGGACAAGTGGACGTGACCAGCGTGGGATGTAGGTAAATAATCTGTCTCTCATTTTTACAGGTACCCCTATTGGATTCTACTGGACAAGTGGACGTGACCGGCGTGGGATGTAGGTAAGTAATCTGTCTCTCATTTTTACAGATTCCCCTACTGGATTCTACTGGACAAGTGGACGTGACCGGCGTGGGATGTAGGTAAGTAATGTGTCTCTCATTTTTACAGCTACCCCTATTGGATTCTACTGGACAAGTGGACGTGACCGGCGTGGGATATAGGTAAGTATGTGTGAGTGTGTCAGTGTGTTTTAATACATTTTTACTGTCACGGTGTGTGAGTTGTGTTTTTATTTGGGTATTTTTTCTGTTGTAGAACTACAGGTATCGGCGGGCCCGTTATGTCCCTGCATGTTGGTGCTTGAGGTTCTCCAAGTACCAGCAAGCGGGGGAGGCTTTCTGGGCCTTGTAGTTCCACAACAAAAAACAATATTCTTTTTTTACTTACATGGCTATCAGCCTCCCATCCACAGCCCACGGATGGGGGCGACAGCCTCGGGCTTCACCCCTGGCCCTTGGGTGCCTGGAGAGGGGGTGACCCCTTGATTTAAGGGGTCCCCACTCCTCCAGGGAACCCCGGCCAGTCGTGACTAGTTGGGGGGGGGGTAATGCCACGGCCGCAGGGACCTACATAAATGTGTCCCCCGGCTGTGGCATTATGTCCCTGGCTAATGGAGCCCGGTGCTGGTTTTAAAAATACGGGGGGACCCCTACATCTTTTGTCCCCCATATTTTTGGAACCAGGACTGGACTAAGAGCCCGATGCTGGTTGTCTAAATACGGGGAACCCCTGTCCAATTTTTTCCCAGTATTTAAACAACCAGGACCGGCTCAAAGAGCCCGAGGCTGGTTATACTTAGGAGGGGGGACCTCACGCAATTTTTTTTTACATTTTTAACCCATTCAGACCCTTCTCCATTAAGTTAATGGAAGCCCTGGATAAAAAAATTGCATTCATGTCCTCCTCCCACTCCCTTCCCAGTCCCAAACACAAATTATTATTTTTTTCTATAAAAATGTACAATATATCACAAGTATGATAGAGATGAGCGGGTTCGGTTTCTCTGAATCCGAACCCGCCAGAACTTCATGTTTTTTTTCACGGGTCCGAGCGACTCGGATCTTCCCGCCTTGCTCGGTTAACCCGAGCGCGCCCGAACGTCATCATGACGCTGTCGGATTCTCGCGAGGCTCGGATTCTATCGCGAGACTCGGATTCTATATAAGGAGCCGCGCGTCGCCGCCATTTTCACACGTGCATTGAGATTGATAGGGAGAGGACGTGGCTGGCGTCCTCTCCGTTTAGAATTAGAATAGATTAGAGAGACACTTGATTTACTTATTTTGGGGAGCATTAGGAGTACTCAGTAGTGTACAGTGCAGAGTTTTGCTGATAGTGACCAGTGACCACCACTTTTATTTATAATCCGTTCTCTGCCTGAAAAAAGCGATACACAGCACACAGTGACTCAGTCACATACCATATCTGTGTGCACTGCTCAGGCTCAGGCCAGTGTGCTGCATCATCTATAGTATTATCTATATAATATTATATATATCTGTCTGACTGCTCAGCTCACACAGCTTATAATTGTGGGGGAGACTGGGGAGCACTACTGCAGTGCCAGTTATAGGTTATAGCAGGAGCCAGGAGTACATAATATAATCCGTTCTCTGCCTGAAAAAAGCGATACACAGCACACAGTGACTCAGTCACATACCATATCTGTGTGCACTGCTCAGGCTCAGGCCAGTGTGCTGCATCATCTATTATCTATAATATTATATATATCTGTCTGACTGCTCAGCTCACACAGCTTATAATTGTGGGGGAGACTGGGGAGCACTACTGCAGTGCCAGTTATAGGTTATAGCAGGAGCCAGGAGTACATAATATATTATATAGTGAGTGACCACCAGACACACAGTGCAGTTTATTTAATATATGCGTTCTCTGCCTGAAAAAAGCGATACACACAGTGACTCAGTCAGTCACATACCATATCTGTGTGCACTGCTCAGGCTCAGGCCAGTGTGCTGCATCATCTATATATATTATATATCTGTCTGACTGCTCAGCTCACACAGCTTATAATTGTGGGGGAGACTGGGGAGCACTACTGCAGTGCCAGTTATAGGTTATAGCAGGAGCCAGGAGTACATAATATTATATTAAAATTAAACAGTGCACACTTTTGCTGCAGGAGTGCCACTGCCAGTGTGACTAGTGACCAGTGACCTGACCACCAGTATATAATATTAGTAGTATACTATCTCTTTATCAACCAGTCTATATTAGCAGCAGACACAGTACAGTGCGGTAGTTCACGGCTGTGGCTACCTCTGTGTCGGCACTCGGCAGCCCGTCCATAATTGTATATACCAGTGACCTAACCGTGGTTTTTTTTTCTTTCTTTATACATACATACTAGTTACGAGTATACTATCTCTTTATCAACCAGTCTATATATTAGCAGCAGACACAGTACAGTGCGGTAGTTCACGGCTGTGGCTACCTCTGTGTCGGCACTCGGCAGCCCGTCCATAATTGTATATACCAGTGACCTAACCGTGGTTTTTTTTTCTTTCTTTATACATACATACTAGTTACGAGTATACTATCTCTTTATCAACCAGTCTATATATTAGCAGCAGACACAGTACAGTGCGGTAGTTCACGGCTGTGGCTACCTCTGTGTCGGCACTCGGCAGCCCGTCCATAATTGTATATACCACCTAACCGTGGTTTTTTTTTCTTTCTTTATACATACATACTAGTTACGAGTATACTATCTCTTTATCAACCAGTCTATATATTAGCAGCAGACACAGTACAGTGCGGTAGTTCACGGCTGTGGCTACCTCTGTGTCGGCACTCGGCAGCCCGTCCATAATTGTATATACCACCTAACCGTGGTTTTTTTTTCTTTCTTTATACATACATACTAGTTACGAGTATACTATCTCTTTATCAACCAGTCTATATATTAGCAGCAGACACAGTACAGTAGTTCACGGCTGTGGCTACCTCTGTGTCGGCACTCGGCAGCCCGTCCATAATTGTATATACCACCTAACCGTGGTTTTTTTTTCTTTCTTTATACATACATACTAGTTACGAGTATACTATCTCTTTATCAACCAGTCTATATATTAGCAGCAGACACAGTACAGTAGTTCACGGCTGTGGCTACCTCTGTGTCGGCACTCGGCAGCCCGTCCATAATTGTATATACCACCTAACCGTGGTTTTTTTTTCTTTCTTTATACATACATACTAGTTACGAGTATACTATCTCTTTATCAACCAGTCTATATATTAGCAGCAGACACAGTACAGTAGTTCACGGCTGTGGCTACCTCTGTGTCGGCACTCGGCAGCCCGTCCATAATTGTATATACCACCTAACCGTGGTTTTTTTTTCTTTCTTTATACATACATACTAGTTACGAGTATACTATCTCTTTATCAACCAGTCTATATATTAGCAGCAGACACAGTACAGTAGTTCACGGCTGTGGCTACCTCTGTGTCGGCACTCGGCAGCCCGTCCATAATTGTATATACCACCTAACCGTGGTTTTTTTTTCTTTCTTTATACATACATACTAGTTACGAGTATACTATCTCTTTATCAACCAGTCTATATATTAGCAGCAGACACAGTCTGCTAATCTTACTCACACAGCTACCTCATTGCGCCTCTTTTTTTCTTTGCGTCATGTGCTGTTTGGGGAGGGTTTTTTGGAAGGGCCATCCTGCGTGACACTGCAGTGCCACTCCTAGATGGGCCCGGTGTTTGTGTCGGCCACTAGGGTCGCTAATCTTACTCACACAGCTACCTCATTGCGCCTCTTTTTTTCTTTGCGTCATGTGCTGTTTGGGGAGGGTTTTTTGGAAGGGACATCCTGCGTGACACTGCAGTGCCACTCCTAGATGGGCCCGGTGTTTGTGTCGGCCACTAGGGTCGCTTATCTTACTCACACAGCGACCTCGGTGCAAATTTTAGGACTAAAAATAATATTGTGAGGTGTGAGGTATTCAGAATAGACTGAAAATGAGTGTAAATTGTGGTTTTTGAGGTTAATAATACTTTGGGATCAAAATGACCCCCAAATTCTATGATTTAAGCTGTTTTTTAGTGTTTTTGGAAAAAAACACCCGAATCCAAAACACACCCGAATCCGACAAAAAAAATTCGGTGAGGTTTTGCCAAAACGCGTTCGAACCCAAAACACGGCCGCGGAACCGAACCCAAAACCAAAACACAAAACCCGAAAAATTTCAGGCGCTCATCTCTAAAGTATGATGAGCAGGCATGCAGCGGGCATTGGCGGCTTTAGACTGAGTTGCAAATTAGTGGCGGAGGGCTGGGTCAGTTGATGGTGGGCGAGTTTGTAAGCCATTGGTGGTGGCAGCGGGCATCGGCTCAGAGGCAATGGCGGGCACTGGCTCGGTGGCGGTAGGGGTCATCGGCAGGATTTGGCAGACATTATGGCTGTAGTGCCTCACCGCACGCCACTGACCTCACCGCACGCCACTGGTGTGTGGGACAGTGTGCGTGTGTGTTAATTGTGTGTGTGGGACAGTGTGAGTGTGTGTTAATTGTGTGTGTGTGGAACAGTGTCAGTGTGTGTAAATTTTTGCAGTCCAGTGTGTGTGTGGGGGAGAGGAAAGTATGAGAATGTGTGTGTGTAGTCTGAGTGGGTGTGTGTAGGATTTGGGGGTGGCCAGTCTGTGTGTGTGTAATCAGTGTGTGTGGGATGTACTAATGGCCATTTACCGAAGAGAGATATGTATTAAACCACGGGCACTGAGATGCCCTTCTCACTCACCATTCAGCTGGGTGGGCGAGCCGGGCGGGTGGAAAGCCAGCAGCAGGGGCAGCATGCCGGATATCAGCAGCCGAGGGTGGGGGCTGTAAGGCACGTGCGGAGCCCAAAGCCGGAGATCAGCAGCATGTTGACCGGCAATAAGCAGCTTCTGCTTCCGCGTTCAACATGCTGCTGATCTCCGGCTTTGGGCTACGCAGGGTTCGGGGGATGGGTGTCCTCTGCCGGTGTACTGCAGCTCCGGGGGTGCGGGCTCCGGAGGCTTTCAGCACTGTTGAATATCCAGCTGCCTCAAGTATGTACAGCCCGCACCCTCTGCTGCTGATATCCGGCATGCTGCTGCTGGCTGTCCCCCCGCCCGGCTCGACCACACAGCTGTATGGTGAGAAGGGCATCTCAGTTCCTGAGGTTTAACACATATGCCTCAGAAAATGGCCTCTGCGGTAAACGATACTAATGCTTACCGTGACAGTAACAGCGGGGAGGAAGGCGCACATCGGGATCCTGCAGCATGAAACAAGAACCCCTTCGGAGCGCAGCAGACCACACTGAAAAGGGTGCATACCCGGTGCGGTGCTCTGCATCCCGGGTGGTGCCGAAGATGTGGAGTGTCGGAGGTGGCAGAAGCGCAGCAGCTTGGGGTGAGAAACCGCTGCAGCCCTTCCGCTGCTAAACTCTGCAATTAGTCTATTAAGGGGGTGGGCTCCCCTCATCATAGTGCCCCACAGGCCATGTTAATTCTGGGGGTAGGATCCCCTAACTCTATAATGGGAATTTTGGCTCATATCATGTGCTGTAACGTGAATTTTGGCTCATACCGTGTGCTATAATGTGAATTTCGGCTCATACTATGTGGGGTAATGTGAATTTTGGCTCATTCCGTGTGCTGTAATGTGAATTTCGGCTCATACCGTGTGCTGTAATGTGAATTTCGGCTCATACCATGTGTGGTAATCTGAATTTTGGCTCATACCATGTGGAGTAATGTGAATTTTGGCTCATACCGTGTGCTATAATGTGAATTTCGGCTCATACCGTGTGCTATAATGTGAATTTCGGCTCATACCGTGTGCTATAATGTGAATTTCGGCTCATACCGTGTGCTATAATGTGAATTTTGGCTTATACCATGTGGGGTAATGTGAATTTCGGCTCATACCGTGTGCTGTAATGTGAATTTCGGCTCATACCATGTGTGGTAATCTGAATTTTGGCTCATACCATGTGGAGTAATGTGAATTTTGGCTCATACCGTGTGCTATAATGTGAATTTCAGCTCATACCGTGTGCTATAATGTGAATTTCGGCTCATACCGTGTGCTATAATGTGAATTTCGGCTCATACCGTGTGCTATAATGTGAATTTTGGCTCATACCATGTGGGGTAATGTGAATTTCGGCTCATACTGTGCGCTATAATGTGAATTTCGGCTCATACCGTGTGCTATAATGTGAAAGGGGCACCAGCACTAGATAGTATAAGGGGTCCTACTACACTGAAGGACACGCCCCTTTTGAGTGACCGTGCCCCTTTTCCGGAGCGCGCGCGCCTTCTGCGCGCACATAATTGCTATCTGCACTCTTTCATTCCGCCTTCAAAATTTCAACTTCGACCACTGCACCTACATCTGTACATACACACCCTGACATCTTTATATGCAGTGACACCGGTGGCGTCTGCATATACTTTCCTTTTGTATTTTTTTTTATTATTATCATTTTATTTATTTATTATTTTTATAAAAAAAAAAAAATTTTTTTTTTTTTGGGGGGGGGGGGGGGGGGGGGGGGGCGCCATTATTGATCTTGCCCTGGGCTCCAAAAACCCTAGTTACGCCTCTGATCTAGACATGTTATCTAGGACGTAAAAGGGGTGATCAGATTTTAGCCCCAGCTTTCAGCACACAGGCAGAGGTGTAGCTAGGTGCCATGGTGCCCGGAGCAAGGGTATGTTTCGGAGCCCCCTCCCTTGTACTGAATTGGAGGCATGTTACATTTGAAAAGAAAAAGTATTTAAAAAATCTTAAATTGGTGACAGGACCGGTTATAGACCTTCTTGAACTCAGGTCAAAAGTTTCCTTTGGGAACCCCCATGTTTAAAATAGGGACAATGTCCCCCATAGGCATACAACAAAATTATAGTGGCATGGCTTCACAGGGAAAGGGTGTGGCCACAGAATAGTACCAATTCAGATTACACAGCACAGTATTGTCCATTATTCAGATTACACCGGAGAGTCTTGTCCTTTATTCACATTACACCACACCACACAGTAGTACACCTTATACACGTTATGCCACACAGTGAAGTCCCTTATACATGGTATACCACACAGTAGAGCTGCTTATACATGTTACTCTGCAGCTTCTAATGCAGAGAGAGGTGCTGCAGTAGCAGTTGGGGCAGAGAGAGATGCTGCAGCATCATCATTGTAGAGAGAGGTGCTGTCGCAGCCGGGGCAGAGAAAGGCACTGCAGCAGCCAGGGCAGAGAGAGGTGCTGCAGCAGATGGGGCAGAGAGAGAAGTGCAGCAGCAAAAAGGACAGAAAGAGGTGCTGCAGCAGCAGGGGCAGAAAGAGGTGCTGCAGCAGCAGGGGCAGATAGTGGTGCTGCAGCAGCGGGGGCAGAGAGTGGTGTAGCAGGACAGAAGTAACCCTGCTCCACAGCTACAAGCAGACAGTGAGATATATAAAGAGGGCGGGCAGAGTTACAGTATTTGCCGACTGTCAGTGTCTCTTGCTGTCTCCTCTGGCCTGTCCTTTTCCCTAACTAGTCTCTGAGTATATGAGTCAGTGTGCGCCCCTCTGCTTCTCCTCCTCCTGCTCTGCGGCTGCCTGAACAGTGGCCCACGGTATAGCGAACGGAGAGAAGGGGGGCTGGTGGCGGTGCGCCCTCTAACTTTTCCACCGGAGCCACCCTCGCTACACCCCTGCACACAGGTTGCCCCTCCCTGATGAAGAAACAGCAAGTATTGTTGAAAATAGAGTAACATAACAGAGCAGAAACAATCTGTGCAAATTTTAGGACATCAATTATTATTTTCTAACTACATTGAACATTGAAGAAAACGTTATTACTGGATATGGTGTGTGGTATAGTGCCCTGTATAAACGGGCTGCAGAGTGCAGGATGCATAGGGATCCTCCCATCACTACTGTGCACACACAGCTCTGTACTGGGAGGAGGGAGACCAGAGCTCACATTGCTGCACTGAGAAGGTCGGGACTGTGAGGACCTCCCTGCTCACTCTCACTCTATGGGGGAACCAATACACCTGCAAGCAGCAGCAGTACTGGCATTGGAACTGGCACCTGCTGCCCTGCCTTTATCCCCATTTATCCTGGACCAGAGGCTTGGCTAGCCCAGAACATCCTGCAGCTCCGGTGGATATTGATTTGTTTGACAGCACAAGGATTGCATGAGGCCACTCTATAGAACAGTTTATGCTGAGTTCTGGAACTGCAAGACACCGGCTATGGCACTGCAAGCTGAGCTTTAAATCAACACCTCTGTCGCTCCAGTCTGCCATTCATTTCCCGGATTCCTGGTGCTGCAGCCATGGGTCTCAGTGCCAGACAAAGCTGCTGTGCCTGGGTGCTCTTGATGGGGCTGTTGGGACTCGGTGGCTGGGCTGAGGGGGGTTGCTTGAAGGCTGGGAAGTGCTGCAAAGGCAGGGATATGACATGTGTCAGCAAGGGCTGGTGGCTGGGCAAGGTGTATAGGACCTGCTTCTGTGACCAGGTGTGCCAGACAACGGGAGACTGCTGCTATGACTACACTCAGGCATGTCCAGGTAAAGAAGTATCTTACAGAATAGTATCAGATGTTAAGGCTGTTACATGGACTAACAGGTTGTGTTCTGGACACCAGGGATAGGATCTGCAGTGCTGGAAGTTGTAGTTCCCCAAAACCTAAAGTTGTTTAGAGCCTTATCTAGCTTGTAGCTATCTTGTGGATGTGTGTGGCCAGAATTGCACAATAGTCCCAGCAATACAGGAAGGCGAGAAACAATCAGCAATTCCTCTTAATAACCATGTGGGTGGGTGAAACTTGGCCCTGGTACATTAGGAAATGACTCCATGCTCCTATTTGTTGATTGTGCATTTTCTTCTTGTTTACTTCTTATAACAAGAAAAAGAACTAGTTGTACTACAAAGATTTATTTTATTTTAAGCTATAATAATATAGAGTAAGAGTGGTCTATGACATGGATTAGATTTATTTCTATACAGTCAGCATATACGGTTGCTCTTTACAATTGGGATTTCATCAAACTGGTGCTTTTCTCTCCAAATAGTAGTTGTCACCCTTATGCTTCCATTGCTGGAGCATTTATTGAAACGCTGGGAACAGTGTATCTGAATATCCCAACTTCTCAATATAAATGCTCTGCAATTGAAATACTTTATGATGTAAATGAGCAAATCCTGTCACTCAGAGCATTATAATGATATATTATAAGATGGGAGTTTTTAAAGCATTGCACTTTTTCCGTTACAATACAAATGCTATAGAGTAGGCACAAGCGGTTCTGCAGTGACACTACCCTGAATGTGCTGCACTTTTGCAACTGCTATAGAATGCTATAAAGATTGAGCTTAAGCGCTGCTGAAACACATAAAGGCATTTGTGCACAACTGAACGTATGCCCATTTGTGGAGCACATGTTGCATGAATGTGCACAGTGTATGTAATAGCACATCCATGCAACATGTGCTCCACAATGAGTGGAGAGTTCTAATGAATGGAGAGATGGATGTGGGGTGTTGTGGAGCATTCTCATGTAGGTAAAGCTCAGTGTATCGAAGGTGGCTTCGGGCGCTGGAAAAGTTAGCGGGTGCGCAGCCGCCTGACCCCCTCCCCCTCCCTCCCTCTGCCTACTATACCACGGGGTGCTGTACAGACAGCCGCAGAGCAGGAGGAGGAGAAGTAGAGGGGGCACACTGATTAGGAGACTAGGTAGGGAACTGGGCAGGCCAGAGGCCACAACAGGAGACACTGACAGCCGGCACATGCTGGAGCTCTGCCGCCCTCTTTACATGTCCCACTGTCTGCTTGTAGCTGTGCAGAAGGGTTACTTCTGTCCCGCTACACCACTCTCTATCCTGGCTGCTGCAGCACCTCTTTCTGCCCCGGCTGCTGCAACACCTCTTTCTGTCCATGCTGCTGCAGCACCTCTTTCTGTCCATGCTGCTGCTGCAGCTCCTCTCTTTGCATTAGAAGCTACAGAGTAATATGTATAAGTGGGTCTACTGTGGTGTAACGTTTATAAGTGGCTCTACTATGGTGTGACGTGTATAAATGGTTCTCGTGTGGTGTAACGTGTATAAACAGCTCTACTGTAGTGTAACATTTATAAGCAGCTCTACTGTGGTCTAATGTTTATAAGCGGCTCTACTGTAGTGTAATGCGTATAAGTGGCTCTACTGTGGTGTAATGCGTATAAGCGGCTCTACTGTGGTGTAATGTGTATAAGCGGCTCTACTATGGTGTAATGTGTATAAATGGTTTTAATGTGGTATAACATGTATAAGCGGCTCTACTGTGGTGTAATGTGTATAAGCGGCTCTACTGTGGTGTAGTGTGTATAAGCGGCTCTACTATGGTGTAATGTGTATAAACGGTTCTAATGTGGTATAACGTGTATAAGCGGCTCTACTGTAGTGTAACGTGTATAAGTGGCTCTACTGTGGTGTAATGGGTATAAGCGGCTCTATTGTAGTGTAACGTGTATAAGCGGCTCTACTGTAGTGTAACGTGTATAAATGGCTTACTGTAGTGTAACATGTATAAGCAGCTCTACTGTGGTGTAATGTGTATAAATGGCTTACTGTAGTGTAACATGTATAAGCGGCTCTACTGTAGTGTAATCTGTATAAGCGGCTCTACTGTGGTGTAACGTGTATAAACGGCTTTACTGTGGTGTAATGTGTATAAACGGCTCTACTGTGTGGCGTAACGTGTATAAGGGGCTCTACTGTGTGGTGTAAAGTGTACTACTGTGTGGTGTAATGTGAATAACGGATACTACTGTGGTGTAATGTGAATAATGGACAATACTGTGAGGTACAATCTGAATTGGCACTATTCTATGGCCATGTCTCTTCCCAATGAAGCCACACCCCTATATTTTTGTTGCGCGCCTTTGGCACGCACTGTCCCTATTTTAAACATGGAGGACGTCCAAAGGAGACTTTTGCCCTGAGATCCACAAGGTCTAGAACTGGCGATGTCACCAATATATGATTTTTAAATATTCAGTACAGGAGATGGGTTGCCGAAAAATACCTTTGCTCTGGGCACCATGGCATCTAGCTACACCACTGATCCCACTACTGCAGGCTATGCAGACCTGAGCGTAAGCAAATATATACCACTTTGGAAGCATATGTTTTTCACCTTGTAAAAGGTGGGAGCAAGTATAATGATTAGTGCTGGATTATAGGGTAGGTAGAAGGGGCAGTTGCCCCAGGGACCAATTACACTAGGGCGCCCACACTACTCATTGGCTATCTCACAGCCACTCCAGGTTCTGATGTCTGCCGGCTGTAGTAGCATTGCTTCTGATTACCTGCTGCAGGCGGTGGTCACTAGGACCCGGAGTGGCTATTACTGGAGGCACTGCTACCAAAAGTGTAGCCAGCTAAGTCCTGGGAAGTCCACCTACCCCCATCCAGAGACCGGACGGCTCCCGCTGCAGACCGGCAGCACCGGATATTGATTGGCTGCCGGGCCGCGAGCTTTGATTGGCTCACGGACCGGCGCCATATTTGAGATGACTGGCGGCCGGGAACGGGGGGAGAGCCACGCCGCGGACTAGACATCATGATCGCGGTGAGTGAGCCCAGGGTTGAGGGCAGGACGGGTTTGCGGCAGCTCAGGACGCTTGTCCCTGCTGCCGTAACTCTCTGCCTGCATGTAGCGGAGGTGCCGGGAGCGAAGCTCCCAGACTTCAGCACACTGCGCACCGCCCATCCCCACCACACTGGGATCCGGTTATCTGGCACTTGGGGCATTTGTGTATCTGGCAGCGCAGCACTGTGGGGGCATTTTTGTATCTGGCAGCACTGTGGCACCATTTGTGTATCTGGCAGCACTGTGGGGGCATTTGTGTATCGGGCAGCACTGTGGAGGCGTTTGTGTATCTGGAAACACTGTGGGGGCATATAATGTGTATCTGGCAGCACTGTGGGGGCATATAATGTGTGTCTGGCAGCGCAGCTCTGTGGGGACATTTGTGTATCTGGCAGCACTGTGGGGGCATTTGTGTATCTTGCAGCACTGTGGGGGCATTTGTGGATCTGGCAGCACTGAGGGTATTTGTGTATCTGGCAGCACTGTGGGCATTTGTGTATCTGGCAGCACTGTGGGGCATATAATGTGTATCTGGCAGCACTGTGGGTCATATAATGTGTATCTGTCAGCACTGTGGGGGCATATAATGTGTATCTGACAGCACTGCTGGGGGCATATAATGTGTATCTAGCAGCACTGTGGGGGCATTTGTGTATTTGGCAGCAGTGTGGGGGCATATAATGTGTATCTGGCAGCACTGTGGGGGCATATGTGTATCTAGCAGCACTGTGGGGGCATTTGTGTATCTGGCAGCACTGTGGGGGCATATAATGTGTATCTGGCAGCAGTGTGGGGGCATATAAGATGTATCTGGCAGCAGTGTGGGGGCATATAATGTGTATCTGGTAGCACTGTGGGGGCATATAATGTGTATCTGGCAGCACTGCTGGGTGCATATAATGTGTATCTGGCAGCACTGCTGGGGGCATGTCATGTGTATCTGGCACTGCTGGGGGCATATAATGTGTATCTGGCACTACTGGGGGCATATGTGCATTTGGCACTGCACTATTGGGGGCATATGTGTAGCATGTTACTGGAACGTTGTGTATCTGACACTATACTGGGGACATTATATGTAAGGAACACAACGGTGGGCATTATGTGTAAGGCTGTTAATTGTGTGTCTAGAGGGGGCGTGAAAATAAATATATATTAAGAGTTTGATAATATAAAGTTGCGAAGCCACGCCCACTTTCCCAGGAGCGCGCACATTAGAGAGGTAGGGGGGCGCTTCTAAATTTTTCGATCAGGGAGCTAGTAGGTCTGGAGCCGGCCCTGATGTAGACAATGCGTACATTCCTGCATCAGCGCTGAAGCCTCTATGTGATGCTGCCCTAAATGTGCTGCGATAATCAGCTGTAATAAAGACTCCATGACGATTAGGCATCAGTGCTTCTGCAGTGAGAATGTGACTGCGTGACACCACACTGAGAAGAAACCATAATAAATAAGACTGATGTGGTTTTATAAAACTGACAATTATGAGAAGGGCTTGTAGAAAATGAACGGCTGCCTATACAGTTTAAAAGCAACAAACAAACAAACAAAGGCATACCTCCCAACTGTCCCGATTTTTGCGGGATTGTACTGCTGTCCCACCTGCGGGCCACAATGTGGGAGGGGGAGGGGGGGAGTTGGGAGGCTCCTTTCATCGCTGCCCTGCTTAGCAGAGCAGCGGTGAATAGACGCTATGCGCATGCACACAGCATCTATTCAGTGAAGATAGAGGGAAAGGAGACAGAGCGCCGGTCATGCCCCCTTTAGTGACGAAAATGGGGGCGTGACTCGTGATCGCAGCACTGCTGCGAGGCCTTGCCCCATTTTGTTTAGGTCACGCCCCCTTTTCAGGTGCTCGCACGCCGGAGTCCCTCTTCTTCAATTGCTAATGTTGGGAGGTATGCAAAAGGGTCTATTTACTAAGGCTTGGAGGGAGATAAAGTGGATGGAGATAAAGTACCAGCCAATCACCGTCTAACTGCCATGTCACAGGCTGTGTTTGAAAAATGACAGTTAGGAGCTGGTTGGCTGGTACTTTATCTCCATGCACTTTATCTCCATCCAAGGCTTAGTAAATAGACCCCTTAAAGTCTGTATCTGTGAACAGGGACTATTGGTAGAGGAGAATAATATTCACAGATGATCATTCTGTTCTAAAATATGACAAACACATAACACAGAGCAGGCGAATCCTGCAAATCCAGAACGTGATCACTGATCCAGCAAGCTAGCAGAAATTTATGTCTTTAGGTAATTATTATGCCCACAATGGACTGTCAGACTAAAATATACAAAATGATTAGAGATATTCCTTTTTATCCTTAACAGGTTGCAGAAGAGGTGTAAGTGCATGATGAATGCTGTTCAAAATAAGTATATACAAGAGCTGTATATGATTGACATATGAGATAATGATTGTGTGTAAAAATAGGATTTTAATTACCTACCGGTAAATCCTTTTCTCGTAGTCCGTAGAGGATACTGGGGCCCACATTAGTACCATGGGGTATAGACAGGTCCACTAGGAGCCTTGGGCACTTTAAGAAATCAATAGTGTGCACTGGCTCCTCCCTCTATGCCCCTCCTACCAGACTCAGTCTAGAAACTGTGCTTGAGGAGACGGACATATCCTGAGGAAGGATGTAACAGAACAGTTTTGTCATCTAATTGTGTCCAGTTGTAAAGCGCAACGGAATTTGCTGCGCTATATAAGAAACTGTAAATAAATAAATAAATAACAGTGGTGAGATTCGAACCAGCACACACAAACAAGAGGAAAGCCATACTAACCAAACTTGAACAGGAACAGCAACAGCTGAACCAACAACATTACTTAACAAAGTAACAGTGCAGGAAAAACGAAGCACTGGGTGGGCGCCCAGCATCCTCTACGGACTACGAGAAAAGGATTTACCGGTAGGTAATTAAAATCCTATTTTCTCTTACGTCCTAGAGGATACTGGGGTCCACATTAGTAACATGGGGATGTACCAAAGCTCCCAAACCGGGTGGGAGAGTGCTGAGGTTCCTGCAGAACTGATTGACCAAACTGAATGTCCTCAGAAGCCAAAGTATCGAACTTGTAGAACTTAGCAAACGTGTTCGAACCCGACCAAGTAGCTGCTCGTCAGAGCTGTAAAGCTTAGACACCCCGGGCAGCCGCCCAGGAAGAACCCGCCGACCTAGTAGAGTGGGCCTGTACCTTAGGAACCGGCAATCCTGCCGATGAATAAGCATGCTGGATAGTAAGCCAGCGAGCAAAAGACTGCTTTGAAGCAGGACACCCAATTTTCTTGGGATCATAGAGAACAAACAGCGAGTCAGATTTTCTGTGACGAGCTGTCCGCTTCACATAGATCTTCAAAGTCCTCACAACATCCAAGGACTTTGAGGTAGCAGAGGTGTCAGTAAGCACCGGAACCACAATAGGTTTGTTGATATGAAACGCAGCCACCACCTTAGGATGAAATTACTGACGAGTTCTGAGTTCAGCTCTATCTTCATGAAAAATCAAATAGGGGCTTTTGTGAGACAACGCCCCCAGTTCCGACACGCGTCTTGCAGAAGCTAAGGCCAACAGTGTAACAGTCTTCCACATAAGAAACTTGATGTCAACCTCCTGTAAAGGCTCAAACCATTCCGATTGTAGGAACTGTAACACCACGTTGAGATCCCAAGGTGCCATGGGAGGCACAAAAGGCGGTTGGATGTTCAGAACCCCCTTCAAGATCATCTGAACCTAAGGGAGGGAAGCCTGTTGTTTCTGGAAGAAAATGTATAAGTCCGAAATCTGGACATTCAAGGAGCCCAAACGTAGGCCCACATCCACACCCAACTGTAGAAAAAGGAGAAAACGTTCCAGCTGAAATTCCACTGCAGGAAATTTCCTGTTTTCACACCACGAGACATATGTTTTCCAAATACGGTGGTAATGTTTAGACGTTACCCCTTTCATGGCTTGGATCAGGGTTGGAATAACCTTGTCTGGAATGCCTTTCCGGGCTAAAATTTGACGCTCAACTTCCATGCTGTCAAACGCAGCCATGGTAAGTCTTGATAGACGAACGACCCCTGTTGTAGAAGATCCTCTCGAAGAGGTAGAGGCCACGGGTCCTCTAGGACAGTGGTTCTCAAACTCGGTCCTCAGGACCCCACACAGTGCATGTTTTGCAGGTAACCCAACAGGTGCACAGGTGTATTAATTACTCACTAACACATTTTAAAAGGTCCACAGGTGGAGCTAATTATGTCACTTGTGATTCTGTGAGGAGACCTGCAAAACATGCACCGTGTGGGGTCCTGAGGACCGAGTTTGAGAACCACTGCTCTAGGAGCATCTCCAGGAGATCTGCGTACCAGGCCCATTTTGGCCAATCCGGAGCAATGAGAATTGCTTGAACCTTTTCCTTTTTTATTCTTTTGAGAATTATTGGGATCAGTGGAAAAGGTGGAAATACGTAAACCATCTGGTAGACCCATGGAGTCACCAGAGCGTCCACCACCACTGCATGTGGGTCCCTCGACCTGGAACAATACCGCTTTAGCTTCTTGTTGAGACGAGAGGTCATCATATCTATTTGTGGAATTCCCCACTGATGTGTTAAGGCAGGGGTGGCCAGACTTTTGGAGTCGGTGATCTACTTTGAAAGCTGAAAAGCTTTTGTGATCTACTCATGCAGCGCGCGCCCCTAAAAGGGATGTGGTATAACATAAAAGGGGGCGTGGTATAACAAAACGGGTCGTATCCTTGCTGCACTGGGTGTTATGACTGTCTTGCACGAAATCACTCATTGGCCCCCACAGATAAAAACCCGCAAACACATATGCCCCCACAGTGCCATATATTCCCCCACAGTGCCATATATGCCCCCACAGTGCCACATATGCCCCCACAGTGCCAGATACACATATGCCCCCACTGCCAGATATGCCTCCACAGTGCCAAATATGCCCCCACAGTGGCACATATGCCCCCACAATGCCACATATGCCCCCACAGTGCCAGATACACATATGCCCCCAGTGCCAGATATGCCTCCACAGTGCCACATATGCCCCCACAGTGCCAGATATGCCCCAACAGTGCCACATACCCCCACAGTGCCACACATGCCCACACAGTGCCATGTACCTACAGTTCCACATATGCCCCCACAGTGCCACATATGCCCCCACAGTGCCATATATTCCCCCACAGCGCCATATATGCCCCACAGTGCCATATTTGCCCCCACAGTGCCATATATTCCCCCACAGTGCCATATATGCCCCACAGTGCCATATATGCCCCCACAGTGTCATATATGCCCCCACAGTGCCATGTCCCCACAGTGCCACATATGCCCCCACAGTGCCAGATATGCCCCCACAGTGCCACACATGCCCACACAGTGCCATGTACCTACAGTGCCACATATGCCCCCACAGTGCCACATATGCCCCCACAGTGCCATATATTCCCCCACAGTGCCATATATTCCCCCACAGTGCCATGTCCCCACAGTGCCACATATGCCCCCACAGTGCCAGATAAACTTACTTTAGCTGGCTGGATCCCCGCTGGCTGTCTCGCTGTCTTCCCGCTGGCTGGATCCTGCTCCCGTGCCTCCTCCCGCTTCCCGCCGATGCTGCTGTCACTGGCGCTGACTGGATCAACCCAGATCCAGCAGGCGTACAGGCTCCTCACATCGCGTTCCCAATCGCGCATTGCGCAGGTACGCGGCTGACGTGATGACATCACCCGCGCAATGCATCATTGGGAACGCTCCGGGCAGAGGCAGCAAGTTACACTGGGATCGCGATCTACCGGTGAGAGCTCCGCGATCTACCGGTAGATCGCGATTGACGTTTTGGCCTCCTCTGTGTTAAGGACTCGAACACCTGTGGGTGAAGGCCCCACTCTCCCGAGTGGAGGTCGTGTCTGCTGAGGAAGTCCGCTTCTCAGTTGTCTACTCCCAGAATGAAGATTGCCAACAGCGCCACTGTGTGTCTTTCTGCCCAGAGGAGAATTCTTGTTACCGCTGACATTGCTGCTCTGCTCTCCGTTCCGCCCTGAAAGGTTTATGTACGTTACGGCCGTCACATTGTCCGACTGAACCTGAATGGCTTGATCTTCAAGAAGATGCTATGCCTGTAGAAGGGCATTGTATATGGCCCTTAGTTTCAGAATGTTGATTGGAAGAATGGCTTCCTGACTCGACCATTTTCTTTGGAACTGTTCCCCCTGGGTGACTGCCCCCCAACCTCTGAGGCTTGTGTCTGTGGTTAGCAGAATCCAATTTCGAATCCCAAACCTTCGACCCTCGGTCAGGTGAGAAGTCTGAAGCCACCACAGAAGAGAAATCCTGGCTTTTGGTGACAGACGTATCCTCTGGTGCATGTGAAGATGCGATACGGGCCATTTGTCCAGCAGATCCAGCTGGAAGGGCCTCGCATGAAACCTTCCATACTGCAGAGCCTTGTAAGAGGCGACCATCTTCCCCAGAAGGCGAATGCATAAATGCACCGATATCCGGGCTGGTTTTAGAACATCCCGCACCATCGACTGGATTACCAATGCCTTTTTCAACGGAAGGAATACCTTTTGTTCCTCCATATCCAATATCATCCCCAGGAATGTGTTGGTTCCAGGTGGGATTTTGGTAGGTTCAGAATACATCTGTGATCCTGAAGTAGTCGGGTTGAGAGGGCAATGCTGTCCAACAGCCTCTTCCTCGAAGGCGCTTTTATCAGCAGGTCGTCCAGGTACGGTATTATGTTCACTCCCTGCTTGTGGAGGAGAAACATCATCTCTGCCATTACCTTGGTGAATACCCTCTGTGCCGTGGAGAGGCCAAATGGCAGTGCCTGAAACTGGTAATGACAGTCCTGTAGTGCAAACCGTAGATAATCCTGATGAGGCGACCAAATCAGAATATAAAGGTACGCATCCTTGATGTCCAGAAACACCACGAATTCCCCCTCCTCCAGACCCGAGATCACCGCTCTCAGAGACTCCATCTTGAACTTGAACACCCTTAAATACGGGTTCAGTGATTTGAGGTTTAAAATGGGCCTTACCAAACCGTCCGGTTTCGGTACCACAAACAGGTTGGAGTAATAACCCTTGTTGTGTAGCTGAAGTGGAACTGGGACAATGACCTGAGTCTGTACCAGTTTTTTAATTGCTGCCTGTAAAGTCGTACTTGCTTCCGGAGTAGCTAGTAAGCCTGATTTGAAGAATCTGTGAGGTGGGAGTTCCTGAAACTCCAGTCTGTATCCCTGGGTGATAAGGTCTGTAACCCAGGGATCCTGGCAAGATGTTGCCCAAACGTGACTGAAATAACGTAACCGAGCTCACACCTGCCTGTCTTCCAGGCAGTGGGGACCACCGTCATGCTGAAGGCTTTGAGGAAGCAGACCCGGAGGTCTGTTCCTGAGAACCTGCAGCTGCTGGTTTTCTGGGTTTACCTTTATTACCTTTGAAGGCTGTAGAAGAACCTTTGGATTTGCTTTTGAATTTCGCTGTCCGAAAGGACTGCAGAGTTGGAGCAGAGTAGGTTTTCCTAGCTGGCGGTGCTGCGGAAGGAAGCTACGTAGACTTATCCGCCGTAGCCTTGGATATCCACTTATCCAATTAATCTACAAAAAGGGCCTCACCTGTGAATGGTAGGTTTTCCACGCCTTTCCTGGTATCCGCAGTCCACTGGCAGTGGTGCGTGCGTTGAGAAAACCAATTTCCTTTATGGCCTCCGCCATAAAGTTAGCAAAGTCTTGAATATGCTTCAGGAGTAAAACTATCTCCCCCCTGGGTAGTGTATCCAATCTGTCAATTAGGTTACCTGACCACTTTGCAATGGCTTTAGTGATCCATGCACAAGCAATAGTGGGTCTCTGGGCCACCCCAGCAGTAGTGTATAACAATTTGAGAGTGTTCTCAATCTTGCGGTCAGCTGTGTCCTTTAAGGATGCTGCCCCAGGAACAGGTAAGACTATCTTACGTGACAACCTAGATACCGATGCGTCCACAATCGACCGGTTTTCCCATTTCTTTCTATCTTCCAGAGGAAAGGGAAAGGATGTAATTAAACTTTTAGGGATCTGAATTTTTTTTGTCAGGGTTAGCCCAAGTTTCTTCAAACAGGGCATTCAATTCCTTTGATGCAGGAAAAGCAGCTGAGGATTTCTTTTTTACATTAAAATAAGATTCCTCCTCTACCTCCGCCGTCTTGTCAGGAATGTGCAGGACAATTCTGATAGCCTCTATCAGGGCCTGTATTCCTTGTGACAGGACCGCATCCATCCCCACTCGCATCCACTTCACCCTCCTCTGGATCTGATGTATCGTCAGCCTGCATGAGCTGGGCCAGAGTACGCTTTTGTGGGCAAATGGGGATTTGAGATGCTGGTATGGGAACTCAATCTCTATTCGTCACTTCATCCATAGACTGTCTTAAAATCTGCATCTCTTTCTCATTATGGGATAATTTAGTAGAAATATTAGATATCATCCCTTTAATGGAAGCAAACCATGGGGGTTCTGCCCCACTAACTTGAGAATGTGCACTATCCTGAGTTCAGGGTAGTGAATCTCCGGGGGAGGAAAGACATTCAGCTGTGCAGGAAACACAGTCGCTGGACATGGTAACGTGAAGGGACACACCCACACCCACAGACAGAGGTGAAAATGCAGTTTAACCCACACAGAGCCCTCAGGGAGACACAGAAATTGGAGCCAGCCACACAGCGCTCCTGTAACCAAGTAAAACTTAGCTGGGTCGCCACACTAAGTCCTTTAATAGGGCTTAGTATACCACAACACTCCCCCCCCACCTTCTAAGACCCCCATAGTGAAGCCCCGCCCCCTTAATGGCGTTCGGCTTCCCGCTTTTTTATACTGGCCTGAGGTAATTTTTATGCCTAACAGAGAGTTAAAACCCTTGTTAGGTATGTTAGCCAGTGTGGGTAATCAGTGGCGGCTCAGCACACCCCTCACAGCGGGACACACTACACTGTATTTCCTCCTGAGCCCCATGGAGCGCAGCCTGCACTCCTACCCTTGTGCCGCCATTCCCGCCGGCGACCCGCTAACTGGGACGCTGGTGCTGTACTCACCACTCTTCTATCTTCTGTCTCTGTTAGCTGTGGCGGTGTGCAGCGGGAGGGTACGGTGGTGAGGCTTGCGTATGACTCCCTCAGGAGCTCAGTGTCCTGTCAGTGGAGAAACGGGACCATTAACTCTTTAGGAAGTTGTGCCGTTTCCCCCCTAAGTCCCACGAATCAGGCAGTCTGATACCAACCAGACCTGCCTGAAAATAACAAACAGAAAATAAATGCAGAAAACTCTTCAGAAGCTTCCCTAAGCGTGACTGGCTCCTACGGGCACATTTTCTAAACTGAGTCTGGTAGGAGGGGCATAGGAGCCAGTGCACACTATTGATTTCTTAAAGTGCCCAAGGCTCCTAGTGGACCCATCTATACCCCATGGTACTAATGTGGACCCCAGGACCCTCTAGGATGTAAAAGAAAAAGAAAAGAAAAAAAAAAATGACCCTGTAACCAGACACTGACTGGGAAGTTGTAGCCTGGGGGCAAGTTATCCGCACCTGGCCCATGAGCTGCAGCTGATCAGTAAAAAGTAGTGTGGAAATCAGGGGCAGATTTATCAAAGAGCAAAAAGACTTCTGCTGGGGAAAATGAGTAATATTGCTGGCAAAAGGGCTTGATTTCACTTTGCACTAAATTTTTGTACTGGTAATGCCATTCTCGGATGGTGTTACAAAGCAATAGAATTATTTTTTAATGTGATACTATTTAAATATATATATATATATATATATATATATAAAAACATAGAATTTTACGGCAGATAAGAACTGCTTGGGCCATCTAGTCTGACCCTTTTTTTTTTTTCTACCATATTTTTATCTCAAACCATATTTGATCTTTATTTCTTTGTAAGGATATCCGTATGTCTATCCCATGCATGTTTAAATTGCTCTACTGTCTTATCCTCTACCACCTCTGATGGGAGGCTATTCCAGTTGTCTACTACCCTTTCTGTGAAGTAATTTTTCCTCAAATTTCCCCTCAATTCCGGGACCAGACAGGCTGACGTGATCGCAGTGGCTGAGTAAGTTCAGAGCTCAGAAACTGCACAAAAACTTTTTGCACAGCTCCCCTGCCCAAGCGATCGCACACTTGCTATGCTAATATACACTCCCCCATAGGCGGCGACTATCTGATCGCACGGCTGCAAAAAACTGCTACCGTGCGATCAAGTCAGAATGAGGGCCTACGTTCGCTCTTTTCCAGTACCTGGAATTACTCCTGTAGCTAATGACTGGTTGAATAATTCTGTCAATGGTGCTACCAGCACCTCTTTAAGTTCTTTTAGTATCCTTGGATGTATCCCATCTGACCCCATAGATTTGTCCACTTTCAGCTTTGAGAGTTCTGTTAGGATCCTCTCCTCTGTAATTGTACTTGTTTCATTTTCCTGAATATCCCTGCAACTTAACTGTGGCCCCTTCCCCTCTCTTTCAGTACTGAATACTGAGCAAAAATAATTATTAAGATGATCTGCTATTACATTGTCTCCCTCAACAAGACTCCCAGTCTCTGTCTTTAGTTTTATTATTCCGCCTTTTGTTTTTCTCCTTTCGCTTATATACCTAAAAAATGTTTTGCCTCCTTTACCCACTGACTGGGCCATTTTCTCCTCAGGTTGTGCCTTTGCACATCTGATTACCTTCTAAGGGGTCATTCCGACCCGATCGCACGCTGCACTTCTTCGCAGCCGTGCGATCGGGTCGGAACTGAGCATGACGGCGATGCCACGAACAAAGTAAGCGGTCGCAGCGGCGACTGCAAGAAGATTGACAGGAGGAAGGCGTTCCAGGGCGTCAACTGACCATTTTCTGGGAGTGGTTCGGTGAACGCAGGCATGTTTGGAGGGCGGATGCCTGACGTCAATTCCAGGACCTGCATCGCTGGATGGATCGCACAGGGTAAGTAACTATTACCCTGGTCTAGTTCTACACAAAACTTTTTTTTGCATAGCAGGGCTGCACAAGCGTTCGCAGCCTTGCTATGCAAAAAAGCTCTCCCCCATAGGCGGCATCGAGTTGGTCGCATGGGCAGCAAAAAGTTGCTACGTGCAATCAACTTAGAATGACCCCCTTAGTCTCCTTCTGTCTAACAAGATATATCTCTTAGTCTTCATTATTTTGTGTCTGCTTATATTTCCTAAAAGCCATCTTTTTTACTTCCACAATATTTGCTACTTCTTTCGCAAACCACACTGGCTTCCTTTTCCTTGTGTTTTTCCTAACACTTTTGATACAAAGGTCTGTTGTCTTTAATATTGCACGTTTTAATGTTTCCCACCTCTCCTGCCCTGCTTACAAGTTCCTCCACTCTACCAAATAATCGCTTACACATTTTCCCATCCCTACAAAATCAGCCTTCCTAAATTCCAACACCTTTGTTTTTGTATGGGATGAGTCAGTCTCTGTCTTTATGCTGAACCATACTGCTTGATGATCACTGGATCCCAGGTTTTCACCCACTTTTACGTCCGATATTCTGTCTCCATTTGTAAGTATTAGGTCTAATATTGCATCTTTCCGAGTGGGCTTCCTCACCAATTGGTGGAGGGACGCTCATTGAAGGGAATTTAAAATGTCCCTACTTCTAGTGGAACTAGCAAGAAACACCTCCCAGTTTACAACTGGAAGATTAAAGTTTCCCATGATTATTACCTTTCCTTTTAATGCCATTTTAGTTATGTCCTCCAATAGGTTCTTGTCCAGTTCCTCTTCCTGACCTGGTGGCCTGTATATCACGCCAATACGAATAATCGACATCTCCCCTTTTTCTATGGTCACCCAAAGGGCCTCAGTTTTTTCTTCAATACTTTGTATTAAGGTAGTATTTATGCTTTTTTTCACATACATTGCTACCCCTCCTCCAATTTTTCGAATTGTGTCCTTCCTAAATAAAGTATATCCCGGTATAGCTATATCCCAGTCCTGATTTTCATTGCACCATGACTCTGTAATTGCCACAAGATCTAGATCATCCCTTGTCATTATTGCAATTAGTTCTGGGATTTTATTTCCTAAGCTACTAGCATTTGCACACATAGGTTTTAGAGTTTTGTTTGTGCTTTTCCTGTTCCTAGCTATGTTCTTCATAGGTAAGGCTTCGGAGCCTGACAGGAATGCTGTAGCAGAAGGTCATTTGTAGAATTACGTCACCATGAATGGTGTTTCGGAACCTCCTACGGCCGACCTTAAATGTGACCTGTGCAGCGCCTGCCCAGAGACTCTCTAAGTAGGCAGTGGTGTTGTGTCCGGCAGCGCACCTCACTACTATAGTACTGTGAAGAAACACAAATGAAACTACCACTCCAGAAGCCCTTGCCCGGCAGCAAGGGCTGCTGGGAACGGTAGTTTAATTTCTTCCCAGTACTGTACCTGCAAAACAATCTACCCCTCCCAGAAACCCTTGCTGCCAGACAGCAAGGGGCTGCTGGAATCGGTGGTGTATTTTGAAATTCTTCACAGTACTACAGTGCGGTGAAGTACCAGGCATGACGGCGCCAACACCACTGTCTGCTTTGTGAGTTTCCAGGCAGGCGCTGCACAGGGGGCATATCAGGTAAAACAGTGGGCATTACTATGGGAGCATACTATGGTGTTGGCCATTACTGCGGAGGCATAATATGGTGTTGGGCATTGCTGTGGAGCATAATATGGTGACGGGCATTACTATAGGGTCATAATATAGTGTTGAACATTGCTGTGGGGGCATAATATGGTGTCTTGCATTACTATGGGGGCATAATATGGTGTCGGGCATTACTGTGAGTGCATAATATGGTGTCAGGGGCTTTACAGTGTCACTTCCTTGTGAGACGCTTTTTTGTGGTGTGTTCCTTCTGTGCACGTTGCCCCTTTAAAATGTTTATCCCTTCACCAGGAACAGCTTTCCGGACCCTCCTGATGTCCACCTAATATGCCCCCATGTGCAACGCCTGCCCAGAAACTCGCCAAGCAAATAATAAACTAATACACTCTGCAATATAACAGAGTAAATTTGAGGTGTATTCTAGATTCTGTACGTATATACTTGAAGGCAGAGACTCCTTCAGCTTGGATTAGTACCCCCTCCCACCTGCCCAGGTGTGTTTTTAATTATCATATCATCTGAAATTTGCAGACTGCATATTGGAAAAGGCACTATGAATGGATTGGGTTCGGGAGACTGGCAGTTAAAATGCTGGCATTGTAAATACTGACCCCAGCATACCGCCTGTTCTTAACCCCGACAGGGGCTCCACCCTAACCCTCCTTTTCCACAGCCTAACCCTACGCTCTGGCAACCTAATCCTAACCCTCCCTCCCTGCATCCTAACTCTAATCCCCCCTTGCAACCTAACCCTAAGCCTCCCCTGAATACTTACGTTCAGGATCCTGGCGGTTGGGATTCCAGGGCCGGCATTCCGACTGGTGTCAGGATTCTGGCGCCGGTATACTGACTGCCAGGATCCCGATGCCGGCATACCGACTACATCCCTTATGAATGGTGAGTCTTGAATACATTTATACAATTTGTCAGTTTTAGGAAAGAATTCGGGGTGCGGGGCCCCCTGGGTTGGTGTGGCCCGGCTGCTTTGGGGCATTATATTGTAACACTCAGTTTACCACTTTTTTAGCACCTAAATTGTTTTTCACGAGTGTAGCACTTTTTAGCACTATTACCTCTCTCCTATATAATATTCTCAACACATAGCTGCTGCTTCTTACTAATGAACACCTTTTAACAATTAAAACCTCTCACTAGAGTGATGCCTTAGGGCGGTTGGCTTGTGCTGGACTGGGAGGTCCCATGCCCTGGACTTGAACATTAGTATTAGGGACCAACCAGGTGAGGTCACCTGGTCGCTGTTGGTGGGTCCATATTTTTGATCCAAATTATGCTAAGCAACTCATTTTTACTCATTTTTGCATCTTCTCTTTTTTTTTTTAAATGACAGAAGCTGATTGGTTGGTACTGCATCTCTCTCCACTTTATCTCTTTCCAAAATTTGATAAATCTACCATAGGTTTAATTGATAAATTAAATCAAGGGCACACTGATAAATATGAATTTATTGAACAGCGACTATGATGGCTTACGTATTCCTACTACCAATTAAATATTAATTGAATGACTGTGAAAAACAAATATACAGTATGACAATACATCCATGCAATACAGACAAACAATGGTATACAACAAATATGTGGAGATGGATGTTGTATATACCTCCCACATGTGTAACAATGGCCCAAAATAACAGAACTGGCTGCTGTTTGGTTTTGAATGCATTAGAAAATGACAAACAGTAAAATCTTGGCAAAAGATTAGATAGCTTTCTTTGGAAGCTGTTGGAGGAATTTCAGCCTGATGAGATGAGAACAATTTGCTCTGTTCTAAATCCACAAAATGGGAAGCAGTCAAAATAATGCAGATAATAAGGTGCCAACAGGGGAGCCAATAGCCTGCACAGTGTAGCCTAAAATTATATGAGTACTCGTATACCCTGCTTGCATTAGGAGATGTAATGTAGGTAGAGAACAGGGCTGATGACTCTGTCCTGGAACCAACAACTTTTGTCAATAAGTTTGAGGTCAGATACGTTTGTTTTTATTTTTATTTGGCAATGATTACATTTGCCTACTGCCTTAAAACCCTATATGGGATTTATGTACTGACTTAATAGCATATTATGCACACTATTATTCTTGTGAGTAGCATATCCACCTGATATGTCCGTGCTTATTCCTGTTTGGAAATTTCCTATCTTATGTACAGTCTGCAGATGTAGCTCAATCTGTCTGGACAGTGTATCTCAGGAAATAAGATTGTCAAACTGCACACTCATGGTATGTTTTCATCGCCAGTAAGTCAACTAACCA
Organism: Pseudophryne corroboree; assembly: GCF_028390025.1. Taxonomy (NCBI): domain Eukaryota; kingdom Metazoa; phylum Chordata; class Amphibia; order Anura; family Myobatrachidae; genus Pseudophryne; species Pseudophryne corroboree. The sequence continues at coordinate 706,176,350 of NC_086448.1, read as the reverse complement.
TAAAGATGTTAAATATAAACATAAACAATATTTTGCTGTGTCTGTCTGGTTACCACTGGTCAGTTTCTCAATAAAGCAATCCTGATAGCAGGGTGTGTATAATTCTACAGCCTCCAGACGCCACTGTGATCAAGCCCGACACCAGGGTGAAACGTACGTCCGAAACGTCACAAGACAGATTGAGCTAAATCTTCAGACTGTACATAAGAAAGGAAATTTCCAAAGAAGAATATTGCACCTGTAGGGAAACATATTTCATAACACAGTGAACAGTTCCTTTTTTTTTTTCAGACAAAACCTGGTAAAAAAAAATTTCTCTAATGTCCTAGTGGATGCTGGGGACTCCGTAAGGACCATGGGGATAGACGGGCTCCGCAGGAGACATGGGCACTTTAAGAAAGAATTTAGGTTCTGGTGTGCTCTGGCTCCTCCCTCTATGCCCCTCCTCTAGACCTCAGTTTGATACTGTGCCCAGACGAGCTGGGTGCTTTTCAGTGAGCTCTCCTGAGTTTGCTGAGAGAAAGTATTTTGTTAGGTTTTTTATTTTCAGGGAGCTCTGCTGGCAACAGACTCCCTGCATCGTGGGACAGAGGGGAGAGAAGCAGCCCTACTCTCTGAAGCTAGGTCCTGCTTCTTAGGCTACTGGACACCATTAGCTCCAGAGGGATCGTACGCAGGATCTCACCCTCGCCGTCCGATCCCAGAGCCGCGCCGCCGCCCCCCTCGCAGAGCCGGAAGACAGAAGCTGGTTGAGTATGAGAAGCAAGAAGACTTCAAATCGGCGGCAGAAGACTCGGTTCTTCACTGAGGTAACGCACAGCACTGCAGCTGTGCGCCATTGCTCCCACACACCTCACATACTCCGGTCACTGTAAGGGTGCAGGGCGCAGGGGGGGGGGCGCCCTGGGCAGCAATTGGGACCTCTTTTGGCAAAAGTTTAACATATATACAGTTGGGCACTGTATATATGTATGGGCCCCTGCCAAAAATTGTACATTTAAGCGGGACTGAAGCCCGCCGCTGAGGGGGCGGGGCTTCTTTCTCAGCACTCACCAGCGCCATTTTTTCTCCACAGCTCCGCTGAGAGGAAGCTCCTCAGGCTCTCCCCTGCAGATACACAGTAGAAGAGGGTAAAAAGAGAGGGGGGGCACATAATTAGGCGCAAAAATCAATATAAACAGCAGCTACTGGGTTAACATTAAGTTACTGTGTTATTCCTGGGTTGTGTTGCTGGGGTGTGTGCTGGCATACTCTCTCTCTGTCTCTCCAAAGGGCCTTGTGGGGGAACTGTCTTCAAAAAAGGGCATTCCCTGTGTGTGTGGTGTGTCGGTACGCTTGTGTCGACATGTTTGACAAGGAAGGCTATGTGGAAGCAGAGCGGGAGCAAATGAATGTGGTGTCTCCGCCGACGGCGCCGACACCTGATTGGATGGATATGTGGAAGGTTTTAAATGATAATGTTAATTCCTTGCATAAAAGGTTAGAAAAAGCTGAAGCCTCAGGACAGTCAGGGTCTCAACCCGTGCCTGATCCTATGTCGCAGAGGCCGTCAGGGTCTCAGAAGCGCCCACTATCCCAAATTGTTGACACAGATACCGACATGGATTCTGACTCCAGTGTCGATTACGATGATGCAAAGTTACAGCCTAAATTGGCTAAATCCATCCGTTATATGATTATAGCAATTAAGGATGTGTTGCACATCACAGGGGAAACCCCAGTCCCTGACAAGAGGGTACATATGTATGGGGAAAAGAAGCCGGAGGTAACCTTTCCCCCCTCACACGAGCTAAATGAGTTATGTGAAAAGGCTTGGGAATCTCCAGATAAAAAACTGCAAATCTCCAAAAGGATTCTTATGGCGTATCCTTTCCCACCAACGGACATGTTACGCTGGGAATCCTCCCCTAAGGTGGGCAAAGCTTTAACACGCTTATTCAAGAAGGTAGCCCTGCCGTCACAGGATACGGCTACCCTCAAAGATGCTGCGGATCGCAAACAGGAGGTTACCCTGAAGTCCATTTATACACATTCGGGTACCTTGCTGAGGCCGGCGATCGCGTCGGCCTGGGTGTGTAGTGCTGTAGCAGCATGGACGGATACCTTATCTGAGGAAATTGATACCATAGACAAGGATACTATGATATGTTGACCCTGGGGCATATTAAAGACGCTGTCCTATATATGAGAGATGCTCAAAGAGACATTAGTCTACTGGGTTCTAGAATAAATGCTATGTCAATTTCTGCCAGAAGGGTCCTGTGGACTCGGCAATGGACAGGGGATGCCGACTCAAAAAGGCATATGGAGGTTTTACCTTACAAGGGTGAGGAATTGTTTGGGGAGGGTCTCTTGGACCTGGTCACCACAGCTACTGCTGGAAAGGCAAATTTTTTGCCATATGTTTCCTCACAGCCTAAGAGAGCACCGTATTATCAAATGCAGTCCTTTCGATCACAGAAAAACAAGAAAGTCCGAGGTGCGTCCTTTCTTGCCAGAGGCAGGGGCAGAGGAAAGAAGCTGCACAACACAGCTAGTTCCCAGGAACAGAAGTCCTCCCCGGCTTCCACAAAATCCACCGCATGACGCTGGGGCTCCACAGGCGAAGCTAGGCCCGGTGGGGGCACGTCTCCGAAATTTCAGCCACAAGTGGGTTCACTCCCAGTTGGTTCCCTGGGCAATAGATATTGTGTCTCAGGGAAACAAGCTGGAATTCGAAGAGATGCCCCCTCACCGATACCTCAAATCGGCCCTGCCAGCTTCCCCCCACGAGAGGGAAATAGTGTTAACTGCAATTCACAAATTGTATCTTCAACAGGTGGTGGTCAAGGTTCCCCTCCTTCAACAAGGAAGGGGTTATTATTCGACCATGTTTGTAGTCCCGAAACCGGACGGTTCGGTCAGACCCATATTGAATTTAAAATCCCTGAACATGTACCTGAAAAGGTTCAAGTTCAAAATGGAATCGCTGAGAGAGGTCATCGCAAGCCTGGAAGGGGGGGATTTTATGGTGTCTCTGGACATAAAGGATGCATACTTTCATGTCCCCATTTATCCACCTCATCAGGCGTACCTCAGATTTGTGGTACAGGTTTGTCATTACCAATTTCAGACGTTGCCGTTTGGTCTCTCCACGGCTCCGAGAATATTTACCAAGGTAATGGCGGAAATGATGGTGCTCCCGCGGAAGCAAGGCGTCACAATTATCCCATACTTGGTTGATCTCCTCATAAAAGCGAGATCAAGAGAGCAGTTGCTGATCAGCGTAGCACTTTCTCTGGAAGTGTTACGGCAACACGGCTGGATTCTAAATATTCCAAAGTCGCAGTTGGTTCCTACGACTCGTCTGCCTTTCCTAGGCATGATTCTAGACACAGACCAGAAAAGGGTTTATCTCCCGATAGAGAAAGCTCAGGAACTCATGACACTGGTCAGGAACCTATTAAAACCAAAACAGGTATCAGTGCATTACTGCACTCGAGTCCTGGGAAAGATGGTGGCATCATATGAGGCCATTCCCTTCGGCAGGTTCCATGCGAGGACCTTTCAATGGGACTTACTAGACCAGTGGTCCGGATCACATCTTCAGATGCATCGGTTAATCACCCTATCCCCCCGGGGCCAGGGTGTCTCTCCTGTGGTGACTGCAGAGTGCTCACCTTCTCGAGGGCCGCAGATTCGGCATTCAGGACTGGGTCCTGGTGACCACGGATGCAAGCCTCCGAGGGTGGGGAGCAGTCACACAGGGAAGAAATTTCCAAGGTCTGTGGTCAAGTCAGGAGACTTGCCTTCACATCAACATCCTGGAACTAAGGGCCATATACAACGCCCAACGTCAAGCGGAGACCCTGCTTCGCGACCAACCGGTTCTGATTCAGTCAGACAACATCTCCGCAGTGGCTCATGTAAACCGACAAGGCGGCACAAGGAGCAGGGTGGCGATGGCGGAAGCCACCAGAATTCTTCGCTGGGCGGAAAATCACGTAAGCGCACTGTCAGCAGTGTTCATCCCAGGAGTGGACAACTGGGAAGCAGACTTCCTCAGCAGACACGACCTCCACCCGGGAGAGTGGGGACTTCATCAGGAAGTCTTCGCACAGATTGCAAGTCGGTGGGAACTGCCACAGGTGGACATGATGGCATCCCGCCTCAACAAAAAGCTACAGAGGTATTGCGCCAGGTCAAGAGACCCTCAGGCGATAGCTGTAGACGCCCTGGTGACACCGTGGGTGTTCCAGTCAGTCTATGTATTTCCTCCTCTTCCTCTCATACCCAAGGTGCTGAGAATAATAAGAAAAAGAGGAGTGAGAACAATACTCATTGTTCCGGATTGGCCACGAAGGACTTGGTATCCAGATCTGCAAGAAATGCTCACAGAGGACCCGTGGCCTCTTCCTCTAAGACAGGACTTGTTGCAACAAGGGCCCTGTCTGTTCCAAGACTTACCGCGGCTGCATTTGACGGCATGGCGGTTGAACGCCGAATCCTAGCAGAGAAAGGCATTCCGGATGAGGTCATTCCTATGCTGATAAAGGCTAGGAAGGACGTGACAGCTCAACATTATCACCGTATATGGCGAAAATATGTTGCTTGGTGTGAGGCCAGGAATGCCCCTACGGAGGAATTCCAGCTGGGCCGTTTCCTTCACTTCCTACAGTCAGGAGTGAATTTGGGCCTAAAATTGGGTTCCATTAAGGTCCAGTTTTCGGCCCTATCCATTTTCTTTCAAAAGGAGTTGACTTCTCTACCTGAAGTTCAGACGTTTGTAAAAGGAGTGCTGCATGTTCAGCCCCCTTTTGTGCCTCCAGTGGCACCTTGGGATCTTAACGTGGTGTTGAGTTTCCTGAAATCCCACTGGTTTGAACCATTCAAAACGGTGGAGTTAAAATACCTCACGTGGAAGGTGGTCATGCTACTAGCCTTGGCTTCGGCTAGGCGTGTGTCAGAGTTGGCGGCTTTGTCACATAAAAGCCCCTATCTGGTTTTCCATGCGGATAGAGCAGAATTGCGGACCCGTCCACAATTTCTGCCGAAAGTGGTTTCATCCTTTCATATAAACCAACCTATTGTGGTGCCTGTGGCTACTACTGACTTGGAAGATTCCGAGTTGCTTGATGTGGTCAGGGCTTTGAAGGTTTATGTAGCCAGAACGGCTAGGGTCAGGAAAACAGAATCTTTGTTTATCCTGTATGCTTCCAACAAGCTTGGTGCTCCTGCTTCAAAGCAAACTATTGCTCGCTGGATCTGTAACACGATTCAGCAGGCTCATTCTGCGGCTGGATTGCCGCTGCCAAAATCAGTTAAGGCCCATTCCACTAGGAAGGTGGGCTCTTCTTGGGCGGCTGCCCGAGGGGTCTCGGCATTACAGCTGTGCCGAGCGGCTACTTGGTCAGGTTCAAACACTTTTGCAAAGTTCTACAAGTTTTGATACACTGGCTGAGGAGGACCTTGTGTTTGCTCAATCGGTGCTGCAGAGTCATCCACACTCTCCCGCCCGTTTGGGAGCTTTGGTATAATCCTTATGGAGTCCCCAGCATCCACTAGGACGTTAGAGAAAATAAGATTTTACTTACCGGTAAATCTATTTCTCGTAGTCCGTAGTGGATGCTGGGCGCCCGTCCCAAGTGCGGAATTCTTCTGCAATATTTGTATATAGTTATTGCTTCAATAAGGGTTATGTTATGGTTGCATCAGGGTTGACCTGATGCTCTGTTGTTGTTCATACTGTTAACTGGGTAAGTTTATCACAAGTTATGCGGTGTGATTGGTGTGGCTGGTATGAATCTTGCCCTGGATTACCAAAATCCTTTCCTTGTACTGTCAGCTCTTCTGGGCACAGTTTCTCTAACTGAGGTCTAGAGGAGGGGCATAGAGGGAGGAGCCAGAGCACACCAGAATCTAAATTCTTTCTTAAAGTGCCCATGTCTCCTGCGGAGCCCGTCTATCCCCATGGTCCTTACGGAGTCCCCAGCATCCACTACGGACTACGAGAAATAGATTTACCGGTAAGTAAAATCTTATTATTGTGCCAACATTACTCTTCTTCTCCCCTTATTAGCAGTAATACAATCAGTTTTATACATACCTGATCCCCAAGAGCCTTTTCACAGCTATTATAAGCAGTCAAACTATTTTTCACCCAGATTGGCAGAGATACCACATGCCAATCCTATCTCCACGATTATTATAAACAGTGAGATACTCATATTATTCCATAGGAAAACATTCACTTTTATTGTCAAAAGTTTTATTAGAAATTATTATTTAAATTAAAGGTACATTTAAACTATTTCATTCATCACAAGAGTGCCCCCCACAAAGAGGTTATCTTTTTTTCTTGCTGATTTCTTGCAGTAAAGAACCCTCCATACAATTACTTATGTATATTGTAATATATTGGCCAATCTCCTTTATAAATATTTTTTTTTATTAGGAGAAATACAGTATTCAATTGTATTTTAATCCTCTGGATGTAAATCTTCCTGATTGCCACAAGAGCAAAGGACCAAGTTTTTTTTCAACCTCTCTCATCAATACCCCAAAATGACTATTGTCCAACCATTTCTATTTAACATGGGCAGAATTGACCAATGATATCTTAGAAGGGTCAGTTCTTGGTCCCCATTGCACATCCTCCCTTGGAAGCCTCATCATCTTTTTTCAGGGTAGGGTATTTCATGTATTGCAGTACAGATGGTGTAGTGGTTATCCTTACTGCCTCTCAGCTGTGTGGAGTTTGTATAGTCTCCCTGTGCTTGTGTGGGTTTCCTCCAACAGTCCAAAACTATACTGGTAGGTTAATTGACCTTTCTTGCATTGTTTCGGACCTTTGCTCATTTATTAATTGTATAGGATGTGGCTGCTCTTTAGCTTTATGATCTTGTCCTGCATTGACATGTCTATTGTTGATGGTGGCCTGTAGATTACATGCTTCTTGCCCCGGATATACCTTGGTTCCCTATCTGCCCTACTAGAGACTACCTGGGGCTTGTGCTCAAGTTCTGAAGGGCACAGCTTACTGATAAAAAGATTTACAAAGTGCGTTGCTAAAGGTGAAGATGTCATCATTCATAAAATGTCTGCGGACCCAGATATGACACACCTAAAAAACAAAACACATTGGTTACAAAACTGAAATAACTATTGTCTACACCCACAAAAATAAAATTCATAAATTGAAAATTGCGGGTCACACACTCCACAGGTGGCGCCATTTATTCAAGGGGGGCAGGTAGGGCGTGGGAAAAGGCATTTCCTGTCCTTGGCTACACTACAGAGCTACGACGGCCAATATGAGTAGCCAATATTGCATCAGAATAGACCTGCCTGTAAGCGGCGGATTTGTCTACAGCACTGCACAGATAAGTATGACCTGGCTTTTGTGTGTTCTGGGTTTTTGTGTGTTCTAGTGTAAAGAAATTGTGTGGGGTTCCCTTCCAAAAGCATAACCTGCCCCAACCGTTACTAGCCGGGGGGCTTATGCCATAAAAACACATAATTCCCCTTCCAAGTACAGGTATACCTAATAAAGTGGCAGCAATAGACTGCAGCATCCTGTAATTACAAGCATTCTGCAATAGAGGTGAAGTATGACCCTATGTGTAACCTTAATTAATGGTAGGCCACATAAATACAAAAATCTGAAAAATTAAATTACATGTAAATATTTAAAACTATAATAAGGAACCGTTTCAGTAGCTTTGTACATCACTGCTTTGTTATAGCTGTAAAGTCCTCATGATATATTTTTGGTGTACTGTATAATTTGAAAGCAAGCCTGTAATAACGCATCACTATGTTATAATTATAGTCTTATAACGCTGTAGAACATTTTTGAAAGTTAGACTATTACTACTATGGAGCTGTGACTGAATGGATTTGTTTATTTCCCTAGCCCGTGCATGCATTGTTGGTGAATGGAGCCATTGGAGTGGATGCGCAAACCAGTGTACCCCGTCGTATAGACTGCGCAGACGCCAAGTGTTGCAGGAGGCAGAAAACAGTGGAGAGCCCTGCCCAAACCTAGAAGAGAAGGCGGGATGTCTGGAATATCTTACACACCAGGGCACCGAATGTGGGCATCTACATGGTAAGACTAAATACAAGGCTGTGTTTTAGTACAGCTTTAATAGTAGAGATATGTTAGCTATCATTTAGAGTTGTATGTTTAAAGTCAATAAGAAAGTGACGTATTTATCATAATAAGCCTTGGGTCACGGTAAGGGTTGTCTGATGTCATGATCCTGACTGTATTTCTCATATTTGGTGACTTACCTCTGCCATCTATCCTGGATCCTGCGTCTTTTCTGCTCACTGGGATACACAGCTTGCCAGTACCATAAGTTCCCTGAGTGCTGAGTTCTCTGCCTGGAAGGTGAGAGTTAACGAGCTGCACCTGTGTTGATTAACCTTCTGTGTGAATACTGAATTCAGCAAGTCTCTCTATGCTGTGCCTACACAGCAATCATTGTCGTCATTAAACTATATGCCTCTCTGACTCCAATGATCACCAGATACATTCTCCACTGTGCTCAGCTCTCTGTTGTTTGGGCCTAAAAGCCAGCATCCTCTGCTCATTTTAGGAGTTTAGGCTTCAGTGTTTTTCCAGCCTGCTAGGCCTCACACCACATCAGAGCCTAACCTGGAGTATTGACATGACAGGGTCTGATCACCTGACCATGAGCTATCCACTCCTGTGCCAGCCTGAGACTCCCTGAATCACCTTACCCTGTTCACCAATCACCAAGGATCAGGAAATATATGTAAAGAGACTTGTGTTACATAAGCTGCCAGTTCCTTGAGTCACACAGCTCAGTGTGAGCTTAGTAGCTGAGCTCCGTAAGAGGTAACACTATTACCTTAGTTCCTGTAAAACTCTGCTGTTTTGCTACTCGTCCGGATTACAGTTGTGTTGCCAGTTATATCCAGTATCAGTCTCGCCTTAGAGACACAGCTGCAGTATTCTTCAGTCTCGTCGTAAAGACACAGTTGCAGTATTCTTCAGTCTCGTCTTAAAGACACAGCCACAGTCTTCAGTTCTTCAGCCTCATCTTAAAGTCACAGCCACAGTCATTGTTCTTCATACAGCGTGCTCATGACGCCCTGTGATCAAGCTTTAACTGCGAAACGTACGTCGAGGCACCGCCCATACGGTCACGTGGTGCGCACACGTGACCGGAACAGCCGATCATGGCTAAGTCCAGCTATTAGAGATACCAGGAAGCTGCACCACCTCACCCGCATCACTGGAGCCCGACTGTGGGCAAATGCGGTGATATCAACAAGACTACAGCTGCTTCCTACCTTCAATACAACTGGAGCTATAGGACAAAGCACCACCCGGTTATGGGTAAAGTATGCAAAATATGCTAATATGAACACAAACCAGCACTTTTTCCATAGCAGCACTCTGTACTATTTAAGGAACAAATCAGTGGTGCTGCTAACACAATTTTTCTACAAAGGACTGTGTGGATTAGTAACTGCAGGGACATTTCCAATACAGTCTTACCTATAGGTTACATCTAATCCCAGGAAGGTTATCAGTGCCAATATAATAATAATATGCATGCTTTATTATATGCTGTTTATTTCTGTAAGGCCTTTGGAATTTGTTGCATCTGTGTTTCTATCCAGTATATGAATTTGGCTTACACAGGTTATTATGTCTATTTCCTCTGGGATATAAACTGCAGATATTCTCTAAGTTTCAACAGTGGGAATTTCTGTATTTACTGGCATATTCAAATATCTCTCTTTTTGGCTTGAATTGATTGAGACACAGACAGGTTCTTAAATACTGGCTTGTATTGGAGATAGAGTGTGATATATAGGCGTACTTGGCATAGGGTTAATGCCTATAGATATTACCTTTATGATCTCCGCCTGAGTGATATTATGGAAATCCACCAATGTTAGAATAATTGTGGCATTTTTTGGATGGGTAATTTTACCTTGTCTGATAAAGAATTAAGTGACTTGACACTGTATGCTGACAGTCATCTCTTTCTGGTTTGATAAACTGTCATCTCTATGTTATTGTCTGGATGACACATAGAGTCCTTTAATATTTGAATTAATAGGACATATTTGTATTTATTACAATACAAACAGACAACCTTATCTCTCTCTGAAACTATACCTCAACCTTTTTTTGTACCTGGTATCTGTCCCACAATGTGGGGTAGTATCCGTGATATAGGTGAGTTCAGGGAAGAGTTAAATATACTGAAGTTCACATAGACATTGCCTACTATTAATAGCGGACTAACCATTTTTTTCTCAATTTTTTTCTAAGAGTGGTTATTGTCTACAAATTTCGTACTGTGGTATTTAATGTGATAAAAATTATTTTTTCCACATACTAAATAACCATCTCTTTTAGTACTCATACATGTGGTCCACATAAGCCATATTCATTGTGAGTACTTACTAACCCTTATGCTCATCCATATATCGGAAAATACAGTGACAACATAGGCAAGCATAAAGTCTGCGGACATACCCCACTGGAGATGTCCAATCTCATCTGATCTTGGAAGCCAAGCAGTGGAGGGCCAGGTCAGTACTTGGATGGGAGACCTCCTTGGAACACCCTGGTACTGCAATTAATTGCCGCCTTTTGATTTGTCACCATTAATGAGCATTTTTTGGTATCTCGGATGTGACCTATGATTCAGCTATCTGCAAAAATCTTTCCATTTCGGATCTATGCAGCATAAAATGACTGTCATACTCCTCACAGTATAAGGTTATTATCAAAACCACATTGTGACCATTACTTGACCACAAATATACCCACTTCGGCCTATTGTGGTCATTCCGAGTTGATTGCTAGCTGCATTTGTTCGCAGCGCAGCGATCAGGCTAAAAAACGTCAGTGCTGCGCAATGCGCACGCGCGACGTACGGGCACAATGAACGATGCAGTTTTGCACAGGGTCTAGCAATGCATTTCAGTCACACTGGTTGCCGCAGAGTGATTGACATGAAGTGGGCGTTTCTGGGTGGCAACTGACCGTTTTCAGGGAGTGTTCAGAAAAACGCAGCCGTGCCAGGGAAAATGCAGGCGTGACTGGGCGAACGCTGGGCGGGTGTGTAACATCAAATCCGGAACTGAACAGTCTGAAGTGATCGCAAGAGCTGAGTAGGTTTTGAGCTACTCTGAAACTACACAAAAATTTTTTGCAGGCGCTCTGCAATACAACCGTTTGCACTTCTGCTAAGCTAAAATACACTCCCAGTGGGTGGCGGCATAGCGTTTGCATGGCTGCTAAAAACTGCTAGCGAGCGATCAACTCGGAATGACCCCCAATGATAGTATTTGAACTATAAATTATATAGATTTATATTTTTTCTCTATATTCTCGCAGTGTTATTAATTAACACATATCAGCATCAACTGAACTCCTTGATAATATTTTTAATGAGAAACTATTGAAGTATTTTTAATTTTATCCAGTTATTGGTATTTGACCATATTAGTCTGTCTGTATCAGAGTGCTCCCTAACAAGAGTCTTCTGCTTTCTATTTTTCCTGTGTTCATATTGATACTCTCTAAGTCAAGGGAGCACCACTGATGGTAACCATACATACACAATACAGAGGATCATAGGGGGTCTTTCCGACCCGTTCGCACGCAGCGGTTTATCGCTGCGGTGCGAACGGGTGCGGAATGCGCATGCACGGCGGCCGCAGTGCGCGTGTGCGATGTTGCCCGGCGACAGGGGTCACCGGGTTACGTCGAGTCTTGAGAAGAAAGCGGTCGCAGAGCGGACCGCAAAGAAGATGGACAGGAAGAAGGCGTACCTGGGCGTCTCCACAGCATTTGCAGCCGTTTTCGGGGAGTGGATTGGAAAACGCAGGCGTGTCCAGAACAACGGAGGGTGGATATCTGATGTCAGAAGCAGCTTCAGCATCGCAGGGATTATCGCACAGGGTAAGTAGGTATAGGGCTGGTCAAGTTCTGCTTGTTTTTTTTTTTAGCTTAGCAGGGCTGCACAAGCGATCACAGCCCTGCTAAGCTAAAATACACTCCCCCATAGGTATGTACTAGTTGATCACAGCAGCAGCAAAAAGTTGCTGGCTGCGATCAACTCGGAATGACCACCATAGTACCTTATATGTATGGTTACCTAATTGAGGAGCTAATCCTTGGTTACAAATCAGTCTTACAGACGACAACCACTATACATATACAAATATTTTCAACCTGTGCGGTTTCCACTATTGTTTTCTGTTAAACCTGTTCACCAATCACCAAGGACCAGGAAATATAAGTAAAGAGACTTGTGTTACATAAGCTGCCAGTTCCTTGAGTCACACAGCTCAGTGTGAGCTTAGTAGCTGAGCTCCGTAAGAGGTACCACTATTACCTTAGTTCCTGTAAAACTCTGCTCTTTTGCTACCCGTCTGGATTACAGTTGTGTTACCAGTTATATCCAGTATCAGTCTCACCTTAAAGACACAGCTGCAGTATTCTTCAGTCTCATCTAAGACACAGCTGCAGTATTCGTCAGTCTCATCTTAAAGACACAGCCATTGTCTTCAGTTCTTCAGCCTCGTCTTAAAGTCACAGCCACAGTCATTGTTCTTCATATAGAGTGCTACAGCGTTGTTTTACAATTATTAACTCCATTTTTCAGTTCAGTTATTGGGGTAACCTCAGCCTCTGTGAATTATCGTTACTCCATTAAATCTTACTTTTTGTACCTACTTCATCGTCCATAGTTTTCCTTGAGCACTCCATCTCACTAATTCCCACAGACCAGCCAATATACACACAGTCCTCCAGTTACCCATATGGACTTCACATACACTGCTCAAAAAAATAAAGGGAACACTAAAATAACACATCCTAGATCTGAATGAATGAAATATTCTTATTAAATACTTTGTTCTTTACATAGTTGAATGTGCTGACAACAAAATCACACAAAAATTATCAGTGGAAATCAAATTTATTAACCCATGGAGGTCTGGATTTGGAGTCACACTCAAAATTAAAGTGGAAAAACACACTACAGGCTGATCCAACTTTGATGTAATGTCCTTAAAACAAGTCTAAATGAGGCTCAGTAGTGTGTGTGGCCTCCACGTGCCTGTATGACCTCCCTACAACGCCTGGGCATGCTCCTGATGAGGTGGCCGATGGTCTCCTGAGGGATCTCCTCCCAGACCTGGACTAAAGCATCCGCCAACTCCTGGACAGTCTGTGGAGCAACGTGGCATTGGTGAATGGAGCGAGACATGATGTCCCAGATGTGCTTAATTGGATTCAGGTCTGGGGAACGGACGAGCCAGTCCATAGCATCAATGTCTTCGTCTTGCAGGAACTGCTGACACACTCCAGCCACATGAGGTCTAGCATTGTCTTGCATTAGGAGGAACCCAGGGCCAACCGCACCAGCATATGGTCTCACAAGGGGTCTGAGGATCTCATCTCAATACCTAATGGCAGTCAGGCTACCTCTGGCGAGCACATGGAGGGCTGTGCGGCCCCCCAAAGAAATGCAACCCCACACCATTACTGACCCACTGCCAAACCGGTCATGCTGGAGGATGTTGCAGGCAGCAGAACGTTCTCCTTGGCGTCTCCAGACTCTGTCACGTCTGTCACATGTGCTCAGTGAGACCCTGCTTTCATCTGTGAAGAGCACAGGGCGCCAGTGGCGAATTTGCCAATCTTGGTGTTTTCTGGCAAATGCCAAACGTCCTGCACGGTGTTGGGCTGTAAGCATAACCCCCACCTGTGGGCGTCGGGCCCTCATACCACCCTCATGGAGTCTGTTTCTGATCGTTTGAGTAGACACATGCACATTTGTAGCTTGCTGGAGGTCATTTTGCAGGGCTCTGGCAGTGCTCCTCCTGTTCCTCCTTGCACAAAGGCGGAGGTAGCGGTCCTGCTGCTGGGTTGTTGCTCTCCTACAGCCTCCTCCACGTCTCCTGATGTACTGGCCTGTCTCCTGGTAGCGCCTCCATGCTCTGGACACTACGCTGGCAGACACAGCAAACCTTCTTGCCACAGCTCGCATTGATGTGCCATCCTGGATGAGCTGCACTACCTGAGCCACTTGTGTGAGTTGTAAGGAGGTCATACAGGCATGTGGAGGCCACACACACTACTGAGCCTCATTTTGACTTGTTTTAAGGACATTACATCAAAGTTGGATCAGCCTGTAGTGTGTTTTTCCACTTTAATTTGAGGTTGACTCCAAATCCAGACCTCCATGGGTTAATAAATTTGATTTCCATTGATAATTTTTGTGTGATTTTGTTGTCAGCAAATTCAACTATGTAAAGAACAAAGTATTTAATAAGAATATTTAATTCATTCAGATCTAGGATGTGTTATTTTAGTGTTCCCTTTATTTTTTTGAGCAGTGTACATGCCGGGTTCACAAAACTACAGTCATGACAACTGATGCAGGGTGCATTCATGTGATCATATGCTGGCAGATATGAACAGAAGATTTTTCTCCTGTTTCTTTGGTCGTGGCTTGATCCAATGAAGTCCAATGGGATTTTAAAACAAATAACACACAGGGCCTGACTGAGTGGCAAGTGTCTTGATTGTGGGGCTAATTCAAACCTGGACGCTGCTATGGCAGCGGTTGCAGGCTGAAGCCCAGTTAAGTGTGCACATGCGCAGCAGCTGGACTGTATGTACGCACACAGCGAAATGCGACAGCATCTAACTTGTGCGATCGCCACAGCATCTAACTTGTGCGATCGCCTCTGTCTGATTAACAGGCAGAGGCAGTCGCAGGGAGCAGTGGCGGATCCAGGGGGGGCACTCGGGCCCGTGCCCCCCCTGTCATTTGTGGTTCGTGCCCCGCCCGCGCTGGGCCGATCCATTTCACAACTGCAGCCACAGCTTAGGCTGGAGTTGTGGCTATGAAGTTGCTAGATGCCGCCCGCCCACTATGCAAATACTACAGCCATAGCCAGAGCAGTGAGGTGCCGGGCATCCCACATATCCAGGCTGGCAGCCTCTTACTGCGCTGCTGCGGCTGGAGTATTTGCATAGTGGGCGGCATCCTGCTGGTACTAGTCCAACCTACCACGTTGCCTCATTGAAGACCGGAGCTGCTGCGGAGTGCAGGACTGCGGCGGCCGGCGGGTATGATGGCTGAGAAACTGCTTCCGACCTCAGCTGCTGAGCCTGGACACTGGTGCCAGGAAGCAGGCTTAGGTAAGCAGGAGGGGGGCTGGCCAGCTTTGCTGCTGAGAGGCAGCCCCTGTGATCAGCTCACTACTCAGTCCCCTGGTTGCAGCCCACATATGAGAGTTCTCTTCAACCCCACACTCACACACACAGCCCCCTGCTCCTCACACACTGCACCCTGCCCCTCACACGCTGCCTCCTGGCCCCAGCCCCTCACCCGCTGCCTCCTGCCCCTAACACGCTGCCCCCTGCACCTCCACACTGCCCCCTGCCCCTAACACGCTGCCCCCTGCACCTCACAAGTTACCCCCTGCCCCTCACACGCTTCCCCCTGCACCCTGCCTCTCACACACTGCCCCCTACACCTCACATGCTGCCCCTTGTAGTGGGGACATACCCCATTTCTAGGAGCGCATGCACCGAAGCCGCACGCAAATGTACTTGCCCCTTCCATGGTGCCCCCCCTATCATTTTTTGGGGATCCGCCCCTGCTAGGGAGGTAGGGGGCATTGCGACGGCGTTGCGGGGGGCACGGCGCGGACAATGCAGGTGTGTCCGGACCATTGCTGGTGCAGGCCGCGGTGGCTGCGTAATGTCACAGGGCTGGAATAGGCTTTCAGGGTGACCCCCTGCATGTCTAAGAATTTGATCATAGTTGTGCTTTTATTTCGCACATCTACAATAAGGTCTGAATCAACCCTTCCTCCCCCTCCCGTGTTCCTACAGAGTTGGTATTTTAGAAGCACACAGAAGTGTATAGAAAATGTATTGGGTGTTCCTGGGCGGTGACGGGAGAAGGGGGGAAGGTGGGTGACCATTCAGACACATGGAGATGGACTGTCTTATGGGTCTATGGCGTGTCATTGAAATTGTTGCACACACTGGGGTAAATTTACTAAAGCTTCTAAAACAGAGAATTGGTGCCCATAGCAACCAATCAGATGCTATCATTTCTCTATAGCCTTTTAGAAAATGATAGACAGCATCTGATTGGTTGCTAAAGGCAACATCACCAATTTTCTGTTTTAGAAGCTTTAGTAAATTTACCCCTCAGATTCTTAATTGCTCACATTGGAGGCCATACTCAGTCGAAGAATCTGCATCTGTGATAGGGCTGGTGCAAGATTAGATGTTGTGACTGATAGGGTCGGATTAAGCCTTGGTGGTGCCCAGGGCACTTAAGACGGGGGGCCCCCAATGGAAGGTGTGAGATGTGTATCACATTGTGCATACCTCCCAACATGTCCCATTTCAGGAGGGACAAAATGCTCTCTACCTGGACTTCCCACTTAATATGTGATCGGTGTCACCTGTGTTGAAATATTTAATTGATAAGAAAGGTATTTCAACACAGGTGTTTGCGATCATAAATTAAGAAAGAAGTCCAAGTAGAGAGCATTTTGTCTTTCCTGGAATGGGTCATAGTGGGAAGAAATGGATTGTGTATATTAAATTTAAACCAATGGTGTATATTAGTTTTAAACTAATCGTTTCATAATGCCTGGGTACTGTTTATAGCTCCATCTAATTAAAAGACAACTATTTTATACAATTTTCTTGTAGTGGAACAAAGACAATTTAAACAACATTAAAATACACATAGAAAAATAAAATAATTTATCTAGTCACATGCAAGAATAGCATCAGCCTCTGTACTACTTACACACTGGGACAGGACTCAGGAGGACTCTCTCTGTGTCTATCTCTAGACCAAAAAAGTTTAATTGCATAAAAGTTTACACAGGACTCAGACACCCAGGCAGGGAGAAGCTGGTATCCCAGTTTCACTTACAGCTCTCTCCACCCTCCTATCTGTACTCTGGTCAGAAAGCTCCATTGGTAGCTCATGAAACATGATATTCCTGTGTGTCTGCCTGCACTGTATACTGTCCTGCTTGCATTCTGGCTCTCGCATTAAGAGGGAAAGCTAGTAATATCAGTGTGCTTTGACTGGGGGGGGGGGGGGGGGGGGGCGGGATACAGTATGCCCTGCATCCCCCACCTTAATCTGGCTATGCTGATGGTGGCATCTAAAGACTCACCAAGCAGTTTGAGTGTCTGTTTGGGCAAATTCAGATACACCGCTATAAACCAGTGAAGGGCTTGGAGTGGTAGTTGCAGTTGTGCGACCGGCAAAAGACCACACACAGATGCCAATGTTTGAACTCAGAATCAGTCCCATAGCCTGAACTTGACTGTTCTAAAGAGACCCAGCAATGCAGTAAAAAAAAAAAAAAATAGGCAATTCAGCTTGTCCATTAGCTGGGCAGTCAATCATGGTGTATATATTATCTTCTTGACAATATACAGCCAATCAAGGCTTCCCTGGAGATAACAATGGACCAGGTAAGTATTAACTGAAGGAAATCTTTATTAATAGCTTTGGGGGAGGGGGTTTGTTTGTTTTTTAGGTGCTTTTTTTTTTTTTTTTTAAAGTATGCCTGTATTTATTATATTTATATTTATATTGTGATTTATAAGGAGGCAATATTTTATTTATTTGGGCCCATTATAATTTGATTTATTAAATAGGAGACAATAACGTGAATCATTAAGGAACCAATTAATATTAATTATTAGAAAAGGTGCTCAGGGGTTCTGTCCAGTAATATTTAGAATTGAATAGCACTGGCCTATTGGAGGATAGGTTGTGGCACAAATATGAGGCACCAGCCCAAGCTGCTGGCGATGAATATATTTTTTTTGTATGGTCACATACCGCTGGCAGCTTGGTCTTTTACCCTTTAAGTCACTTGCTAATAGATCCAGTGATTTGGAGGGCAAACTCATTGGAAAGTTTAATCCTGTACTATATTCTGTTCCATATCGGATATGATCCTACTGTCTCTCCTAAGAGATTAGAATATAAGAGAATCACAGAACAAAGCTACAGTAACTAGCTGATACACAATACTAATCTAAGGAAATTATCTATCCAAAAGTGGTATCCCGAAATCTATATCTTCTCAGCAATAACAATGGGTATTATTCATGCGCGACTGTGATTTCTTACGGATTTGCAACTGCGAAAATATTCAAATGCCAATTTAAGCATTCAACTTTTGTAATAGCGTGTACCGGACTGAGTAATCCCTGAGACATCCCTTTTACTATCTGAGCAATGTGCAAATCCGCTGGTGGTGAAGAACACTCCACCATCAACGCACCATCAATCCCGTCATCGACCCCTTGGGCAGTCTACGGCTAGCGCAGTGTACCTCATTCAGGTCCGGTTGTTATAGCGCACTAATGTGCAAAGTACCGATGTCCGATACTTTGTGCATGTGCAGGACTCATTCTGTGGGCCTAATTCAGACCTGTTCGCTCGCTAGGGTTTTTTTGCAGTCCTGCGTTCGCATAGTCGCCGCCCATAGCGGAGTGTGTTTTCGCTTTGCACATGTGCGATCGCATGTGTAGCAGAGCTGTACAAACAGATTTTGTGCAGTCTCTGAGTAGCCCAGGACTTACTCAGCCGCTGCGATCGCTTCAACCTGTTCATAACAGGAATTGAGGTCAGATACCCGCCCTGCAAACGCTTGGACACGCCTACGTTTTTCCAACCATTCCCAGAAAACGGTCAGTTGCCACCCACAAACGCCTTCTTCCTATCAATCTCCTTGCGAACACCCGTGCGAATGGATTCTTCGCACAAACCCATCGCTGAGCGGCGATCCACTTTGTACCTAACGTGCCTGCACATTGCGGTGCATGCGCAGTTTAGACCTGATCGGCCGCTGTACGAAAACGCAGCCTAGCGATCAGGTCTGAATTAGGTCCTATGTGTGCCAAAATGAGTCCTGCAACAAAGGATGCAGTTCAGCATTAGACTGTCATTGGCTTCTTTTTGCTTTCTCTTCAGGTCACCATCCAGAAACGCTCATGTTTCACAATCGCCTCTGTACGCAACTGCGCCCATTATCTAACACTGCGCATATGCAGGATGGTTTTTGTGGCATTTTCATGCATTAGCAACACATTTGCTCAACTGCACAATCATTGGCGCTGCGTCCACCTCTGAATCAAAACCAATATCGTTAACGCCTGGCCAGGTTGTTGTTTCATAGTGTTTTTTTCTTAACAAGGTGAATATTAGTAATAGTATATTAGTTACCAGCCCGCCAAAATGACGGAACAACATAACAGTAATGTCAGCGCTGGCAAATGTAGTAGCACTTGAAATGCTGAATTGGGCACCATCTAGTGGCCGCCAGCGCGCAAAACACTTGAATTCCCCCCATAGAGGTGAGGAGCAGCATTAACTTTTGTTATATAGGATAATTGAATATTAGAAGTTGTTCTACAGATAATTTTAACACATGTTCTCTAATTTACAGTGCCTGCATTTATTACTACTTTTGAATATAACAAAGAAAGAAAAAGGCGTGCCGTGTCTTCAGATTGGGCTTCCCATACAGAGGATTCTGGGTATTATATAAAACATAATTATTTCATATATTGGATATTGTGAACTTTATTTTTATTATATACAGTATACTCTATATCATAATGGAGCTTGCATTCTAAATAATGTTCTAAATAATGTATCACAAAAACTAGGGTTCATTTTGTTTTAAGCCAGAGTACTCAGACGAAACCCGTTCACATCCATGGACTCAGCACTGTGAGTCAGCAATACAGACCACTGTGCCACTGTGAATATTTCAGATTAGCTATTGCTATTTAAACAAAAGATTTTCATATTATACTACAGTAGTGTCTGGAGGCTTACCTATCCTCTAAAGAATTAGATAAGCTATTGGTACAATAGTTACCACATCATTTTATCACTACTCAGAACTACTTCAGCGTTTTATTTCCTTCCAGAGAACTCCCTAAATTGCCTGCGGGAAATACGTGGCTGGAAACACCACCTACGTAAAAAGCATTAAGCAATTCCAGTCTTAATACACCTGGAACTGTTTTGTTGACCAACTAATATGTAGTCACAGGTAGCTCATTTAGCATTGTCCGTGCAATCACATGTACTGTACATGCAATCACATGGTAGCTCAACTTCACCAAAATCCACGTTATTCTGCCTTCTACCCCTGTATATCCCTGACACACCTGTGACATACATAAACATTAATCTTGCACACCATTAATGTCACAAAGTATCAAATAACTGTTGCAGGAAAAAATCCAGAACTATTCTCAGTAGTACTTAGTTCCGGTTGCTACTATGTCCAGTTGCTACTATGTACATGCAATGGACCTGTTCTGCACGTGCGCGAATGTGTCCTTCGTCACAGGATGCAGAAACGGCATCAGACTATCAGTGATTGACAGTCTGATGTTGCATGAGGGTGGCGACAGGCTCCGCCTGTGCAAATGGAGGCATGTTGCTGCTGTTTAGGGGGAGGGAAGAGGCCAGGGATCTCTGTTGTACAGAGATTTCCTGGCTCCATGGGTGCTGCAAATCGCCTGATGATGAGTGAGTGATCTGTTGCTGCATCCTAGGATGGAGGTCGGATACTACTGCAGCAGGACGCCTCTGCTTGTAATAGACGCCTCCTGATACATTACCATACAGCGCTATCACTGCTGCTTCCACGGAAGTGAGAGCAGCTCCCAACACATCTGAATCGCTCCCACCACATCTGAATCAGGCCCAATGTCTTCAATATTAGAAAGAGTATTCTACATCCGTAGTATCTAGCACATTTCGTGTATAATCACCGACCTCTGCCAAAGTCACAGCTGGATCCTATGAATGGATCATCATTGAGCTCCACGGCACTAAATGTTTGGTACAGTATATGATTTTGCACAGTGTAAGAGCCTAGAGAAGGGACAAATTGGCCCTTGGCTACCATCTAGCTTACTGGGCCCATGTTAAAGAGTAATGGGGCCGGATGTAATGAAGTCAGAATTGGCCGGAGGTGCGGGTTCCTGACTGAGCTCGGACTTTTTTTTTTAAAAAGAACCAATCATTTCCATGGTTTTGCCTTGTACATGATTGCTGCTTAAAAAAAAAAGAAAAAGTTTGGCTGAGAACCCGTACCTCCGGCCAACACGGACTTCATGACATCTGGCCCATGGAGTCTCTCATTTGTTGATGCCTTAAATTCCATGGGCAGATGTACTAAGCCTGGAGAAGTGATAAAGCAGTGATAAAGAAGTGATAAGTGGTAACGCACCAATCAAAACCCCCCCGGAAAAGAGATACTGTATGCATGGTTAGCTTTGTCAGATGGGGGATGGTGAGACTGAGATTGTAAATAATGGTAATCCCTGTTTATGATCTAACAAACTATACCACATTGCTCACGCCACCCACACTGCTATTCTGTAACTCTTGTATATGTTCCCTTATAAGCAACCTCCATTTTATTGCAATAATCGGTAAAAAGTATTTTAAGAAAATAACTGAATAGAGCCAAATTATGGAACAAATGCAGAGAAATCATAAAATCAGTGATGAATTTGTACAATAAAAAATATGGGGTCTTTAAAAAAAAATTAGAAACCACTAAAATCTTATTTTGAATGATATTAGGTAAAGTATACAGTGGGGGCAAAAAAGTATTTGGACATCTACCGATTGTGCAAATTGACCCACTTAAAAAGATGAGAGAGGTCTGTCATTTCCATTATAGGTACACTTGAACTGTGAGAGACAGAATCTGAAAAAAAAAAAACCTAGGAAATCACATTGTATCATTTTTAAACAATTTATTTGTATATTCTTGCAGAAAATAAATATTTGGACAATCAAAAAGTTTAACTCAATACTTTGTAATATAACCTCGGTTGGCAATTACAGAGGTCAAACGTTTTCTGTAGTTCTTGACCAGGTTTGCACACACTGTAGCAGGTATTTTGGCCCACTCTTCCATGCAGATCTTCTCTAGATCTGTCATGTTTTGCGGCTGTCGCTGGGCAACACGGACTTTCAACTCCCTCCACAGATTTTCTATTCGGTTGAGGTCTGGAGACTGGCTAGGCCACTCCAGGACCTTGAAATGCTTCTTACGGAGCCACTCCTTAGTTGCCCGTGTGGTGTGTTTGGAGTCATTGTCATGCTAAAAGACACAGCCACTTTCCATCTTCAATGCTCTTACTGAGCGAAGGAGGTTTTTGCCCAAAATCTCACAATACATGGCCCCATTCATCCTCTCCTTAATACGGATCAGTCGTCCTATCCCCTTTGCAAAAAAGCAGCCCCAAAGCATGATGTTTCCAGTCCCATGCTTCACAGTGGGTATGGTGTTCTTGGGATGCCATTCATCATTCTTCTCCCTCCAAACATGGCGAGTGGAGTTTATACCAAAAAGTTTGATTTTGCTCTCATCTGACCACATTACATTCTCCCAATCCTCCTCTGGATCATCCAGATGGTCACTGGCAAACTTTAGATGGGCCTGGACATGTGATGGCTTAAGCAGGGGGACCTTTCAGGCGGGATTTCAATCCATGACGATGTAGTGTGTTACTAATGGTAACCTTTGTGACTGTGGTCCCAGCTCTCTTGAGGTCATTGACCAGGTCCCCCCGTGTAGTTCTGGGCTGATTCCTCACTGTTCTCAAGATCATTGATACCCCACGAGGTGAGGTCTTGCATGGAGCCCCAGGTCAAGCGAGATTTCCAGTGATCTTGTATTTCTTCCATTTTAATAATTGCGCCAACAGTTGATCTCTTCTCACCAAGCTGCTTGCCTATTGTCGAGTAGCTCATCCCAGCCTTGTGCAGCTCTACAATTTTGTCTCTGGTGTCCTTAGACAGCTCTCTGGTCTTGGCCATGGTGGAGAGGTAGCAGTCTGACTGTTTGAGGGTGTGGACAGGTGTCTTTTATACAGATAACCAGTTCAAACAGGTGCTATTAATACAGGTAACGAGTCGAGGATAGAAGAGCTTTTTAAAGAAGTAGTAACAGGTCTGTGAGAGCCAGAAATCTTGCTGCTTGGTAGGTGGCAAAATATTTATTTTCCGCAAGAATATACAAATAAATTGTTTAAAAATCATACAATGTGATTTCCTGTCTCTCACAGTTGAAGTGTACCTACGGTGGAAATTACAGACCTCTCTCATCTTTTTAAGTGGGTCAACTTGCACAATCGGTGGCTGTCCAAATACTTTTTTGTCCCACTGTATGTGAAATGATGTCAATTTAGTAAGACCCTCCTGGCCAGATTGCCATGAATTGTTTAACGGACACATGGGGGCAGGTTTGTTAAGCTCGTTGAAGTGATAAAATGTAAGGTGATAAAGAACCAGCCAGTCAGATCCTAACTACCATGTCACAGGCTGGGTCTGAAAAATGACAGTTAGGAGCTGATTGGCTGATCCTTTATCACCTTCCAATTTATCACTTCACCGAGCTTAATAAATCTGTCTCATGGTTACTTGTATTGTGGTGGCTGCAGATGATGATTAAACATTCAGGGTTGTTATTATTATGGCAAACATGGGACACCTTTAGTTTCTTCATATGTATTAATAAGAATTTACTTACCGATAATTCTATTTCTCATAGTCCGTAGTGGATGCTGGGGACTACGTCAGGACCATGGGGAATAGCGGCTCCGCAGGAGACAGGGCACATCTAAAGAAAGCTTTTAGGATCACATGGTGTGTACTGGCTCCTCCCCCTATGACCCTCCTCCAAGCCTCAGTTAGGTACTGTGCCCGGACGAGCGTACACAATAAGGAAGGATCTTGAATCCCGGGTAAGACTCATACCAGCCACACCAATCACACCGTACAACTTGTGATCTGAACCCAGTTAACAGTATGATAACAAACGAAGTAGCCTTTGAAAAGATGGCTCACAACAATAATAATAACCCGATTTTTGTAACAATAACTATGTACAAGTATTGCAGACAATCCGCACTTGGGATGGGCGCCCAGCATCCACTACGGACTATGAGAAATAGAATTATCGGTAAGTAAATTCTTATTTTCTCTAACGTCCTAGTGGATGCTGGGGACTCCGTCAGGACCATGGGGATTATACCAAAGCTCCCAAATGGGCGGGAGAGTGCGGATGACTCTGCAGCACCGAATGAGAGAACTCCAGGTCCTCCTTAGCCAGAGTATCAAATTTGTAAAATTTTACAAACGTGTTCTCCCCTGACCACGTAGCTGCTCGGCAAAGTTGTAATGCCGAGACCCCTCGGGCAGCCGCCCAAGATGAGCCCACCTTCCTTGTGGAGTGGGCCTTTACAGATTTAGGCTGTGGCAGGCCTGCCACAGAATGTGCAAGTTGGATTGTGCTACAGATCCAACGCGCAATCGTCTGCTTAGATGCAGGAGCACCCATCTTGTTGGGTGCATACAATATAAACAACGAGTCAGATTTTATGACTCCAGCTGTCCTTGAAATATATATTTTTAATGCTCTGACAACGTCCAGTAACTTGGAGTCCTCCAAGTCGCTAGTAGCCGCAGGCACCACAATAGGCTGGTTCAAGTGAAAAGCCGAAACCACCTTAGGGAGAAAATGAGGACGTGTCCGCAGTTCTGCCCTGTCCGAATGGAAAATCAGATATGGGCTTTTGTACGATAAAGCCGCCAACTCTGAAACTCTCCTGGCTGAAGCCAGGGCCAGTAGCATGGTTACTTTCCATGTAAGATACTTCAAATCTACAGATTTGAGAGGCTCAAACCAATGAGATTTGAGAAAATCCAAAACTACGTTTAGATCCCACGGTGCCACTGGGGGCACAATCGGGGGCTGTATATGTAGTACACCCTTGACAAAAGTTTGTACTTCAGGCACTGAAGCCAATTCCTTCTGGAAGAAGATTGATAAGGCCGAAATTTGAACTTTAATAGACCCCAATTTGAGGCCCATAGACAATCCTGCTTGCAGGAAATGTAAGAATCGACCCAATTGAAATTCTTCCGTTGGGGCCTTCTTGGCTTCACACCACGCAACATATTTTCTCCAAATGCGGTGATAATGTTGTGCGGTCACTTCCTTCCTAGCCTTAATCAAGGTAGGAATAACTTCCTCTGGAATGCCCTTTTCTTTTAGAATCCGGCGTTCAACCGCCATGCCGTCAAACGCAGTCGCGGTAAGTCTTGGAACATACAAGGTCCCTGCTGAAGCAGATCCCTTCTTAGAGGTAGAGGCCACGGATCCTCCGTGAGCATCTCTTGAAGTTCCGGATACCAAGTTCTTCTTGGCCAATCCGGAGCCACTAGTATTGTTCTTACTCCCCTTTTCCGAATAATTCTCAGTACCTTTGGTATGAGAGGCAGAGGAGGAAACACATACACTGACTGGTACACCCATGTTGTTACCAGAGCGTCCACAGCTATTGCCTGAGGGTCTCTTGACCTGGCGCAATATCTGTCCAGTTTTTTGTTGAGGCGAGACGCCATCATATCCACCTTTGGTTTTTCCCAACGGTTCACAATCATGTGGAAAACTTCCGGATGAAGTCCCCACTCTCCCGGGTGAAGGTCGTGTCTGCTGAGGAAGTCTGCTTCCCAGTTGTCCACTCCCGGGATGAACACTGCTGACAGTGCTATGACATGATTTTCCGCCCAGCGAAGAATCCTTGCAGCTTCTGTCATTGCTCTTCTGCTTCTCGTGCCGCCTTGTCTGTTTACGTGGGCGACTGCCGTGATGTTGTCCGACTGGATCAACACCGGCTGACCCTGAAGCAGCGGTTTTGCCAAGCTTAGAGCATTGTATATCGCTCTTAGCTCCAGTATATTTATGTGAAGAGACGTCTCCAGGTCTGACCATACACCCTGGAAGTTTCTTCCCTGTGTGACTGCTCCCCAGCCCCGTAGGCTGGCATCCGTAGTCACCAGGACCCAGTCCTGTATGCCGAACCTGCGGCCCTCTAACAGATGGGCACTCTGCAACCACCACAGGAGAGACAACCTTGTTCTTGGTGACAGTGTTATCCGCTGATGCATGTGCAGATACGATCCGGACCATTTGTCCAGCAGATCCCACTGAAATGTTCGTGCATGGAATCTGCCGAATGGAATTGCTTCGTAAGAAGCCACCATCTTTCCCAGGACTCTTGTGCATTGATGTACTGACACAGTTCCTGGTTTTAGGAGGTTCCTGACCAGTTCGGATAACTCCCTTGCTTTCTCCTCCGGGAGAAACACCTTTTTCTGAACCGTGTCCAGAATCATTCCCAGGAACAGCAGACGTGTTGTCGGGGTCAATTGAGATTTTGGAAGATTCAGAATCCACCCGTGTTGCTGAAGCACTACTTGGGTTAGTGCTACACCGACTTCCAGCTGTTCTCTGGACTTTGCCCTTATCAGGAGATCGTCCAAGTAAGGGATAATTAATACGCCTTTTCTTCGTAGAAGAACCATCATTTCGGTCATTACCTTGGTAAAGACCCGAGGGGCCGTGGACAAACCAAACGGCAGCGTTTGAAACTGATAATGACAGTCTTGTATCACGAACCTGAGATACCCTTGGTGTGAGGGGTAAATTGGGACATGCAGATAAGCATCTTTTATGTCCAGGGACACCATGAAGTCCCCTTCTTCCAGATTCGCTATCACTGCTCTGAGTGACTCCATCTTGAACTTGAATTTCTGTATGTACAGGTTCAAGGATTTCAGATTTAGAATAGGTCTTACCGAACCGTCCGGCTTCGGTACCACAAATAGTGTGGAATAATACCCCTTTTCCTGTTGTAGGAGGGGTACCTTGACTATCACCTGCTGAGAATACAGCTTGTGAATGGCTTCCAATACCGTCGTCCTTTCTGAGGGAGACGTTGGTAAAGCAGACTTTAGGAACCGGCGAGGGGGAGACCTTTCGAACTCCAACATGTAACCCTGAGATACTATCTGCAGGATCCACGGGTCCACCTGTGAGCGAGCCCACTGATTGCTGAAAATCTTTAGTCGACCCCCCACCGCTCCTGAGTCCGCTTGTAAAGCCCCAGCGTCATGCTGATGGCTTTGTAGAACCCGGGGCGGGCTTCTGGTCCTGGGCAGGGGCTGCTTGCTGCCCTCTCTTACCCTTTCCTCTGCCTCGCGGCAGATAAGACTGTCCTTTTGCTCGCTTGTTTTTATAGGAGCGAAAGGACTGCGGCTGAAAAGACGGTGTCTTTTTCTGTTGGGAGGGGGTCTGAGGTAAAAAAGTGGATTTGCCGGCAGTTGCCGTGGCCACCAGATCCGATAGACCGACCCCAAATAATTCCTCTCCTTTATATGGCAATACTTCCATATGCCTTTTGGAATCCGCATCACCTGACCACTGTCGCGTCCATAAACTTCTTCTGGCAGATATGGACATCGCACTTACTCTTGATGCTAGAGTACAAATATCCCTCTGAGCATCTCGCATATAAAGAAACGCATCCTTTAATTGCTCTAGAGTCAATAAAATACTGTCCCTATCCAGGGTATCAATATTTTCAGTCAGGGAATCCAACCACACTACCCCAGCACTGCACATCCAGGCTGAGGCTATTGCCGGTCGCAGTATAACACCAGTATGAGTGTATATACTTTTCAGGGTAGTTTCCAGCCTCCTATCCGCTGGATCCTTGAGGGCGGCCGTATCAGGAGACGGCAACGCCACTTGCTTTGATAAACGTGTGAGCGCCTTATCCACCCTAGGGGGTGTTTCCCAGCGCGTCCTAACCTCTGGTGGGAAAGGGTATAATGCCAATAACTTCTTAGAAATTAGCAGTTTTCTATCTGGGTTAACCCACGCTTCATCACACACGTCATTCAATTCCTCTGATTCTGGAAAAGCTACAGGTAGTTTTTTCACCCCCCACATAATACCCCTTTTTGAGGTACCAGCAGTATCAGAGATCTGCAAAGCCTCCTTCATTGCCGTGATCATATAACGTGTGGCCCTGTTGGAAAATACGTTTGTTTCTTCACCGTCGACACTAGATTCATCTGTGTCGGTACCCGTGTCGACTGACTGAGGTAAGGGACGTTTTACAGCCCCTGACGGTGTCTGAGACGCCTGAGCCGGTACTGACTGGTTTTCCGGCCGTCTCATTTCGTCTACTGACTTTTGTAATGTACTAACATTATCACGTAATTCCATAACTAAAGCCATCCATTCCGGTGTCGACTCCCTAGGGGGTGACATCACCATTACCGGCAATTGCTCTGCCTCCACACCAACATCGTCCTCATACATGTCGACACACACGTACCGACACACAGCAGCCACACAGGGAATGCTCTAATCGAAGACAGGACCCCCTTAGCCCTTTGGGGAGACAGAGGGAGAGTTTGCCAGCACACACCAAAAGCGCTATAAATGTATATAAACAACCCTAAAAGGTGTTGTTTTTGTTATAAGCGCTTTTAATATATAAATATCGCCAATTTATGCCCCCCTTCTCTTTGTTACCCTGTTTCTGTAGTGCAGTGCAGGGGAGAGTCCTGGGAGCCTTCCTCACAGCGGAGCTGAGCAGGAAAATGGCGCTGAGTGCTGAGGAGAATAAGCTCCGCCCCCTTTTCGGCTGGCTTTTCTCCCGGGTTTTGAGAAATCTGGCCTGGGTTAAATACATACATATAGCCTTAATGGCTATATGTGATGTATTCTTTGCCACTAAAGGTATTTAATATTGCTGCCCAGGGCGCCCCCAGCAGCGCCCTGCACCCTCCGTGACTGGTCAGTGAGAAGTGTGTAGCAACAATGGCGCACAGCTGCCGTGCTGTGCGCTACCTTCATGAAGACTGAAGAGTCTTCTGCCGCCTGTTTCCGGACCTCCGATCTTCAGCATCTGTAAGGGGGGTCGGCGGCGCGGCTCCGGGACGAACCCCAGGATGACCTGTGTTCCGACTCCCTCTGAAGCTATGTCCAGTAGCCTAAGACTCCAATCCATCCTGCACGCAGGTGAGTTGAAAATCTCTCCCCTAAGTCCCTCGATGCAGTGAGCCTGTTGCCAGCAGGACTCACTGAGATTTAAAACCTAAAAAAACTTTTTCTAAGCAGCTCTTTAGGAGAGCCACCTAGATTGCACCCTGCTCGGACGGGCACAAAAACCTAACTGAGGCTTGGAGGAGGGTCATAGGGGGAGGAGCCAGTACACACCATGTGATCCTAAAAGCTTTCTTTAGATGTGCCCTGTCTCCTGCGGAGCCGCTATTCCCCATGGTCCTGACGGAGTCCCCAGCATCCACTAGGACGTTAGAGAAAATGGGAATATTGTGCTGCTTTGTATAAGTTTTCATTCATTAAGAAGTAACCATTTCTTCATATAAGCATCTTGTCATAATAATGTGCTAAAGTGACTGCGTTTTCAACTGGTTCCAAAGCTCTTCAATGTTTATATCAGGTACTGCGTTGAGTTCCAGATTGAATCCTTATCTCCAGCCTGCCTAACTGAGCATCGGCCCCATGCCCGCTGGATGCTATACCTGCGGGAAGGGTACACAGTGTGTGTGGCTTGCCAGCACCCTGCAATGAACATACGGAACCATCGTTGCTATGGAGACAGCAGTGATGCAGATGGGTGAGAGCTCCACGTTTTCATATATCCCTCCCGCAATAATATTCCACAGATATAAATACATTGAATACAATAATATAACTAGCAGAGCAGCTGCAGTCATACGTTGGCATGGTTTTGTTATACAATTTTTTAATTATATAAAGTGCATGAACTGGGAAAGGTAGGAAACTGTTTGTTGTACCAAATAGAAATATATTACCATTTAGAAAAAAGCTGTTAAATTAATAACACCAGTAATTTACCATGAACATATTAACTATTTGCTGATCATGCCTCCATTTGTCATGGGGATCTCTAAAAAAGTGCATGTAATTCTGCTCAGTTCCATAGACCACATGAAGTTCTATCAATGCTGCCCTTGGTCACATTTCTGCTGCTTTTATTAATGCTTTGGAGCTTCTTGGCTTTTAGAGTGTTGTCTAAGAACTAACCCAAGGGGAGATGTACTAAGCAATGAAAAGTGAGCCAGTGGAGAAGTTGCCCATGGCAACCAATCAGCATTGAAGTAACATTTATAATTTGCATACTATAAAATTGTACTGAGCAGCTGATTGGTTGCCATGGGCAACTTCTCAACTGGCTCACTTCTCCACTTATCACTGCTTAGTACATCTCCCCATGAGCAGTTGTAATTCGAACTTCACTAGAATCATGGGGACTTTGTGTAGATGGATATGAACATCTCTTGATCCATGAATATTTGGGCATAGGACACCTGTTGTCCTACTGTGGTAGAGTGTAGATATGCAGAATAGGTTTTTAGCCTCAGTCTACTCTTTAACGTAAACAATTTTAATAGGCTTGTGCATGAGTGAATTTAATTAGCTCTTGAGGAGGGATGCTGTTAATTTACCTACAATCAAAATCCTGACAAGGTCAAAAATCCCGACATCGTTAAAATACTGACATTGAAACTACCAACAATGTTAAAATGTTTAAAATGTCGACAGGTCAAAAAGTCGACATGAGTTTTTCATAATTTTTTTTAATTGAAACCCTTTTGTTCATACTTTACCATCCCAGTGGACCTGGAGGGGGAATATAGTAGTGTGCCAAACGCAGCGAGGCACCGTGCCCGAAGCATGGCGAGCGCAATGAGCCATTCGAGGGGACGTGGTACACTTATACGGTGTCCATGTCAACCTATGTCAACATACA
The DNA here is from genome assembly GCF_028390025.1 of Pseudophryne corroboree. Lineage (NCBI taxonomy): Eukaryota > Metazoa > Chordata > Amphibia > Anura > Myobatrachidae > Pseudophryne > Pseudophryne corroboree. The sequence continues at coordinate 706,145,602 of NC_086448.1, read as the reverse complement.
CATCAAAAAACAATAAAAAACTTGTGTCGACTTTTTGATCTGTCAACATTTTAAATATCGGTATTTTGACCTTGTCTGTATTTTAAATGTAGGTATTTTGACCTTGTTAGTATTTTGAATTTGTCGGAATTTTGATTGTAGGTATTTCATACTAAACCCCTCGAGGAGGTACAAAGAGCTGTAATCAGACTGTAAAGATAAAGAATAAACAAACAGTAATCAGGCCAAATTTCTACAAATGGTGTATGTATAGACCACTGGTTAAATGTTTTAGAACATACCCATTTTACCAGTTGAATTGAAATTTAGGCAATTCAAGTCCAATAAATAACCTGAAATGGTACAAGGTAAGCGGTAAAGTGACAGAGGTTAAAAAAAAAAGAAAAAGTTACGGTTAGTAAAAACTGGAAAATAACGAGTTTTATGTTAAAACTCTTTCTGCGAGGTACACTGGGCTCCACAAGTCTGGACAATGGGGTGTAGAGTAGGATCTTGATCCGAGGCACCAACAGGCTCAAAGCTTTGACTGTTCCCAGAATGCACAGCGCCGCCTCCTATATCACCCCGCCTCCCAGCACAGGAGCTCAGTTTAGTTAACCAGCCCAATGCAGTAGCAGGAAAAGAGACGACAACGGTTAGTAGCCACATACACCACACTCTCACGACAAGAGAAGTGTCAGCGGCTAATGCCATATCAACCCAAAGAAGCTAAGTGCGTCAGGGTGGGCGCCTCGTTTTCTGCTGCGGGGTACACTGGGCTCCACAAGTCTGGACAATGGGGATGTCCTAAAGCAGTTCCTTATGGGAGGGGACGCACTGTAGCGGGCACAAGAACCAGGCGTCCAAAGGAAGCATCCTGGGAAGCGACAGTATCGAAGGCATAGAACCTTATGAACGTGTTCCTGGAGGACCACGTAGTCGCCTTGCACAATTGATCAAGGGTCGCACCACGTTGGGCCGCCCAAGAAGGTCCAACAGACCGAGTAGAATGGGCCGTAATATGAACAGGAGCTGACAGACCAGCCTTCACATAAGTATGCGCAATCACCATTCTAATCCACCTGGCCAGGGTCTGCTTGTGAGCAGGCCAGCCACGTTTGTGAAATCCAAACAAAACAAAGAGAGAATCAGACTTTCGAATAGAAGCAGTTCTCCTCACATAGATACGGAGAGCCCGTACCACATCCAAAGACCGCTCTTTGGGAGACAAATCAGGAGAGACAAAAGCTGGAACCACAATCTCCTGATTAAGGTGGAACGAAGAAACCACTTTAGGTAAATATCCGGGACGAGTCCTAAGAACCGCCTGGTCACGGTGAAAAATCAGATATGGGGAACTACAAGATAAGGCACCCAAATCCGACACTCTTCTAGCAGAGGCAATAGCCAGCAAGAACATCACCTTATGGGAAAGCCACTTAAGCTCAGCTGAACCGAGAGGTTCAAATGGAGGCTCTTGCAACGCCTCCAAAACCACCGACAAGTCCCAAGGAGCCACAGGCGGGACATAGGGAGGTTGGATACGCAACACACCCTGAGTGAAAGTATGAACATCAGGTAAAGTCGCAATTTTTCTCTGAAACCACACCGACAAGGCAGAAATATGAACCTTGAGGGAGGCCAGACGCAGGCCTAAATCTAGGCCCTGCTGTAGAAAAGCCAAAAGTTTGGCTGTACTAAACTTGGAAGCGTCATAATGGTTAGATGTGCACCAAACAAAGTAGGAATGCCAGACCCGATGGTAAATCCGAGCAGAGGCCGGTTTCCGGGCCCGCAACATAGTTTTAATGACCTCTTCAGAAAAACCCTTAGCTCTTAAGACGGAAGCTTCAAGAGCCACGCCGTCAAAGACAGCCGGGCTAGGTCCTGGTAGACACAGGGGTCCTGAACGAGGAGGTCTGGGCGTTGTGGAAGTAGAAGTGGACGCTCTGACGATAGGCCTTGCAAGTCTGAGAACCAGTGCCGTCCGGGCCACGCCGGAGCTATGAGAAGCAGATTTCCTTTTTCTTGCTTGAACTTCCGAATTACCCTGGGCAGGAGTGACACCGGAGGGAACACGTACGGCAGCCGAAACCTCCATGGCACTGCCAGCCATCCACGAATGCTGCTTGAGGTTCCCTTGTCCTTGCTCCGAAGACCAGAACCTTGTGATTGTGTCGAGAAGCCATCAGATCCACATCTGGAAGATCCCACCTTTCCACGAGGAGTTGAAACACTTCAGGATGGAGGCCCCACTCGCCAGCATGCACGTCCTGACGACTGAGAAAGTCCGCTTCCAAATTCAGGACTCCCGGAATGAATATTGCCGATATTGCCGGTAGATGGCGTTCTGCCCAACGTAGAATCTGTGAGGCTTCCTTCATTGCCAAACGGCTTAGAGTGCCGCCTTGATGATTTATGTAAGCCACTGTGGTGGCGTTGTACGACTGTACTTGAACAGGACGGTTCTGAATCAAATGCTGGGCTAGGTTCAACGCATTGAAGACCGCCCGGAATTCCAGAATGTTGATCGAGAGGAGAGATTCCTCCTTGGTCCACCGACCCTGCATGGAGTGCTGCTCCAGCACCGCGCCCCAACCTCTTAGACTGGCATCTGTCGTCAACAGGACCCAGTTGGATATCCAGAAGGGACGGCCTCTGCACAATTGTCGGTCCTGGAGCCACCAGAGCAGCGACAGACGGCCCTCCGGAGTCAAAGAGATCATTTGAGACTTGATCCGGTGAGGCAGGCCGTCCCACTTGGCTAGAATCAGCTTCTGGAGGGAGCGAGAATGGAATTGAGCATACTCCACCATGTCGAATGCTGATACAATGAGGCCCAGCACCTGCATTGCCGAATGTATCGACACTTGCGGACGAGAAAGGAAGCAACGAATCCTGTCCTGAAGTTTCAGGACTTTCTCCTGAGACAAGAACAACCTCTGGTTGTGAGTGTCCAACAGCGTTCCCAGATGCACCATGCTCTGAGCAGGGACCAGGGAGGATTTCTTCCAGTTGATGAGCCACCCGTGGGCTTGTAGAAACCGGACCGTCTTATTCAGATAACGCAGGAGAAGATCTGGGGAATTTGCCAGGATTAACAAGTCGTCCAGATACGGCAGTATCCTGACCCCTTGACGGCGGAGTACCACCGTCATCACCGCCATAACTTTGGTGAAGACTTGCGGAGCCGTTGTTAAACCAAAAGGTAACGCCCCCAAACTGGTAATGGAGGTTGCCAATAGCGAACCTCAGGTATTGTTGATGTGACACTGCTATAGGAATATGCAGGTAAGCATCCTGTATGTCCAGGGAGAGCATGTAGTCCCCAGGTTCCAAGGCCAGAACTATAGAGCGAAGGGTTTCCATACGGAACTTGGAAACCTTCACAAACTTGTTCAGTGCCTTGAGGTTGAGAATGGGCCGGGAGGACCCATTCGGTTTCGGGACTAGAAACAGCGGAGAATAGTACCTCCGGCCCCTCTGAGCAAGAGGCACCTGTACTACGACTCCTGTATCCAGGAGGGTCTGTACCACCGAATGCACAGTGTTTGCCTTTGTCTGGTCCGATGGGACGTCTGTCTGGCAAAATCGATGAGGGGGTCGGTTTTTGAAGGCTATGGCGTAACCTCGAGTGACAACTTCCCATACCCAGGCATCTGAAGTGGTCTTCAACCATTCCTGGGTATACCCTAGAAGCCGGCCCCCCACCCTGGGATCCCCCAGGGGGAGGCCCGCCCCGTCATGCGGCAGGCTTATCGGTCTTGGTTGTTGGCTGACAGGCAGCCCAGGCTCTTTTGGGCTTCGGCTTACCAGGTTTGGAAGTGCAGGCCTGCTTATGGTACGCCTGACCTTTTGCTTTACCTGAAGGACGAAAGGGGCTAAAGGACGTGCCTTTGGCCTTCGACACAGAAGGAGCTGTATTAGGCAGACATGCAGTTTTGGCAGTAGCCAAGTCAGCCACTATCTTATTTAAGTCCTCCCCAAACAGAATATCCCCCTTGAAAGGGAGTACCTCCAGGGTTTTTCTAGAGTCCAGATCCACAGACCAGGATCTCAGCCACAATATCCTGCGAGCCAGGACTGACGTAGTAGAGGCCTTGGCTGCTAGGATACCAGCATCAGAAGCCGCCTCTTTAATATAGCGAGAAGCTGTGACAATATATGACAAGCATTGTCTAGCATGGTCAGAGGAGATTTCAGCTTCTAACTACAAGGCCCATGCTTCAATAGCCTCTGCCGCCCATGTAGCTGCAATAGTGGGCCTTTGTGCAGCACCCGTGAGGGTGTAAATCGCTTTCAGACAACCCTCCACATGTTTATCCATAGGCTCTTTTAGAGACGTGACGGTAGTGACAGGTAGAGCTGAGGAGACCACCATCCTAGCCACATGTGAGTCTACTGGAGGAGGCGTTTCCCAATTCTTAGACAGCTCTGGCGCGAGGGGATAGCGAGCCAGCATCTTCTTTTGAGGCACAAACTTCGTACCCGGGCTTTGCCAGGGTTCCTGACGTATATCCACTAGGTGGTCAGTGTGAGGTAAAACTTGTTTAATCACCTTCTGACGCTTGAACCAATCTGGTTTCTTTGGAGGAACGGATGGCTCGGGATCATCCGTAATCTGCAGAATTAATTTAATAGCCTCCAAAAGATCAGGAACATCCACATGTGAACTACCCTCCCCATCAATCGTATCTGAGTCAGAACCTGTGGGGTCAGTGTATGTGCTGTCTTCATCAGACGAGGTGTCAGTGACAGCAGTGGATTGTGAGGAGACGAGCGCTCGCTTAGAGGACCTCTTGGACTTAGGCGAGCGATGGTCAGACTTTTTAGTAGTCAGGGACTGGTTCAACTTCTTTAATTGAGCAGATAAATCGTCCGCCTACAGCGGGTTAGCTGCAGGGACCACATACGATTGTACCGGCATTGGGGGTCCCATAGGGGGTGTTAGTTTATGAACTAGCGTATGCAGAAGCGTGGAAAAAGCGGCCCACGGAGGGTCAGTATGTGCCTCTGTTGCCACAGTCCCACTGCGTGGCAAGGAGCCCCCAGAAACAGATCCCATAGCTGCTATATTCTCCCCATATGTGCCTGTGGCTTCAGCAACACCAGCAGTGTGTTCCGCCCCAGAACCATTACCCTCAGAAGCAGACATGATATAACTTGCAGTATGAGGTAACAGTACAATTATTAGCAGCACTATAGCCCTAAACCCAAACCCCTGCGCAGTGTAGTCAGCACCAGCAGAGATAAAGGAGAGATATGGTGAATAAATCACAGAGAAAAATATGTAATACAGTATATCTTTGTGAAAATCCTATATTAAATAACACCTGACGCACCAAGCCCCCTCAGGTTATAGAATATAGGGATAGCAAGTTGAGTGAAAGACACGAGATGGACAGCACTCAGCTATCAATGCACACACAAATAGTCACAGTTTGTATAATGCAGAGGTTATTACAGACAATAATACTGCACTGGACTAGCTTACACAGCTATATAGTCAATAGATATAACACTACACAGTAAGAACTGGATGTATATCACAGGGTAATTGTACCAACACTGACTAAAAAGGCAGGTAGAATACTTAAGTGTCATGTAAAGGCACAGCGCTGACAACCAGGCGGCTTTACATAGGAGGATTTGCCCAAGCAGTCCCAGGAACAGTGAGCTGCGGAGTAATGGCGCCGCAGACACTGACAGGGAGTGAGGAAAAGACAGAGATGCAGCTCCAGGGCGGGAACACTTGCTGGAAATGGCGCCCTGGGGCTGGGGGAGGGGCTTCAGGTCTAAGCCTTATCCCCCTTCCTGGCAAAACCACCGGCTACTGTGGGCGATATTAAAAATAAGAATTTACTTACCGATAATTCTATTTCTCATAGTCCGTAGTGGATGCTGGGGACTCCGAAAGGACCATGGGGAATAGCGGCTCCGCAGGAGACTGGGCACAAAAGTAAAAAGCTTTAGGACTACCTGGTGTGCACTGGCTCCTCCCCCTATGACCCTCCTCCAAGCCTCAGTTAGGATACTGTGCCCGGACGAGCGTACACAATAAGGAAGGATTTTGAATCCCGGGTAAGACTCATACCAGCCACACCAATCACACCGTACAACTTGTGATCTGAACCCAGTTAACAGCATGATAACAGAAGGAGCCTCTGAAAAGATGGCTCACAACAACAATAACCCGATTTTTGTAACAATAACTATGTACAAGTAATGCAGACAATCCGCACTTGGGATGGGCGCCCAGCATCCACTACGGACTATGAGAAATAGAATTATCGGTAAGTAAATTCTTATTTTCTCTAACGTCCTAGTGGATGCTGGGGACTCCGAAAGGACCATGGGGATTATACCAAAGCTCCCAAACGGGCGGGAGAGTGCGGATGACTCTGCAGCACCGAATGAGAGAACTCCAGGTCCTCCTCAGCCAGGGTATCAAATTTGTAGAATTTAGCAAACGTGTTTGCCCCTGACCAAGTAGCTGCTCGGCAAAGTTGTAAAGCCGAGACCCCTCGGGCAGCCGCCCAAGATGAGCCCACTTTCCGTGTGGAATGGGCTTTTACAGATTTTGGCTGTGGCAGGCCTGCCACAGAATGTGCAAGCTGAATTGTACTACAAATCCAACGAGCAATCGTCTGCTTAGAAGCAGGAGCACCCAGCTTGTTGGGTGCATACAGGATAAACAGCGAATCAGATTTTCTGACTCCAGCCGTCCTGGAAACATATTTTCAGGGCCCTGACTACGTCCAGCAACTTGGAATCCTCCAAGTCCCTAGTAGCCGCAGGCACCACAATAGGCTGGTTTAAGTGAAAAGCTGAAACCACCTTAGGGAGAAATTGAGGACGAGTCCTCAATTCTGCCCTGTCCGTATGAAAAATTAGGTAAGGGCTTTTATAGGATAAAGCCGCCAATTCTGAGACACGCCTGGCTGAAGCCAGGGCTAACAGCATTACCACTTTCCATGTGAGATATTTTAAGTCCACAGTGGTGAGTGGTTCAAACCAATGTGATTTTAGGAATCCCAAAACTACATTGAGATCCCAAGGTGCCACTGGAGGCACAAAAGGAGGCTGTATATGCAGTACTCCCTTGACAAACGTCTGAACTTCAGGAACAGAAGCCAGTTCTTTTTGGAAGAATATTGACAGGGCCGAAATTTGAACCTTAATGGACCCCAATTTGAGGCCCATAGACAGTCCTGTTTGCAGGAAATGCAGGAAACGACCCAGTTGAAATTCCTCTGTAGGGGCCTTCCTGGCCTCGCACCACGCAACATATTTACGCCAAATACGGTGATAATGTTGTACGGTTACATCCTTCCTGGCTTTGATCAGGGTAGGGATGACTTCATCCGGAATGCCTTTTTCCTTCAGGATCCGGCGTTCAACCGCCATGCCGTCAAACGCAGCAGCGGTAAGTCTTGGAACAGACATGGTCCCTGCTGGAGCAGGTCCTTTCTTAGAGGTAGAGGCCACGGGTCTTCCGTGAGCATCTCTTGAATTTCCGGGTACCAAGTCCTTCTTGGCCAATCCGGAGCCACGAGTATAGTCTTTACTCCTCTCCTTCTTATGATTCTCAGTACTTTTGGTATGAGAGGAAGAGGAGGGAACACATACACTGACTGGTACACCCACGGTGCTACCAGAGCGTCCACAGCTATTGCCTGAGGGTCCCTTGACCTGGCGCAATATCTGTCCAGTTTTTTGTTGAGGCGGGACGCCATCATGTCCACCTTTGGTTTTTCCCAACGGTTCACAATCATGTGGAAGACTTCTGGGTGAAGTCCCCACTCCCCCGGGTGAAGATCGTGTCTGCTGAGGAAGTCTGCTTCCCAGTTGTCCACTCCCGGAATGAACACTGCTGACAGTGCTATCACATGATTCTCCGCCCAGCGAAGAATCCTTGCCACTTCCATCATTGCCCTCCTGCTTCTTGTGCCGCCCTGTCTGTTTACGTGGGCGACTGCCGTGATGTTGTCCGACTGGATCAACACCGGCTGACCCTGAAGCAGAGGTCTTGCCTGACTTAGGGCATTGTAAATGGCCCTTAGTTCCAGGATATTTATGTGAAGTGACGTTTCCATGCTTGACCACAAGCCCTGGAAATTTCTTCCCTGTGTGACTGCTCCCCAGCCTCTCAGGCTGGCATCCGTGGTCACCAGGACCCAATCCTGAATGCCGAATCTGCGGCCCTCTAGGAGATGAGCACTCTGTAACCACCACAGGAGAGACACCCTTGTCCTTGGAGACAGGGTTATCCGCTGATGCATTTGAAGATGCGATCCGGACCATTTGTCCAGCAGATCCCACTGAAAAGTTCTTGCGTGGAATCTGCCGAATGGAATCGCTTCGTAAGAAGCCACCATCTTTCCCAGGACCCTTGTGCATTGATGTACTGACACTTGGCCTGGTCTTAGGAGGTTCCTGACTAGGTCGGATAACTCCTTGGCCTTCTCCTCCGGAAGAAACACCTTTTTCTGTACTGTGTCTAGAATCATCCCTAGGAACAGCAGACGTGTCGTCGGAATCAGCTGCGATTTTGGAATATTTAGAATCCATCCGTGCTGTCGTAGTACTACTTGAGATAGTGCTACTTCGACCTCTAACTGTTCTCTGGACCTTGCCCTTATCAGGAGATCGTCCAAGTAAGGGATAATTAAGACGCCTTTTCTTCGAAGAAGAATCATCATTTCGGCCATTACCTTGGTAAAGACCCGGGGTGCCGTGGACAATCCAAACGGCAGCGTCTGAAACTGATAGTGACAGTTCTGTACCACAAACCTGAGGTACCCTTGGTGAGAAGGGCAAATTGGGACATGGAGGTAAGCATCCTTGATGTCCAGAGACACCATATAGTCCCCTTCTTCCAGGTTCGCTATCACTGCTCTGAGTGACTCCATCTTGAATTTGAACCTTTTTATGTAAGTGTTCAAGGATTTCAGATTTAAAATGGGTCTCACCGAGCCGTCCGGCTTCGGTACCACAAACAGCGTGGAATAATACCCCTTTCCCTGTTGTAGGAGGGGTACCTTGATTATCACCTGCTGGGAATACAGCTTGTGAATGGCTTCCAATACCGCCTCCCTGTCGGGGGGAGACGTTGGTAAAGCAGACTTCAGGAACCGGCGAGGGGGAGACGTCTCGAATTCCAATTTGTACCCCTGAGATACTACCTGCAGGATCCAGGGGTCCACTTGCGAGTGAGCCCACTGCGCGCTGAAATTCTTGAGACGGGCCCCCACCGTGCCTGAGTCCGCTTGTAATGCCCCAGCGTCATGCTGAGGACTTGGCAGAAGCGGAGGAGGGCTTCTGTTCGTGGGAAGAGGCTGTCTGCTGCAGTCTTTTTCCCCTTCCTCTGCCCCGGGGCAGATATGAGTGGCCTTTTGCCCGCTTGCCCTTATGGGGACGAAAGGACTGAGCCTGAAAAGACGGTATCTTTTTCTGCTGCGAGGTGACTTGGGGTAAAAAGGTGGATTTTCCAGCCGTTGCCGTGGCCACCAGGTCCGATAGACCGACCCCAAATAACTCCTCCCCTTTATACGGCAATACTTCCATACGCCGTTTGGAATCCGCATCCCCTGACCACTGTCGCGTCCATAATCCTCTTCTGGCAGAAATGGACATCGCACTTACTCTTGATGCCAGAGTGCAAATATCCCTCTGTGCATCTCGCATATATAGAAATGCATCCTTTAAATGCTCTATAGTCAATAATATATTGTCCCTGTCCAGGGTATCAATATTTTCAGTCAGGGAATCCGACCAAGCCACCCCAGCACTGCACATCCAGGCTGAGGCGATTGCTGGTCGCAGTATAATACCAGTATGTGTGTATATACTTTTAAGGATATTTTCCAGCTTCCTATCAGCTGGTTCCTTGAGGGCGGCCGTATCAGGGGACGGTAACGCCACTTGTTTTGATAAGCGTGTGAGCGCCTTATCTACGCTAGGGGGTGTTTCCCAACGCGCCCTAACCTCTGGCGGGAAAGGGTATAATGCCAATAACTTTTTAGAAATTAGCAGTTTTTTATCGGGGGAAACCCACGCTTCATCACACACCTCATTTAATTCATCTGATTCGGGAAAAACTACGGGTAGTTTTTTCACACCCCACATAATACCCTTTTTTGTGGTACTTGTAGTATCAGAAATGTTCAAAACCTCCTTCATTGCCGTGATCATGTAACGTGTGGCCCTACTGGAAAATACGTTTGTTTCCTCACCGTCGACACTGGAGTCAGTGTCCGTGTCTGTGTCTGTATCGACCTGAGGTAACGGGCGCTTTAGAGCCCCTGACGGTGTTTGAGACGCCTGTACAGGTATTAACTGATTTGCCGGCTGTCTCATGTCGTCAACAGTCTTTTGTAAAGTGCTGACACTATCACGTAATTCTTTCCATAAGACCATCCAGTCAGGTGTCGACTCCCTAGGGGGTGACATCACTAACACAGGCAATTGCTCCGCCTCCACACCATTTTCCTCCTCATACATGTCGACACAACGTACCGACACACAGCACACACACAGGGAATGCTCTGATAGAGGACAGGACCCCACTAGCCCTTTGGGGAGACAGAGGGAGAGTTTGCCAGCACACACCAGAGCGCTATATATATACAGGGATAACCTTATATAAGTGTTTTTCCCTAATATAGCTGCTGTATATATTTATATGCCAATTTAGTGCCCCCCCTCTCTTGTTTTACCCTGTTTCTGTAGTGCAGGACTGCAGGGGAGAGTCAGGGAGCCTTCCTCCAACGGAGCTGTGAGGAAAAAATGGCGCCAGTGTGCTGAGGAGATAGGCTCCGCCCCTTTTTCGGCGGCCTTTCTCCCGCTTTTTTATGTAAAAATAGGCAGGGGTTAAATACATCCATATAGCCCAGGAGCTATATGTGATGTATTTTTTGCCAAAAAAGGTGTTTTTATTGCGTCTCAGGGCGCCCCCCCCCAGCGCCCTGCACCCTCAGTGACCGGAGTGTGAAGTGTGCTGAGAGCAATGGCGCACAGCTGCGGTGCTGTGCGCTACCTTAGTGAAGACAGGACGTCTTCTGCCGCCGATTTTCCGGACCTCTTCAGTCTTCTGGCTCTGTAAGGGGGACGGCGGCGCGGCTCCGGGACCCATCCATGGCTGGGCCTGTGATCGTCCCTCTGGAGCGAATGTCCAGTAGCCTAAGAAGCCCAATCCACTCTGCACGCAGGTGAGTTCGCTTCTTCTCCCCTTAGTCCCTCGATGCAGTGAGCCTGTTGCCAGCAGGTCTCACTGAAAAAAAAAAAAAAAAAAAAAACCTATTTAAACTTTTACTCTAAACAGCTCAGGAGAGCCACCTAGATTGCACCCTTCTCGTTCGGGCACAAAATCTTAACTGAGGCTTGGAGGAGGGTCATAGGGGGAGGAGCCAGTGCACACCAGGTAGTCCTAAAGCTTTTTACTTTTGTGCCCAGTCTCCTGCGGAGCCGCTATTCCCCATGGTCCTTTCGGAGTCCCCAGCATCCACTAGGACGTTAGAGAAATCAGTTTTAAGAGAAAACCTGACCTGCGCCCATGCCCTGTTGATCTAGTGGGATCGCCTGTATCCAGTGTCCACCGCCAGTGCGCGCGGCCCGCCTCCCACTGACCGCGCCGGATCGCGATAAAGACCGGGTCCCGCGAGCGGTACCCACTTACCACCTCCCGAAGTGCGGCCACGCGATCCTGGAGAGCCCCAGCCGTGTGTGTCTAACATGAACCGGAGCCTCCGCTGTAGGTACCCGGCAACCAGTGCTCGGGAGTGTACAGCGCCGCTGGGGAGAGCTGGAGCTGCAGCAGTGAATGTCACAAGACATTTACCCCTGCTGCTGGCCTTGAAGTCTTCACTTTTTACCTCATAAAAAGCTTTTCTCAGGGCTGCTTGGAGCAGCCCCTCTGTTAAGTGCCTGCTTACTGCAGCACCAACTGACAAACTGAGCTCCTGTGCTGGGAGGCGGGGTGATATAGGAGGCGGCGCTGTGCATTTTGGGAACAGTCAAAGCTTTGAGCCTGTTGGTGCCTCGGATCAAGATCCTACTCTACACCCCATTGTCCAGACTTGTGGAGCACAGTGTACCCCGCAGCAGATATGTAAATTTCAGAGTTAACAAAAAACTTTTTCAGGGAACAAGTAATCATTTAAAAACAGTTCTGCAGCATTGAAAAGAGGCTTGCCTGGTCCAGTAGCCCCGCCAGAGGAATACTGAAGGCTGGAAGAAGGTCTTGTAGACTGATAATTCAAAATCTGAAACCTGTGGTTCATCACAAAGTGTTTCTGGAAGCTGTAGAGTAGGTCAAAGGATGGTTCCTTAGTGTGTGGGGCTTATTTACCAAGTGTCATCTTACAAAAGCTATCACAGCGTGTTTAATCTCAAAATGTAAAAAGTAAATGCTTTTAATATTAAAACACTGCTTTTCAATCTGCCACTAAGTAAATAAACCCCTGTGACTCCAACTGTCTGGTCTGGGGATCTTATGCTGAATCCCAAGTCGGCGACTTGCACAAAGGGCTACACAGCATTCCTCAGCACCCTACAATATCCTTTGTCTGGTTGGTAAAGTGTTCATCCTATAAGATAATGACCCAAAACATACCTCCAAGTTATGTCACACCTACATTCAAAGAAAAAACAAGACAGACTGCAAATCATAGAATGGCAAGCACAGTCTCCAGACTTCAACCCCATCAAGCTTGTTTGCTATGAACTGGACTAAAAGGTGAAAGCAAAGCAACCTATAAGTGCAACATACTGTATTTGTGGAAACTTCTACCACCGTGTTGGGAAGTACTGCCCAAGTTATATTTGCTTTGCATTGTAGAAGGCAAGTTTGCTTCAAGATTATAAATCTGCTAAATGTGGCTACTGTGAATAAGAAATTTAGGTTAAATATTGTTAAACAAAATTATACCATGTTTTTTTTCTGGTAAACTGCATAGATTTCAATAAAAACTGGAAAAATGGCGGTGTTATAAAACTTTTCACTAGAAGTGTATATATAATAGGGTTGCCCATCGATACAAACCATCTGTGGTCAACCACCGATGTTAGTTTTACCAGTAGTTCTCCACAATCTATGGTGCAGAGCTCCCCAATGGTTTTTTTTCTTCCTACTTGGCGCCGGGACAAGGAGTCTAGCTCTGCCTCCCGAAGCGACCTGCAAAGCACTGGCCCCAACTCTGGTTTCCCGGCAGCTCAGTGAGTAATAGACTAAGGATGACCATCAGTGGGTGGAATTTCATTGGATCCACTGTTGATGGGTTTACACCATCGAGGGTAACCACAAATTCTACCTGCAATGGTTAACCCACTGATGGACATACTTAATATATATGATAGATAAATATTAGAAAAACAAAGAAACAAGTTGAAATGCCTATTTTATATCAAAGCATTTTCTCTAGGTCTAAGCTGCAGACTTCTCAGTGGTGCCAGTAAAAATTTTGTTTTTAGCAAATGCGCCATGGAGCAGGAGATAACTTGCATGAGTCAGCTGGCAACTCCCAGACAGCTTTGCTAATGGCAGGTGTCTTTTTTTTTTGCTGAAAATGCATCCTATTTGCATTGCTATGTGAATAGGACGCACAAGCAGCTAATGCCGATTTAAATGATATGTGGCATGCCTATATTCTGTGTGTGACTGCGGCTGTATCTGCATATGAAATGCTATGTTACAGTGATTTCCAGGAAAACACTGTAACATAGCATTGCATATGCAGATACAGCTGCAGTCACACACAGAATATAGGCATGCCGCATATAATTTTAATCAGCATAAGCTGCTTGTGCGTCCTATTCACATAGCAATGTAACTTAGATGCATTTAAATGGCAAAAGTCACACAGAAATATGCTCTGCGCTACAGAGTCCTGCCACGGCATGGCGTGACTAGCAGGGCTGTTTAACTTGACTGCAGCAAGGATGTAGGAGGACACATCTGCATTTTATCTTAATATATTAGCTGGTAGGTCTGCGCCAAACAGCAAATAAATTAGTTAAACATATGAAGGGGGTAGTGTCGGAAAGAACATATGATGAGTGGGTACACAATTACTAAGTTGTTAATTAATGACAACAACCTAGGGCAGCATGATCCTTTGTGGCATCTTTACAAACTTCTGCCAATGATACATTTAGCTAAAACAAAAAAAACACCAAAAAATCAACAACAACAAAACAGCTCTATGCTATAACATCTAAACGACAACTGGATGAGTTACAAAATAAACACTTATAAGACTTAATATATCACAGTCTGACTAGTGTGGATGATTGGCTCCAACTCTTTTGTTATTATTAATTCCTGAACTGAGGACACCGACATGACAGGATCATCAGTGGGACACAGGAAGAGAGAGAAATACTGCGTCTCAGATTAAAGGTTGTGTCTGCAACCTGAAATGTCATCTTTGACTCCCCAAACAAAACTTTCAAGAATTCAGATATATATTATACTAAAAGTACAGCAATAATACAATATGCAGCAGACATCACACCATGGGAGTTACTCAGGTGCTGTTGAATCTGCGCTATCATGCACAAAGTACAGATGTTCGACACTTTACACATGTGCAGGACAAGTTTTGCACATGCGCGAATGGGTCCTGTGACATTGTAAGCAGGATGGCAGCAGACCATCAGTGATTGACAGTCTGCTTTCATTTGGAGGGTGGGGAGGGGGCGGCGATGTCCTCTGTTTGTGAAAACGGAGGCATATCTCTGGCGTATAAGGGGAGGGGGGGTAGGACAGAGATTTCCTTCCTCTGCAACGGGCAGTTTGTGCGGCACCTTGAGTGGCGGGAGAGAGATCCAGTGCTGAATCCTAAGACGCAGGTCGGATCGCTACTGCAGCAGGAGGCGTCTGCCTGTAATAGACATCTCCTGCTGCATTAACATACAGCTCTATCACTGCTGCTTCCAAGGAAGTGACAGCCACTCCATCCACGTCTGAATGAGCCTCCTAGGACCCGATGCATGTTTGTAAGTAGCGCAAAAACAAAACAAAACTGTGTCTGGAACAAACCATGTTGCCATGCAAGGGGAGCAAATACATTTATATTTTTTTCTGTGCAGGGTAAATACTGTCTGGTTTTGAATGTAGTCCACAAATGTTAGACAGCTTTATTTTTACACTGCATTTTAGATTTCAGTTTGAACACAACCCGGGATGCGGTCAATTTACCTACAAGAAAATCCCGACATTTAAAATACTGACAAGGTCAAAATACCGACATTTACAATGTTCACAGGTCAAAAAGTCGACATGAGTTTTTCATTGAAACAGACTTGTTCATACTTTACCATCCCAGTGGACCTGGAGGGGGGAATATAATAGTGTGCACGAATTTGCGAGCCATGTGAGGAGACGCGGTACACTTATACGGTGTCCATGTCGACCTATGACGACATGCACACATAAAAACCCAATGAAAAACTTGTGTCGACTTTTTGCCCTGTTGACATTTTAAATGTCAGTATTTGAACCTTGTTAGTATTTTGACTGTCGTTCAATCGTTGTCGGGAATTTGACCGTCGGGATTTTGATTGTAGGTATATCATACTAAACCCTTGTGTTATGCAATACATCGTGCATCACATTGAAGACAAATGAAGGGACAGTTAAGGTTTTAAATAATATTCAGTGTATTTTTTTTTTTTCAAAGTCCTATAGAGAAAAACGATCTTTATATTGCATTGCCCGTTTTTCTGATTTGCTCTCCCTATATTTCAGGAACCAAGTCCTTCATTGGCAAGCTGTGGGAAACGACAAGTGTCGGGGATCATGGAGAAGAGTCAGAGAAGTTGAGAACTGTTCATGCCCCATGGTCCATACCTTTATATTTACATGACGTTAGAGAATTAGACTTAGTTTGTAGCAGCATCGACTAAATATTACTGTTTTACATAACCTTGTAGATAATATTTGCATCTCTGGCTAAAATAGATTCACTAAAACTTCTAAAATCGAAAGAATGATGGTGTTGCCCATAGCAACCTATCGAATTCCAGCTTTCATTTATCTAGCACAGTGTTAGAATCTGATTGGTTGCTATGGACAAACTTTCTAGCCTTACATTTTAAAGGTAAATCCGCACCAAAGACTCAAAATGATATCATGCATGAATGCACATAATTGGTTAGCAATGGGCCTGATTCAGCGATAGACGCAATGGAGCTTTTTTTTTTTGCCACTGCGCGTAAATCGTACTGCGCATGTACCGCAATGGTTTTGCGACAGCGGTCGCAGTGAGGATTTATTTGCAAAGTGAGTGACAGGCAGGGAGCGTTTGTGGGAGGAAACAGGGAGTGACGACTCAAACACTTGCATGTCGCAACCATTCTGTGGGCGTGTCACGGCTTGTGACTGCGATTCTGTACGCAGTTAAAATGGCTCCAGCGTCTTGCTGCCGGCGGCCATGCCGCACAACCATAGTTTCATTCAGAAGGCCGATGTTGGACTTGTGCATCCGATGGCTGTGTTTTTGTACGTAAATGATCGTCTCAATACACACTGCGGCAGCTGCAACATTTACTCAGCCACTGCATACATATTAGCAGCTGTGCTGGCATTATTGTACATCTCTGTGTATGGCCCAGTATTCCCACAGTGGATATAACTGAAAATACCAATAGATAAGTGGGTGAAACCCTTGCCCTTTGAAGTTATTGGGTAACAGCCTTCTAAGTAGGTTTGCAAACATTAAATATTTTTTAAATGCTGTATAACATGCATCTGTTTACAATGACATACAGTATGTTTTACACATTGTATCTATTGTACCTGTTGCCACTAAAAAGCCTTATAACCACTGGTATTTGATTTGCATTTCAAAACACATTTAGGTGTACATGCATTGCACTTGCAATATAAAAACCCACTAGTTAACGCATGTATTTTACGGTCAGTGGCTATGAGGCCTAATATTGTTAATTTCTGCCGAACACAGAGTAAAAGGTCTTTCATGATGAATGTAGTTTTACTGTCACGCAGAAAAATCACTGTTTAAATGCTGCAGAAATGAAAGTGCCATTATGTAATAAAATACTTTATATAATCCTAATGCATAAGGTCTGACTAGTATTTGTTTCAAAATATCAGCTCATCTATTGCTACAAAACGGATGCCTAGGCAGAGCAAAAATCATTAAAATTGCGCAGAAAGTAATCATACTACAGACTAAGGCCTCTCACCAATTTCTCATTCATCAAGTATTCACAGATTCAATCATTTTTTTTTGCGCCTGCTCTCCCATCAAAAGTGATGCGTATGTCACGCCCAAGCAGACCGGGTTTAGGCACGTAAAGCGGCTAAACCCATTTAAATTATTGGCCCTCATTCCGAGTTGTTCGCTCGTTATTTTCCTTCGCATCGGTGCGATTTTCCGCTAACTGCGCATGCGCAATGTTCGCACTGCGGCTGCGCCAAGTAAATTTGCTAAGAAGTTTGGTATTTTACTCACGGCATTACAAGATTTTTTCTTCGTTCTGCTGATCGTAGTGTGATTGACAGGAAGTGGGTGTTTCTGGGCGGAAACTGGCCGTTTTATGGGAGTGTGTGAAAAAACGCTGCCGTTTCTGGGAAAAATGCGGGCGTGGCTGGAGAAACGGGGGAGTGTCTGGGCAAACGCTGGGTGTGTTTATGACGTCAAACCAGGAACGACAAGCACTGAACTGATCGCACCGGAAGAGTAAGTCTCGAGCTACTCAGAAACTGCTAAGAAATTTCTATTCGCAATTTTGCGAATCTTTCGTTCGCAATTCTGCTAAGCTAAGATTCACTCCCAGAGGGCGGCGGCTTAGCGTGTGCACTGCTGCGAAAAGCGGCTAGCGAGCGAACAACTCGGAATGAGGGCCATTGTGCGCAACGTGAAAAGTGATGTTTTGTTGCACAAACAGCTGGCTTTCTGCACATTTTAGCTCGATACCGCAGGAGGCTGCAAGCTGAAATCTATGTACCTGCGGATAAAAACAACTGATTCACCCCTTCGATTGGTCATTTGGTATAAGTGTCTACATTGGA
Source organism: Pseudophryne corroboree (assembly GCF_028390025.1). Taxonomy (NCBI): domain Eukaryota; kingdom Metazoa; phylum Chordata; class Amphibia; order Anura; family Myobatrachidae; genus Pseudophryne; species Pseudophryne corroboree. The sequence goes on along the minus strand of NC_086448.1, from coordinate 706,127,586 downwards.
TAGATACTTGTAATTTTACTTCCATCTGTTAGATGCTAAATGATGACAAAAAATTTCCAATCTTCTACTTACGTAGTGGAATATAGTAGACTGTGGCCTTTTCTTGCTAGGGCTGTATTAACTGTGGATAAGATGAATACACAAGTGCATGTGCCTCCTATATACACAATCACTCTCAGTGATATGCCAGTGACACTCCCGTAACATGCCCATCAGGCGGAACATCTTCATGCATCTGAATAGCCAGGTCTCAGTCACCGCCCAGGAACGCCCAATACATTTTTATGTACTTCTCCATGTGTGCGTCTGAAATCGCAACGGGAACTCTGTATGAACACAAACTGGTCACTTGCACGGTACAACTTAGATGCATGCTCAGTAAAAAAAACAAAAACGCACAACTCCTGAAAGAAGACAAAGTAGAGTTGAGGAGGAGGAGGGAGTGAATGAGAAGGTAAGAGAAGGGCTGGGAGGCTTTAATGAAAAGGTGTTATTTTAAGGTGCATTTAAAGTTGGGATGCTGGTAGAAAATCTGGCTGGGCAGGGGGGGGGAGCATTATGGGATAGGTTGGAGATGTAGAAAGGGGGCAGTGGAGGATTTATAACTAGGCCACAGGACTAGCTGGTGGTAACACAGCAGGCACCCTACATCAGAGTTTTCCAGTGCCCCAATTCTTGAATGTCCAAATAGCCGCAAGAACAAGAAGTGCATCCCTCATGATGGACTTCAAGAAGAAGCGCATATTAGCCTGCAAAAGGACAAAGGGAACAGGTAGCAGGAGGGGGTGGCCTGACCCCTATATCCAGCCCTGTAGGGTAGAAGTAGTAAAAGGCATTTATGTGAGGGTCAGGAATTTGCACTGGATTCTGAGGGGGTTTGAGAGCAGACAAAGCAGTTTGCTGAGGGTAAGGAAGACAATGTATGACGAGCAGTGGTGCAAGCAGAAATATTTTCTTAGTGGTACTGAGTGCCAAAAAATGAGCATGCTCATGTTTTGTGAGGGGGCGTGGTCACATGCCACTAGTGGGAGTGGCTACATGACACTAGCAGCATGGCCACATGACACAGTCCCTTTTCTTTGCACTCTGGAGGTAAGGCTAGAAATATATAGAAATGCCTCCAGAATAATAGAAATTGATAACGATAACCCCAGTATAATTGAAATATATGGTAATGCCCCAGTATAATAAATATATATAGTAATGCCTCCATTATAACAGGAAAATATACTGTAGTAGTGCCCCTGGTATAATAGAAATAAGTAGATCTAGACCTAGCAGAAGATAGCATGGTGTCAATTTTTGCAGACGATACCAAATGGTGTAAGGTTATAACTACGGAGGGGGATGCTGAGTCTCTTCAGAACGATTTAGTTAAACTGGAAGCATGGGCAGCAAAATGGAGAATGAGCTTCAATACAGACAAGTGTAAGGTAATGCACTTTTGTAGCAAGAACAAAAATAACACCTACATACTAAATGGGGTAAAATGAGGGAATTCTGTACTGGAAAAGACTTAGGTGTTCACATAGATAGCAAACTAAGCAGTAGTACCCAAAGTAGGATTGCAGCAAAGAAGGCTAACAAGGTATTAGCATCCATAAAGTGGGGAATTGATGCAAGGGATGAGAGTGTTATACTCCCATTATATAAATCACTAGTGAGGCCACATCTTGAATACTGTGCACAATTTTGGGCACCATACTACAAAAAGGATATCTTGGAACTAGAAAAGGTTCAGAGGCGAGTGACCAAACTAATTAAGGGGATGGAGACGCTGAAATACGAGGAAATGCATGTTTACACTGGAAAAGAGGAGACTAAGAGGGGATATGATCAACATTTACAAATATATAAGGGGACAATACACAGAGCTTGCGGGGATCTGTTTTTGGTAAGATCAACACAGAGGACATGTGGATACCTGCTTAGGTTAGAGGAGAGGCGATTTCGCACACAGAGACGTAAAGGTTTTTTCACAGTAAGGTGAATGTAAAACGCTACATGCTGCTCCCAGCAAGGGACGCTGCAGGAAAGTGCAATCAGGCTCCTCTCTTCACACCAGCCACGGCCGCCAGAGGAGGAATCGTGATGTGACATCTTAAGGGTACTCCGTACCCGCATACTTGCACCACTGATGACGAGAGAGGAAAATGAGGAGAGCAGCAGAATTAAAGATAGATCAAAGTGGTGAGAGATGAGGGTGAGGGAGGCCAGAGAGGACTTCAATGAGAAACAAAAGTTGTTGCTTTTTCTATATAAATACTGTCGCTCTACGCTCCAATTGCTACAATATTAGAAGTCAACAATACTGCTTCACGTCCACGGAGATTATAATGATATTAGATGACCGATAACTCAATTTGGATGTGGTATAGAATAATAGGTAGACAGTTAATAGGTCAACCCAATATGGTCAACATGCATTAAGTCGACAGGGTCAAAAGATGGACGTGACAATGGATCAACATTTTTATTTCTTTTTTTGGTACATGTTGAATATTTCATGTTCTGTGACCACCATCAGTACAAATGTAGACCCTCACTCGAAGCGCTCACCATAGGTTACTATTCCCAATCGTAGTCCACGTGGATAGTAAATCTAGAAAATGTTGGGAAAATGTATGTCGACCTTTTGTAGCTGTTGAGCATATGGGGTCGACCTGTTGACTGTGCAGTCAACAGTGTAGCGCTATCATCCAGACACCACTCAATTTAAAGTAAGTTGCATATTTGTGCAGCAGTAATTTAACATCTTCATTATTATTTGCTTGGCCAGCCATGCCTGCAATGAATGCTGGTTTCACATACAGTATTCCACTATTTAGAGCATGAAGAGTTGGAGAGTTACCAAATGAGATTGTGCTCCCCAGCGGGAAGTATTTGTCAACATTGTAATGTGCTGTGAAACACACTCACTGGGAGTCTGGATTTACAGTCATTCTTTGACAGTTCTATAACCCTCTGTAAAGAAGGGAACATGAGCATAAATTAGCAAAATGGTAATTTATGATCTGCAAGTCAAGATTATAGCATCTACAGATGATAGAGGCTGGCCAGATCCGGGCTTTTATCTAGCTAAACGTGGTGTGTTCGTATTAATATGCCTGTAGTTATTGTTATCTGTTCATCATCTACTCATTTTTACCTACACGCAAATGGCTCGATATGGACAGCGATATACAATTGGTTTGAGAAAGTATCGCTTGCCTTATGTTAAGTATAGATCAACAATTGAATTATTTTCCTTGTTTCTCATCACACACAGTTAATAATGTAGCTCAATTAAGCAATACAGCCAAACAAAGGGCCTGATTCTGATTTGAAAGTAAAGCACAAAAAGAAAGCAATGACAGTATGTATTCTGGACTAAACCATGTTGCCATGCAAGGGGAGCACATACATTTATATTTTTTTCTGCGCAGGGTAAATACTGGCTGCTTTTGCATCTATCCCACAACGGTTAGTCAGCTTTACACTGTACACTGTAATTTTGATTTCAGATTGGACACACCTTACCCAAATCTACATCTCCCTGCGCGTTACATCTGCCCCACCTGCAGTGCAACATGGTATTGCCCAGGTGCAGAGTTACTTTTTCTTATGTTGCTTAACTTCCAAATCAAAATCAGGCCCTGAATTCTATCAGCATACTTATTTCACTACTTTTTGTGGAGTACATTGAATCTTTTAGTCACTTGTTTCAATTCTGGAGGTAAGAAAAGAAGTGGAAATAATGTAAATGGTCCTAAGACATACCGTATGTAATGAAAGGTCACTGGATATTATACTCATATGACAAAACAATTATGAGAGCTGTAGATTAGAAGCCGGATAGATGCATATTGCATAGTCCCCTTTTAATGGCACAGTGTCTAAAATATTCTAAAATTAAATTTCAAATAACAATTCTTCCACATATTGGGGCTGATTTTGAGTTGGGAACATAGCACAAAAAGATCAAGTAACTGTATCTGGGACAAACCATTTTGCAATTGGTGTGTGGGGGGGTGCACATACATTTGTTATTTGTGTATGCAGGGTAAATAGTGGCTGCTTCTACATGTAGCCCACAAACACAGGGCAGCTTTATTTTCACACTGCAATATAGATCGGACACCCCCCTCTCACATCTTATTCTCTCTGCATGCACATTTTATATCCTCCCCCCAGTTTTGCACTGGTACAAAGTTACTTGCTCTTCATTTGCTTTGCACCCAACTTAGACTCAGCCCCACTATCTTAGTGTTCCTCTCATTATTTACCGGTACTCATTTGGGGCGTGATGAATTGCGTGTAAATCGGTCACAATTCCAGACGTTTCCATCTATCAGAAATCCATGTGAACATTCACCTTTATTCAGAGCTGATCAGACTGCCCCCCATCCACTTGAGAAAGCAGCCATCACTACTATCTGCATGTGCACCATTCCTATTGTCCATGCAGGAGTTCCAACAAAAGTCGGACAATCTTTCTTTTCATACAGTCACTTCAGAATTACCTGCAACGCTTTCTACACACCCACAGCACGCTTCTCATATGAGCAAATGTCCCATTGCCACTAGAGATGTGCAGGTTTCTGATTAACTCAGTTTCTAAAGCTAAATTAAGCTTGGAATTATCCGTATTTTTACTTATTGGCTAGCCAATACACATGACAGCCGGCTAGCCAATAAGATGCCATTTTGAGATCAGAGTAAACCTGCACCTGGACATCTCTAGTTGCCATACAGTAATGCCCAATTAGCTGCAACAGAGATGCGTGCGACTCTAAAGATGTAAAATCCTTACGCATTCAGAATGGTGTGCAAGCCTGAATCAGGCCTCCGTGATCATGTTGGTAAGTAATCCACAAAGAGCCTTTGGATGAAACATCTGCAACACGCTGATATTAATACTGTTTATTTACCGTAAAAAAAATAATTATATATATATATTTTTACAGGTTTAAAAACACAAAAAAAAGTGCGCACATTTAATATATACCGAATGCTGGGTCTGGGTTTATGAGTTGCTATGAAAACATCACTCATCATCGACTATGTTTAACTTCTTCATTGTCCGCCACCGATCTTTCAGCATAACTCCTGTACGGTTGTTGAATTTATAATGAACAAGTATTTTACGCCACTGTCCTACACCGTATTTTTTCACTCCTGTTTTCAATAATTTATCTTCTTCCCATGTCCACGGCTACAGAAAATAAATATCAACATTTTTGTATTTGCAAATAAGTCATAAAACCACAACAGAAATGCAGAATAAAAGTATAGTAAAATACATTTATCTACTTTCTTTCATAAAAGTCTGCTTGCATAGCTCACAATATAGTGTACTGCCATTGTTTCCTGTCTCTTACTCATACACTCTATGGGGTATATTTACTAAAGTGCGGGTTTACCGTAAGTGGAGATGTCACTCACATCAACCAGTCAGAATTGCGCTATTAGCTTCTAGAACATGCTAGATAAATAAGTAAAATTTGATTGGTTGCTATGGGCAACAGTTACACTTCTATAAACCTGCATTTCAGTAAATGTACCCCTATGTCTTTTTACGGGTGTGATAATGCTCTAACAATACAATATCTCTGGGGGCATGGCCTAGGGCAAGGGATACGTGTGAGGGAATTGAATATTTAAATATATACCCCATAAGGTGCTGAATGTTAATGCACAACTATAAAATTCCCTGGACTAGAAAAAAATATTTATTCACAAAAAAGGATATATAAAATAATCTGCCATTAATGCATAACTGTTTCAACAATATTCACATTGTTAAAGCCATATTAATCATAACTTGATCACATTGGTTTCCCTTGCAAGGGCCAAAATCTTGGCACTTGCTGCAACTCACAAACTATTCCATTTAGCCTTAAGAGCCTAAAATTACCAATAACTAGTTACTACAGCGTACATAGGGGGTAATAAAGAGTTGATCGCAGCAGAAAATGTGTTAGCAGTTGTGCAAAACCATGTGCACTGCAGGTGTGGCAGAAATAACACGTGCAGAGAGAGTTAGATTTGGGTGGGTTATTTTGTTTCTGTGCAGGGTAAATACTGGCTGCTTTATTTTTACACTGCAATTTAGATTTCAGTTTGAACACACCCCACCCAAATCTAACTCTCTCCGCACATGTTATATCTGCCCCCCCCCTGCAGTGCACATGGTTTTACCCAACTGCTAACAAATTTGCTGTTGCGATCAACTCTGAATTAGGCCCAATGAGGGCAACATAAGCCCATATAACATGTCAAAAGGTACAAGAACGATGATACTTTTCATTATTAGTTTAATTTGTCCAAATACTATTAATCAGCCTTTGTCAGCACTACAAATTTTCATTTAAGTTAAGATTAGCATTTTTTTTTTTTTTTTTTACATAATGCAGACAGAAGCCAACAGCTACACAATGAAATCATTTCTCAATAGAACTGGTTACAAATGTCATTTTCAACGACATTTACCAAGTTCTTGGCAACATTATGTGCTATTTACAAGTGCAGAAACTACAAATATGTACAAGAACAATTTTATTATATTCAGCTCTGGCGTTTCGATGACTTGCATTGGATTGGCTTAGAGACAGACGAAGGCATAAATAAGAAGCAAAAAGGAAGAACACAATGTACATTTTTGACTTGCAGAAATGAACGGTGATAATATAAGCTCATGTGTACATTGCAAAGTATCCACACTGATGGGAAGTGATTGTAAATGGCCTTTACTGGCACATAAGAATTTCCATTATGGCAGGAGAGATCACGTCATTATGCCAACAGTAGGAGCCTGTCAGTGGAATGTGCAATGCGCAGCTTCTGCAAAGCGCCGAAATAACAATAATGCTTTGTGATTTCCTAATGGGTGGCATGCAAAGCGTTCACCCTATCATTGGCAGCAAGGGCAAGAGCGTGGGGCCCTGCAGCAGTACGTGCTGTAACTATCACTGCCTGCATTCAGAGTGGTGTAAGGACACAAACACTACAATGGTAAAATAAATCCATGAAGTAAATGGATAAAAAAAACACGTCATATTTTTAAAACCAGACAGAAATGTTTGTTAAAAACTACTTACTAAATGGACTATAGTGTTCACTCTAGGATTTTTTTAGGGCAGGGTGCTGAGCATTGAAGAGGGCACATTTTTATTTTGAAGGTCACATTTTTGATGTGACGCTTTGGGCACAAAGCATAGCGCATATGTTTATAGTTTTTGTACATATATTTTGCCCTTAGTAAATCATATACCCATGCATACATATAAGACACCTAACATCTGTACTGAGAAACATACTGTATATGTCCAATCTTCTTGAAAGATCGGCTGTAGCATATACATAAGTACATAATATAAATGTCTTTTCCAGTTCTGAAGTAGTTATAATCCGTATGTGTTATAAAACAGAAAAGTTAAAACAATGGGTTAAAATATATAGGAAAAAAATAAGTCTGTTCTACTAGGGAAATACTGTAAGCAGTACCTGCTCACTGCTTACCCTGTTCTTTCCCTCTTTATCTGAGTGCTGTGTTATTTCCAGTTCCTCCTCTGCCATCCAGTTGGCTAATGGTGTGTACACATGGTGAGATTCGGGCTATGCCCGATTCTCACTATGCGACAGGGGCCGGGTCGGCACATGGGCCCTCATTCCGAGTTGTTCGCTCGCTAGCTGTTTTTAGCAGCATTGCACACGCTAGGCCGCCGCCCTCTGGGAGTGTATCTAAGCTTAGCAGAATAGCGAACGAAAGATTAGCAGAACTGCTACTAAATAATTCTTTGCCGTTTCTGAGTAGCTCCAGACCTACTCACAGATTGCGATCAGCTCAGTCCGTTTAGTTCCTGGTTTGACGTCACAAACACGCCCTGCGTTCGGCCAGCCACTCCCCCGTTTCTCCAGACACTCCCGCATTTTTCCCTGACACGCCTGCGTTTTTTTGCAAACGCCGGGAAAACGCTCAGTTACCTCCCAGAAATGCCCCTTTCCTGTCAATCATTCACTGATCAGCAGTGCGACTGAAAAGCGCAGCAGAATCCACAGCAAATCTGCTAAGTTTTTAGTTAAATAACTAAGCGCATGCGCCCTGCGTGCCTTGCGCATGCGCGGTTTGCAACAAATCGCAGCATAGCGAAAATCGGCAACGAGCGAACAACTCGGAATGACTCCCATAGTCAGTATCGCAAGCACATAATGAGTGTGCTTGCGATACTGGCTATGTGCGATTTTGGCTAAGTGTCAATTTTGGGTGGCTTTGTGTCAATTTTTGGCTGGGTGGCTTTTCTATAGAGATAGTCAAAATTGACTTGCCTGCACAGTCTTTTATTTCGATGCCGGCAGCACGGGACCGCGCATCGGCATCGAATCGGGATCACAAGGTGACTGTCACCTTGCGATCTGCACTAACTTTTCTTCCGATTTTGACTATATAGTCAGAATCGGAAGAAAAAATCTCACCGTGTATACACACACTTAGGATAGAAATTGGGTTCCAATGTCAGAAGTTGGCAGGAGTAGACGACAACATTGTAAAATGCACTCTGACTGTTGCATTCTGTATACAAGGGGGCGATTTATGGTCCTGCAGGGTGCACTGAAAAAGGGCAGGTTGCTGTTTCACATTTCAAAAATGGGCAGGGTGCAGCACCCTGCTGAAACAGCCTAGAAGGAACAATAGACTAAAAGGTATAAGAAACATATTCAATATTATCTGAAATCTGCATGTAATAAAGTAATGGTAGAAGTTACCTGATAATTCAGCACCTTATTGCAGTCGTAAAAAATAGCTTAAGTCCCTTCTAAGTTAGGTCGAGACAAGCATCTAATAAACTAGCTTCTGCATGGTACATAATGCATCTCCTTCCTTGCCCCAGTATCTTTCAGTGATTTCTATACTATATTGTATACTGTATCAAGTCTAAAGCAGAGTAGCACCTCATTACTTAATTATGGTGTGCAAACTAGGGCCCCCCTCTTTTCGTAACTGATTCTATGTATTCATACATATCTGAAGGCATGGGACACCTTCAGCCTAGTTTAGCACCCTGCCCCACCCACCCCTCACTGATTTTAATTAGATAGCCCAGCACTCTGACTTACATATGTGGAGTGAGCACACTGAGGTAAGACTCCTACATTTGTTTACTATCATAGTCAATATCAGGGGGGATTCTCTGGGGTGCGGGGCTCCCTGGGCCTGCCGTGGCTGGACGTCCCCGGGGCATCGCAATCTAACACTATTTCAATACACTATGGCACTTATAGTTTGTTTTATATATATGTAACACTTTCACATCATTTTCTTTTACTCCTCACATCACTCACACATGCAGCAGCAGCTGCTCCTACTTCTTTAACCCTTTATTTGTATCACTCTTGCGATGCCCTGGAGTTGTCTGGCTGGGTGGCTCTGGGGTGTCCTGCCCCCCTGGACCTGAACCCTCCTACACCTCTGTGTGCTGTGGGATCCAAAAGTGGAGTGGACTCCACTTTTGGATCCCACAGCACACAGAGGTGTAGGATTGCTGCTGGAAAAGACCAAAATAATCTGACAACAGATAGATTTTAACTTAATCTGAATTTTTATCTTCAGAATCTAACAAATAGAGAATCCAGCTGAAATTGCCATTAGGCTGTGGAAATTAGCCAAGACTACTTTAAATATGTTTTCTAGTAAAATAATTTGCCTTGCGTATGGTTTCATATATTACGTCACCTTTTAAGAAGGAAAATCATTCTAAATGGTCCTGGCATCATAACAAGATTACCATTTACCTATAAATTAAACACCCCTGAAGAAGTCACCATAAGATGAAACGCGTTGGGGGGGGGACAATTTTTTTTTTAATTGTATGAAGAAAAACTGTACAAACATATGGTTTTTCAGTGATTTACATATTTTTTTTTAATAAAACAATGATTATAGAAACAGATATTTAAATATGTCATTAAATAAGAATTTACTCACCGGTAATTCTATTTCCCGTAGTCCGTAGTGGATGCTGGGAACTCCGTAAGGACCATGGGGAATAGCGGGCTCCGAAGGAGGCTGGGCACTCTAGAAAGATTTAGGACTACCTGGTGTGCACTGGCTCCTCCCACTATGACCCTCCTCCAAGCCTCAGTTAGGACACCGTGCCCGGACGAGCAGACATAATAAGGAAGGATTTAGAATCCCGGGTAAGACTCTTACCAGCCACACCAATCACACCGTACAACTCGTGATACTATATCCAGTTTGACAGTATGAAAACAACTGAGCCTCTCAACAGATGGCTCAACAATAACCCTTTAGTTAACAATAACTATTTACAAGTATTGCAGACAATCCGCACTTGGGATGGGCGCCCAGCATCCACTACGGACTACGAGAAATAGAATTACCGGTGAGTAAATTCTTATTTTCTCTGACGTCCTAGTGGATGCTGGGAACTCCGTAAGGACCATGGGGATTATACCAAAGCTCCCAAACGGGCGGGAGAGTGCGGATGACTCTGCAGCACCGAATGAGAGAACTCCAGGTCCTCCTCAGCCAGGGTATCAAATTTGTAGAATTTTGCAAACGTGTTTGCCCCTGACCAAGTAGCTGCTCGGCAAAGTTGTAAAGCCGAGACCCCTCGGGCAGCCGCCCAAGATGAGCCCACCTTCCTTGTGGAATGGGCATTCACAGATTTTGGCTGTGGCAGGCCTGCCACAGAATGTGCAAGCTGAATTGTACTACAAATCCAGCGAGCAATAGACTGCTTAGAAGCAGGAGCACCCAGCTTGTTGGGTGCATACAGGATAAACAGCGAGTCAGATTTTCTGACTCCAGCCGTCCTGGAAACATATATTTTCAGGGCCCTGACAACGTCTAGCAACTTGGAGTCCTCCAAATCCTTAGTAGCCGCAGGCACCACAATAGGCTGGTTCAGGTGAAACGCTGACACCACCTTAGGGAGAAACTGGGGACGAGTCCTCAATTCTGCCCTATCCATATGGAAAATCAGATAAGGGCTTTTACATGATAAAGCCGCCAATTCTGACACTCGCCTGGCTGAAGCCAAGGCCAGTAACATGACCACTTTCCACGTGAGATATTTCAGATCCACGGTTTTTAGTGGCTCAAACCAATGTGATTTGAAGAAACTCAACATCAAGTTGAGATCCCAAGGTGCCACAGGAGGCACAAATGGGGGCTGAATATGCAGCACTCCTTTCACAAATGTCTGAACTTCAGGTACTGAAGCTAGTTCTTTTTGAAAGAAAATCGACAGAGCCGAGATCTGTACTTTAATGGAGCCTAGTTTTAGGCCCATATTCACTCCTGCTTGCAGGAAATGCAGAAATCGACCTAGTTGAAATTCCTCTGTTGGGGCCTTTTTGGCCTCGCACCATGCAACATATTTCCGCCATATGCGGTGATAATGCTTTGCCGTAACATCTTTCCTGGCCTTAATAAGCGTAGGAATGACTTCTTCCGGAATACCCTTTTCCTTTAGGATCCGGTGTTCAACCGCCATGCCGTCAAACGCAGCCGCGGTAAGTCTTGGAACAGACAGGGCCCCTGTTGTAGCAGGTCCTGTCTGAGCGGTAGAGGCCACGGGTCCTCTGAGAGCATCTCTTGAAGTTCCGGGTACCACGCTCGTCTTGGCCAATCCGGAACCACGAGAATGGTGTTTACTCCTCGCTTTCTTATTATTCTCAATACCTTTGGTATGAGAGGCAGAGGAGGGAACACATAAACCGACTGGTACACCCACGGTGTCACTAGAGCGTCCACAGCTATCGCCTGAGGGTCCCTTGACCTGGCGCAATATCTTTTTAACTTTTTGTTGAGGCGGGACGCCATCATGTCCACCTGTGGTTTTTCCCAACGGTTTACCAGCATCTGGAAGACTTCTGGATGAAGACCCCACTCTCCCGGGTAGAGGTCGTGTCTGCTGAGGAAGTCTGCTTCCCAGTTGTCCACTCCCGGAATGAACACTGCTGACAGTGCTAGTACATGATTCTCCGCCCATCGGAGAATTCTTGTGGCTTCCGCCATCGCCATCCTGCTTCTTGTGCCGCCCTGTCGATTTACATGGGCGACTGCCGTGATGTTGTCTGACTGGATCAGCACCGGCTGTTGTAGTAGCAGGGATTTTGCTTGACTTAGGGCATTGTAGATGGCCCTTAGTTCCAGAATATTTATGTGAAGGGAAGTCTCCTGACTAGACCATAGTCCTTGGAAGTTTCTTCCCTGTGTGACTGCCCCCCAGCCTCGAAGGCTGGCATCCGTGGTCACCAGGACCCAGTCCTGTATGCCGAACCTGCGGCCCTCTAGAAGATGGGCACTCTGCATCCACCACAGTAGCGACACCCTGGTTCTTGGAGACAGGGTTATCAAGCGATGCATCTGAAGATGCGATCCGGACCACTGGTCCAACAGGTCCCACTGAAAGATTCTGGCATGGAACCTGCCGAAGGGAATTGCTTCGTAAGAAGCCACCATCTTTCCCAAGACCCGCGTGCAGCGATGCACTGATACCTGTTTTAGTTTCAGGAGGTCTCTGACTAGAGATGACAACTCCCTGGCTTTCTCCTCCGGGAGAAACACTTTTTTCTGGACTGTATCCAGAATCATACCCAGGAACAGTAGTCGTGTCGTCGGAACCAGCTGTGACTTTGGGATATTCAGAATCCAGCCGTGCTGGTGCAGCACCTCCTGAGATAGTGCTACTCCCAATAACAACTGTTCCTTGGACCTCGCTTTTATTAGGAGATCGTCCAAGTACGGGATAATTAAAACTCCCTTTTTTCCGCCATCACCTTGGTAAATACCCTCGGTGCCGTGGACAGTCCAAACGGCAGCGTCTGGAATTGGTAATGGCAATCCTGTACCACAAATCTGAGGTACTCCTGGTGAGGATGGTAAATGGGGACATGCAAGCAAGCATCCTTGATGTCCAGGGATACCATGTAATCCCCCTCGTCCAGGCTCGCAATAACCGCCCTGAGCGATTCCATCTTGAACTTGAATTTTTTTATGTATGTGTTCAAGGATTTCAAATTTAAAATGGGTCTCACCGAACCGTCCGGTTTCGGTACCACAAATAGTGTGGAATAGTAACCCCGGCCTTGTTGAAGTAGGGGTACCTTGATTATCACCTGCTGGGAATACAGCTTGTGAATTGCCGCTAGCACCGCCTCCCTGTCTGAGGGAGCAATCGGCAAGGCAGATTTTAGGAACCGGTGGGGTGGAGACGCCTCGAATTCCAGTTTGTACCCCTGAGATACTATTTGAAGGATCCAGGGATCCACCTGTGAGCGAGCCCACTGATCGCTGAAATTCTTGAGACGGCCCCCCACCGTACCTGGCTCCGCCTGTGGAGCCCCACCGTCATGCGGCGGACTTGGAAGAAGAAGCGGGGGAGGACTTTTGCTCCTGGGAACCTGCTGTTTGTTGCAGTCTTTTTCCCCTACCTCTGCCTCTGGACAGAAAGGACCCGCCTTTTCCACGCCTGTTTTTCTGGGTCCGAAAGGACTGAACCTGATAAAACGGCGCCTTCTTAGGCTGTGAGGGGACATGGGGTAAAAATGCTGACTTCCCAGACGTTGCTGTGGAAACTAGGTCCGAGAGACCATCCCCAAATAATTCCTCACCCTTATATGGTAACACTTCCATGTGCTTTTTTGAATCTGCATCTCCTGTCCACTGGCGAGTCCATAAGCCTCTCCTAGCAGAAATGGACAATGCACTTACTTTAGATGCCAATCGGCAGATTTCCCTTTGTGCATCTCTCATATATAAGACTGAGTCTTTTATATGGTCTATGGTTAACAGGATCGTGTCTCTGTCTAATGTGTCAATATTTTCTGACAGTTTATCTGACCACGCAGCGGCAGCACTGCACATCCAAGCTGACGCAATAGCTGGCCTAAGTATAATGCCTGTGTGTGTATATACAGACTTCAGGATCGCCTCCTGCTTTCTATCAGCAGGTTCCTTGAGGGCGGCCGTATCCGGAGACGGTAGTGCCACCTTTTTAGACAAACGTGTGAGCGCTTTATCCACTCTAGGGGGTGTTTCCCAACGTGACCTATCCTCTGGCGGGAAAGGGAACGCCATTAGTACCTTCTTAGGAATTACCAATTTTTTATCAGGGAAAGCCCACGCTTCTTCACACACTTCATTTAATTCATCTGATGGGGGAAAAAATAAGAATTTACTTACCGATAATTCTATTTCTCGGAGTCCGTAGTGGATGCTGGGGTTCCTGAAAGGACCATGGGGAATAGCGGCTCCGCAGGAGACAGGGCACAAAAGTAAAGCTTTCCGATCAGGTGGTGTGCACTGGCTCCTCCCCCTATGACCTTCCTCCAAGCCAGTTAGGTACTGTGCCCGGACGAGCGTACACAATAAGGGAGGAATTTTGAATCCCGGGTAAGACTCATACCAGCCACACCAATCACACCGTACAACTTGTGATCTAAACCCAGTTAACAGTATGATAACAGCGGAGCCTCTGAAAAGATGGCTCACAACAATAATAACCCGATTTTTGTAACTATGTACTGTACAAGTATTGCAGATAATCCGCACTTGGGATGGGCGCCCAGCATCCACTACGGACTCCGAGAAATAGAATTATCGGTAAGTAAATTCTTATTTTCTCTATCGTCCTAGTGGATGCTGGGGTTCCTGAAAGGACCATGGGGATTATACCAAAGCTCCCAAACAGGCGGGAGAGTGCGGATGACTCTGCAGCACCGAATGAGAGAACTCCAGGTCCTCCTTAGCCAGGGTATCAAATTTGTAGAATTTAGCAAACGTGTTTGCCCCTGACCAAGTAGCTGCTCGGCAAAGTTGTAAAGCCGAGACCCCTCGGGCAGCCGCCCAAGATGAGCCCACCTTCCTTGTGGAATGGGCATTTACATATTTTGGCTGTGGCAGGCCTGCCACAGAATGTGCAAGCTGAATTGTATTACACATCCAACTAGCAATAGTCTGCTTAGAAGCAAGAGCACCCAGTTTGTTGGGTGCATACAGGATAACAGCAAGTCAGTTTTCCTGACTCCAGCCGTCCTGGAACATATTTTCAGGGCCCTGACAACATCTAGCAACTTGGAGTCCTCCAAGTCCCTAGTAGGTGCAAGGCACCACAACAAGCTGGTTCAGGTGAAACACTGACACCACCTTAGGGAGAGAACTGGGGACGAGTCCGCAGCTCTGCCCTGTCCGAATGGACAAACAGATATGGGCTTTTTTGAGAAAAAACCACCAATTTGAAACTCGCCTGGTCCAGGCCAGGGCCAAGAGCATGGTCACTTTTCATGTGAGATGCTTCAAATCCACAGATTTGACTGGTTTTAAACCAATGTGTTTTGAGGAATCCCAGAACTACGTTGAGATCCCACAGTGCCACTGGAGGCACAAAAGGGGGTTGTATATGCAATACTCCCTTGACAAACTTCTGGACTTCAGGAACTGAAGCCAATTCTTTCTGGAAGAAAATCGACAGGGCCGAAATTTGAACCTTAATGGACCCCAATTTGAGGCCCATAGACACTCCTGTTTGCAGGAAATGCAGGAAACGACCGAGTTGAAATTTCTTTGTGGGGCCTTCCTGGCCTCACACCACGCAACATATTTTCGCCACATGTGGTGATAATGTTGTGCGGTCACCTCCTTTCTGGCTTTGACCAGGGTAGGAATGACCTCTTCCGGAATGCCTTTTTCCCTTAGGATCCGGCTTTCCACCGCCATGCCGACAAACGCAGCTGCGGTAAGTCTTGGAACAGACATGGTACTTGCTGAAGCAAGTCCCTTCTTAGCGGCAGAGGCCATAAGACCTCTGTAAGCATCTCTTGAAGTTCCGGGTACCAAGTCCTTCTTGGCCAATCCGGAGCCATGAGTATAGTTCTTACTCCTCTACGTCTTATAATTCTCAGCACCTTAGGTATGAGAAGCAGAGGAGGGAACACATACACCGACTGGTACACCCACGGTGTTACCAGAACGTCCACAGCTATTGCCTGAGGGTCTCTTGACCTGGCGCAATACCTGTCCCGTTTTTTGTTCAGACGGGACGCCATCATGTCCACCTTTGGTATTTCCCAACGGTTTACAATCATGTGGAAAAAACTTCCCGATGAAGTTTCCACTCTCCCGGGTGGAGGTCGTGCCTGCTGAGGAAGTCTGCTTCCCAGTTTCCATTCCCGGGATGAAACACTGCTGACAGTGCTATCACATGATTTTCCGCCCAGCGAAAAGTCCTTGCAGTTTTTGCCATTGCCCTCCTGCTTCTTGTGTCGCCCTGTCTGTTTACGTGGGCGACTGCCGTGATGTTTTTCCCACTGGATCAATACCGGCTGACCTTGAAGCAGAGGTCTTGCTAAGCTTAGAGCATTATAAATTTACCCTTAGCTCCAGTATATTTATGTGGAGAAAAGTCTCCAGACTTGATCACACTCCCTGGAAATTTTTTCCCTGTGTGACTGCTCCCCAGCCTCTCGGGCTGGGCTCCGTGGTCACCAGCATCCAATCCTGAATGCCGAATCTGCGGCCCTCTAGAAGATGAGCACTCTATAACCACCACAGGAGAGACACCCTTGTCCTTGGATATAGGGTTATCCGCTGATGCATCTGAAGATGCGATCCGGACCATTTGTCCAGCAGATCCCACTGAAAAATTCTTGCGTGAAATCTGCCGAATGGAATTGCTTCGTAGGAAGCCACCATTTTTACCAGGACCCTTGTGCAATGATGCACTGTTTTTAGGAGGTTCCTGACTAGCTCGGATAACTCCCTGGCTTTCTCTTCCGGGAGAAACACCTTTTTCTGGACTGTGTCCAGAATCATCCCTAGGCACAGCAGACGTGTCGTCGGGATCAGCTGCGATTTTGGAATATTTAGAATCCACCCGTGCTGTTGTAGCAGTATCCGAGATAGTGCTACTCCGACCTCCAACTGTTCCCTGGACTATGCCCTTATCAGGAGATCGTCCAAGTAAGGGATAATTAAGACGCCTTTTCTTCGAAGAAGAATCATCATTTCGGCCATTACCTTGGTAAAGACCCGGGGTGCCGTGGACAATCCAAACGGCAGCGTCTGAAACTGATAGTGACAGTTCTGCACCACGAACCTGAGGTACCCTTAGTGAGAAGGGCAAATTTGGGACATAGAGGTAAGCATCCCTGATGTCCCGGGACACTATATAGTCCCCTTCTTCCTGGTTCGTTATCACTGCTCTGAGTGACTCCATCTTGATTTGAACCTTTGTAAGTGTTCAAAAAATTTTTTAGAATAAGTCTCACCTAGCCTTCTGGCTTCAGTACCACAATATAGTGTGGAATAATACCCCTTTTCTTGTAGTAGGAGGGGTAATTTAATTATCACCTGCTGGGAATACAGCTTGTGAATTTTTTCCCATACTGCCTCCTTGTCGGAGGGAGACCTTGGTAAAGCAGACTTCAGGAGCCTGCGAAGGGGAAACGTCTCGACATTCCAATCTGTACCCCTGGGATACTACTTGTAGGATCCAGGGGTCCTGTACGGTCTCAGCGCCATGCTGAGAACTTGTCAGAAGCGGTGGAACGCTTCTGTTCCTGGGAATGGGCTGCCTGCTGCAGTCTTCTTCCCTTTCCTCTATCCCTGGGCAGATATGATCTTATAGGGACGAAAGGACTGAGGCTGAAAAGACGGTGTCTTTTTCTGCAGAGATGTGACTTAGGGTAAAAACGGCGGATTTTCCAGCAGTTGCCGTGGCCACCAGGTCCGATGGACCGACCCCAAATAACTCCTCTTCCTTTATACGGCAATACACCTTTGTGCCGTTTGGAATCTGCATCACCTGACCACTGTCGTGTCCATAACATCTTCTGGCAGATATGGACATCGCATTTACTCTTGATGCCAGAGTGCAAATATCCCTCTGTGCATCTCGCATATATAGAAATGCATCCTTTAAATGCTCTATAGTCAATAAAATACTGTCCCTGTCAAGGGTATCAATATTTTTAGTCAGGGAATCCGACCAAGCCACCCCAGCTCTGCACATCCAGGCTGAGGCGATCACTGGTCGCAGTATAACACCAGTATGTGTGTATATACTGTTTATGATATTTACCAGCCTCCTGTCAGCTGGTCCTTGAGGACGGCCCTATCTATAGAAGGTACCGCCACTTGTTTTGATAAGCGTGTGAGCGCCTTATCCACCCTAAGGGGTGTTTCCCAACGCGCCCTAACTTCTGGCGGGAAAGGGTATACCGCCCATAATTTTCTATCGGGGGGAACCCACGCATCATCACACACTTTATTTAATTTATCTGATTCAGGAAAAACTACGGTAGTTTTTTCACATCCCACATAATACCCTCTTTTGTGGTACTTGTAGTATCAGAAATATGTAACACCTCCTTCATTGCCTTTAACGTGTGGCCCTAATAAGGAATACGTTTGTTTATTCACCGTCGACACTGGATTCAGTGTCCCTGTCTGTGTCTGTGTCGACCGACTAAAGTAAACGGGCGTTTTAAAACCCCTGACGGTGTTTTTGAGACGTCTGGACCGGTACTAATTGTTTGTCGGCCGTCTCATGTCGTCAACCGACCTTGCAGCGTGTTGACATTATCACGTAATTCCCTAAATAAGCCATCCATTCCGGTGTCGACTCCCTAGAGAGTGACATCACCATTACAGGCAATTGCTCCGCCTCCTCACCAACATCGTCCTCATACATGTCGACACACACGTACCGACACACAGCACACACACACAGGGAATGCTCTGATAGAGGACAGGACCCACTAGCCCTTTGGAGAGACAGAGGGAGAGTTTACCAGCACACACCAAAAACGCTATAATTATATAGGGACAACCTTATATAAGTGTTTTCCCTTATAGCATCTTTTTTATTATTTCTAACGCCAAATTAGTGCCCCCCCTCTCTGTTTTAACCCTGTTTCTGTAGTGCAGTGCAGGGGAGAGCCTGGGAGCCTTACCTCCAGCCTTTCTGTGAGGGAAAATGGCGCTGTGTGCTGAGGAGATAGGCCCCGCCCCTTTTTCGGCGGCCTCGTCTCCCGCTCTTAACGGATTCTGGCAGGGGTTAAATATCTCCATATAGCCTCCGGAGGCTATATGTGAGGTATTTTTAGCCAAAATAGGTATTCATTTGCCTCCCAGGGCGCCCCCCTCCCAGCGCCCTGCACCCTCAGTGACTGCCGTGTGAAGTGTGCTGAGAGGAAAATGGCGCACAGCTGCAGTGCTGTGCGCTACCTTTAGAAGACTGAGGAGTCTTCTGCCGCCGATTCTGGACCTCTTCTTACTTCAGCATCTGCAAGGGGGCCGGCGGCAAGGCTCCGGTGACCATCCAGGCTGTACCTGTGATCGTCCCTCTGGAGCTGATGTCCAGTAGCCAAGAAGCCAATCCATCCTGCACGCAGGTGAGTTCACTTCTTCTCCCCTAAGTCCCTCGTTGCAGTGATCCTGTTGCCAGCAGGACTCACTGTAAAATAAAAAACCTAAGCTAAACTTTTCTAAGCAGCTCTTTAGGAGAGCCACCTAGATTGCACCCTTCTCGGCCGGGCACAAAAATCTAACTGGCTTGGAGGAGGGTCATAGGGGGAGGAGCCAGTGCACACCACCTGATCGGAAAGCTTTACTTTTGTGCCCTGTCTCCTGCGGAGCCGCTATTCCCCATGGTCCTTTCAGGAACCCCAGCATCCACTAGGACGATAGAGAAACTACGGGTAGTTTTTTCTCTCCAAACATAATACCCTTTTTAGTGGTACCAGTAGTTATATCAGAAATGTTTAACACCTCTTTCATTGCCTCAATCATACAGTGAATGGCCTTAGTGGGCATCAGGTTTGACTCATCGTCGTCGACACTGGTGTCAGTATCCGTGTCGACATCTGGGTCTGCTTGAGGTAGCGGGCGTTTTAGAGCCCCTGACGACCCATGCGACGCCTGGGCAGGCACGAGCTGAGAAGTCGGCTGTCCCACATTTGGCATGTCGTCGATTTTCTTATATAAGGAGTCTATACGTGCACTCATTACTTTCCATAAGCCCATCCACTCAGGTGTCTGCCCCGCAGGGGGTGACATCCCTTCTAAAGGCATCTGCTCCGCCTCCACATCATTATCCTCATCAAACATGTCGACACAGCCGTACCGACACACCGCACACACACAAGGAATGCTCCGAATGAGGACAGGACCCACAAAAGCCCTTTGGGGGGACAGAGTGAGAGTATGCCAGCACACACCAGAGCGCTATATAATGCAGGGACTAACTAAGTTATGTCCCCTATAGCTGCTTTTTATTATATATGTATTGCGCCCAAATTTAGTGCCCCCCCTCTCTGTTTTTACCCTGTTCTGAAGTGTAGACTGCAGGGGAGAGCCAGGGAGCTTCCTTCCAGCGGATCTGTGAAGGAGAAATGGCGCCAGTGTGTCTGAGGGAGATAGCTCCGCCCCTTTTCCGCGGCCTATTCTCCCGCTTTTTTCTGGATTCTGGCAGGGGAATTTACCACATATATAGCCTCTAGGGCTATATATTGTCGTATTTTTGGCAGCCAAGGTGTTTTTATTGCAGCTCAGGGCGCCCCCCCCCAAGCGCCCTGCACCCTCAGTGACCGGAGTGTGAAGTGTGCATGAGGAGCAATGGCGCACAGCTGCAGTGCTGTGCGCTACCTTGGTGAAGACTGATGTCTTCTGCCGCCGATTTTCCGGACCTCTTCTTGCTTCTGGCTCTGTAAGGGGGACGGCGGCGCGGCTCCGGGACCGAACACCAAGGACTGGGCCTGCGGTCGATCCCTCTGGAGCTAATGGTGTCCAGTAGCCTAAGAAGCCCAATCCGGCTGCAAGCAGGCGAGTTCGCTTCTTCTCCCCTTAGTCCCTCGCTGCAGTGAGCCTGTTGCCAGAAGGTCTCACTGAAAATAAAAAACCTAAAATTATACTTTCTTTCTAAGGGCTCAGGAGAGCCCCTAGTGTGCATCCAACCTCGGCTGGGCACGAAATCTAACTGAGGCTTGGAGGAGGGTCATAGTGGGAGGAGCCAGTGCACACCAGGTAGTCCTAAATCTTTCTAGAGTGCCCAGCCTCCTTCGGAGCCCGCTATTCCCCATGGTCCTTACGGAGTTCCCAGCATCCACTAGGACGTCAGAGAAATATTTTAATAAAAAGATGTTTTTAATATTTGGGTGTATGTGTATTAAGGAACTATTAAAGTCAGCCTTGGTTCATATCCAACAAATTGAATTATCCATCAATTAAGTGCGCTCCGCAAAGATTTCTTTAATATATTTTAGAATATATATATATATATATATATATATATATATATGACAAGCGCAGGTGCGGCACTCAGGCATTAGAACAGCGAAAATAACAGGCGGAGGCTGTAATAATTAATCATCAACGTTTCAATATCTGAAAATATTGTCATCAGGGTCCTGATGACAATATTTTCAGACATTGAAACGTTGATGATTAATTAATACAGCCTCCGCCTGTTATTTTCGCTGTTCTTATGCCTGAGTGCCGCACCTGCGCTTGTCCTATACTTCTCATTGTGAGGGCACCGGCTCAAGTTTATTTTTAAGTGGGGAGTGCCGGACCTTGGAATTCCTATATATATATATATATATATATATATATATATATATATACATACATACACACACACATACATACATACATATATATATATATATATATATATATATAGATACACACACACACACACACACACACACACTGTTTTTGAGGATACGCTCCTAAAATTGAGCTCCTTGTGATGAAGTGGATGTTATGGTCTCGGTTATCCCTGAAGATATACTGTATGTTCTTTAGCAAAAAATCTACATTTTGACACTATTTGGAAAATCTCCCCACCTGGTTCTGCTGTATTTGAAAATGTGTGCCTGGGTTAACGGCTCGTACTCACAATCAGATGGGGAGATGTCGTAACTGATTCAAAAGCAAGTCCCCTTAATAGACCTCCATCTTTGCACTGAGATAAGTTCTCAACCTTAATATACCATTCTGACTCAGTATTCATTGCTAATCCTTTAATATAATTTGTGTACTCCATTAGAAGCTTGTTATGCTTTTTTAGGTTCTATACAATATTTATATATTTTTTTAAATAATCCGTTTTTATTTCTGTACTCTCATTAAATTTATACATTTTTTATACTTATGCTCCTTTTTTATATTTATGCTGGTTTTTAAGTTCCATTCCATTTTAGTAGTCACACATTTTATTTATATTTAACTACACTAGTCGCCGTACCCCCATTCTATTTATCTACATATATCTATCTATCTACACACAGTTACAAGAAAAGTATGTGAACCCTTTGGAATTTCCTGGATTTGTGCATATATTGTCCAGGGAGACCATATAATCCCCAGGTCCCAAGGCCAGAACAATAGAGCGAAGAGGTTCCATACGAAACTTGGAGACCCTAACAAATTTGTTCAAGGACTTGAGGTTGAGAATGGGCCGGGATGACCCAATCTGTTTCGGGACTAGGAACAGAGGTGAATAGTACCCCTTGCCTCTCTGAGCCAGAGGCACCTGTACTACCACTCCTGTGTCCAGGAGGGACTGTACCACCGAATGAAGAGTTTTTGCCTTCACCTGATCCGAAAGGACGTATGTTCGGCAAAATCGATGAGGAGGACGATTCTTGAAGGATACAGCGTAACCTCAGAGTGACAACGTACCGTACTCAGGCATCGGAAGTGGTCCTCAACCATTCCTGGGTATACCCTAGAAGTCGGCCCCCCACCCTGGGATCCCCCAGAGGGAGGCCAGCCCCGTAATGCATTAACCAATCTTTCTGATTATATACAAGATGTTTTTCTATCAAACAGTTCTCTCCAAATTTATATGTATAAAGACAGATATTCTCCTATGTTCTAGAGAGAATATATGAACCACCTTATTCAGGGTTTTTAAATTTTAACATCCGTTTTACTGATCGCAGAAAGATAAAGCAAAAAAAGTCTTGTGATACTGTAATAAAATTTATAAAGTCCAATCCCTATAGAGCTGTACCTTCACCAGGTCCTGGGCAGCCAGAAGGTGCTCTTGGCTGCCCAGGACCTGGTGAAGGTACAGCTCTATAGGGGGAGCTTCACAAATACCCTTGTACGCTATTTACTGTGCCTTCCAGGAAGGTCATTTGTGGTACGCATTTTAAGTGTAAAAATATTGTTTTTGTAATAAATTTGTAGAAGTCTGCACTATGATTCCTCATTATTTGTTTTGCATGTACCTCAACTGAGGAGCTTGACAAAGAATCATATACGGTGGGGACGACTTACTACAAACATTAAGGAGGATACCAGATAAGAGACTTATTTCTTCCATTTATTTGGACTATTGGATTCTGATTGGACTTTATAAATTTTATTACAGTATCACGAGACTTTTTTTGCTTTATCTTTCTGCGATCAGTAAAACGGATGTTAAAATTTAAAAACCCTGAATAAGGTGGTTCATATATTCTCTCTAGAACATAGGAGAATATCTGTCTTTATACATATAAATTTGGAGAGAACAGTTTGATAGAAAAACATCTTGCATATAATCATAAAGATTGGTTAATGTTTTAACCACA
Organism: Pseudophryne corroboree; assembly: GCF_028390025.1. Classification (NCBI taxonomy): domain Eukaryota; kingdom Metazoa; phylum Chordata; class Amphibia; order Anura; family Myobatrachidae; genus Pseudophryne; species Pseudophryne corroboree. The sequence continues at coordinate 706,103,994 of NC_086448.1, read as the reverse complement.
CCAAACAAGGTGTGCTATATACCCTTTCTAGTGCGCAGGAACTTTTTTTTTTTTCCCCCTTTTTTACATTGTTCTTTTGTGACTGGTGTAGTCACTTAAAGTTCCAGCAGCCAGTTCACTAGCAAGGATCGCAGGTGGCACCGTTGTTTCTTTCAGCCCCGTAATGCGGCAGGCTTGTCAGTTTTGGAAGCAGGAACCGGTTTCGGGTACGCCTGACCTTTTGCTTTCCCTGAAGGACGAAAGGAGCTAAATCGAGTACTCTTAGCCTTCGACACCGAAGGAGCAGTACTAGGTAGACATGCTGTTTTAGCAGAAGCTAAGTCAGCCACTATCTTGTTGAGGTCTTCTCCGAAAAGAATGTCTCCCTTAAAAGGAAGTACCTCCAGGGTTTTCTTAGAGTCCAGATCCACAGACCAGGACTGTAACCAGAGAATCCGGCGAGCCAAAATGGACGTAGTAGAAGCCTTGACCGCCAGAATACCGGCATCAGAAGCCGCCTCCTTAATGTAATGAGAATCTGTGACAATATAAGATAGACATTGTCTAGCATGATCAGAAGCGTTGGAAGGCAACTCTGCCTCCAGCTCCTGAGCCCACGTTTCAACAGCCTCTGTAGCCCATGTCACTGCAATAGTGGGCCTATGCGCAGCACCATTTAGTGTGTAAATTGCCTTTAAACAACCCTCCACACGCTTATCCGTCGGTTCTTTCTGAGACGTGACGGTAGTTACCGGCAGAGCGGAGGACACCACCAGCCGCACCACCTGCGAATCCACTGGCGTGGGGTGTTTCCCAATTTTTACTTCGCTCCGCTGCGAGTGGGTAGCAAGCCAGCATCTTCTTGTGAGGCGTGAATTTCTTTCCTGGATTTTCCCAGGACTCCTGACGTATGTCAACTAAATGGTCAGAATGAGGTAAAACTTGTTTAACCACTTTCTGACGTTTAAACCTGTCCGGTTTCTTAGGGGCAGCATCAGACTCCGGGTCATCAGTAATTTGAAGAATGGTCCTGATAGCCTCCAACAAGTCAGGAACATCCACCTGTGAAACAGATTCCCCATCAGAAGCGTCGGGATAAGAATCTGTGGGGTCAGTATAAACGCCATCCTCATCAGACGAGGAGTCTGGGACGTTGGTGGATTGCGAGGAAGTAATGGCCTGCTTAGAGGACCCCTTTGTCTTAGGCGGGCGAGGGTTAGACTTTTGAGTAGTCAGTGATAGGTTCAATTGCTGTAACTGAGCAGACAGTTGATCTGCCCATGGCGGGTTAACCGCGGGGACCATAAGCGGTTGTACCGGCACAGGAGGTCCCATAGGGGGCCTTAGTCTAGTTACCAGCATATTCAATAGCGTGGAGAAGGTAGCCCAAGGTGGGTCATTTTGAACCCCCGTTGCTACAGTCCCACTTGGTGGTAAGGATCCCCCAGAACCTGAACCCTCAGCTGCTATGTTTTCAGATGGGGAGATGTCGTAACTGATTCAAAAGCAAGTCCCCTTAATAGACCTCCATCTTTGCACTGAGATAAGTTCTCAACCTTAATATACCATTCTGACTCAGTATTCATTGCTAATCCTTTAATATAATTTGTGTACTCCATTAGAAGCTTGTTATGCTTTTTTAGGTTCTATACAATATTTATATATTTTTTTAAATAATCCGTTTTTATTTCTGTACTCTCATTAAATTTATACATTTTTTATACTTATGCTCCTTTTTTATATTTATGCTGGTTTTTAAGTTCCATTCCATTTTAGTAGTCACACATTTTATTTATATTTAACTACACTAGTCGCCGTACCCCCATTCTATTTATCTACATATATCTATCTATCTACACACAGTTACAAGAAAAGTATGTGAACCCTTTGGAATTTCCTGGATTTGTGCATATATTGTCCAGGGAGACCATATAATCCCCAGGTCCCAAGGCCAGAACAATAGAGCGAAGAGGTTCCATACGAAACTTGGAGACCCTAACAAATTTGTTCAAGGACTTGAGGTTGAGAATGGGCCGGGATGACCCAATCTGTTTCGGGACTAGGAACAGAGGTGAATTGTACCCCTTGCCTCTCTGAGCCAGAGGCACCTGTACTACCACTCCTGTGTCCAGGAGGGACTGTACCACCGAATGAAGAGTTTTTGCCTTCACCTGATCCGAAAGGACGTATGTTCGGCAAAATCGATGAGGAGGACGATTCTTGAAGGATACAGCGTAACCTCAGAGTGACAACGTACCGTACTCAGGCATCGGAAGTGGTCCTCAACCATTCCTGGGTATACCCTAGAAGTCGGCCCCCCACCCTGGGATCCCCCAGAGGGAGGCCAGCCCCGTAATGCATTAACCAATCTTTCTGATTATATGCAAGATGTTTTTCTATCAAACAGTTCTCTCCAAATTTATATGTATAAAGACAGATATTCTCCTATGTTCTAGAGAGAATATATGACCCACCTTATTCAGGGTTTTTAAATTTTAACATCCGTTTTACTGATCGCAGAAAGATAAAGCAAAAAAAGTCTTGTGATACTGTAATAAAATTTATAAAGTCCAATCCCTATAGAGCTGTACCTTCACCAGGTCCTGGGCAGCCAGAAGGTGCTCTTGGCTGCCCAGGACCTGGTGAAGGTACAGCTCTATAGGGGGAGCTTCACAAATACCCTTGTACGCTATTTACTGTGCCTTCCAGGAAGGTCATTTGTGGTACGCATTTTAAGTGTAAAAATATTGTTTTTGTAATAAATTTGTAGAAGTCTGCACTATGATTCCTCATTATTTGTTTTGCATGTACCTCAACTGAGGAGCTTGACAAAGAATCATATACGGTGGGGACGACTTACTACAAACATTAAGGAGGATACCAGATAAGAGACTTATTTCTTCCATTTATTTGGACTATTGGATTCTGATTGGACTTTATAAATTTTATTACAGTATCACGAGACTTTTTTTGCTTTATCTTTCTGCGATCAGTAAAACGGATGTTAAAATTTAAAAACCCTGAATAAGGTGGTTCATATATTCTCTCTAGAACATAGGAGAATATCTGTCTTTATACATATAAATTTGGAGAGAACAGTTTGATAGAAAAACATCTTGCATATAATCATAAAGATTGGTTAATGTTTTAACCACACCAAACAAGGTGTGCTATATACCCTTTCTAGTGCGCAGGAACTTTTTTTTTTTTTCCCCCTTTTTTACATTGTTCTTTTGTGACTGGTGTAGTCACTTAAAGTTCCAGCAGCCAGTTCACTAGCAAGGATCGCAGGTGGCACCGTTGTTTCTTTCAGCCCCGTAATGCGGCAGGCTTGTCAGTTTTGGAAGCAGGAACCGGTTTCGGGTACGCCTGACCTTTTGCTTTCCCTGAAGGACGAAAGGAGCTAAATCGAGTACTCTTAGCCTTCGACACCGAAGGAGCAGTACTAGGTAGACATGCTGTTTTAGCAGAAGCTAAGTCAGCCACTATCTTGTTGAGGTCTTCTCCGAAAAGAATGTCTCCCTTAAAAGGAAGTACCTCCAGGGTTTTCTTAGAGTCCAGATCCACAGACCAGGACTGTAACCAGAGAATCCGGCGAGCCAAAATGGACGTAGTAGAAGCCTTGACCGCCAGAATACCGGCATCAGAAGCCGCCTCCTTAATGTAATGAGAATCTGTGACAATATAAGATAGACATTGTCTAGCATGATCAGAAGCGTTGGAAGGCAACTCTGCCTCCAGCTCCTGAGCCCACGTTTCAACAGCCTCTGTAGCCCATGTCACTGCAATAGTGGGCCTATGCGCAGCACCATTTAGTGTGTAAATTGCCTTTAAACAACCCTCCACACGCTTATCCGTCGGTTCTTTCTGAGCGGTGACGGTAGTTACCGGCAGAGCGGAGGACACCACCAGCCGCACCACCTGCGAATCCACTGGCGTGGGGTGTTTCCCAATTTTTACTTCGCTCCGCTGCGAGTGGGTAGCAAGCCAGCATCTTCTTGTGAGGCGTGAATTTCTTTCCTGGATTTTCCCAGGACTCCTGACGTATGTCAACTAAATGGTCAGAATGAGGTAAAACTTGTTTAACCACTTTCTGACGTTTAAACCTGTCCGGTTTCTTAGGGGCAGCATCAGACTCCGGGTCATCAGTAATTTGAAGAATGGTCCTGATAGCCTCCAACAAGTCAGGAACATCCACCTGTGAAACAGATTCCCCATCAGAAGCGTCGGGATAAGAATCTGTGGGGTCAGTATAAACGCCATCCTCATCAGACGAGGAGTCTGGGACGTTGGTGGATTGCGAGGAAGTAATGGCCTGCTTAGAGGACCCCTTTGTCTTAGGCGGGCGAGGGTTAGACTTTTGAGTAGTCAGTGATAGGTTCAATTGCTGTAACTGAGCAGACAGTTGATCTGCCCATGGCGGGTTAACCGCGGGGACCATAAGCGGTTGTACCGGCACAGGAGGTCCCATAGGGGGCCTTAGTCTAGTTACCAGCATATTCAATAGCGTGGAGAAGGTAGCCCAAGGTGGGTCATTTTGAACCCCCGTTGCTACAGTCCCACTTGGTGGTAAGGATCCCCCAGAACCTGAACCCTCAGCTGCTATGTTTTTAGATGGGGAGATGTCGTAACTGATTCAAAAGCAAGTCCCCTTAATAGACCTCCATCTTTGCACTGAGATAAGTTCTCAACCTTAATATACCATTCTGACTCAGTATTCATTGCTAATCCTTTAATATAATTTGTGTACTCCATTAGAAGCTTGTTATGCTTTTTTAGGTTCTATACAATATTTATATATTTTTTTAAATAATCCGTTTTTATTTCTGTACTCTCATTAAATTTATACATTTTTTATACTTATGCTCCTTTTTTATATTTATGCTGGTTTTTAAGTTCCATTCCATTTTAGTAGTCACACATTTTATTTATATTTAACTACACTAGTCGCCGTACCCCCATTCTATTTATCTACATATATCTATCTATCTACACACAGTTACAAGAAAAGTATGTGAACCCTTTGGAATTTCCTGGATTTGTGCATATATTGTCCAGGGAGACCATATAATCCCCAGGTCCCAAGGCCAGAACAATAGAGCGAAGAGGTTCCATACGAAACTTGGAGACCCTAACAAATTTGTTCAAGGACTTGAGGTTGAGAATGGGCCGGGATGACCCAATCTGTTTCGGGACTAGGAACAGAGGTGAATTGTACCCCTTGCCTCTCTGAGCCAGAGGCACCTGTACTACCACTCCTGTGTCCAGGAGGGACTGTACCACCGAATGAAGAGTTTTTGCCTTCACCTGATCCGAAAGGACGTATGTTCGGCAAAATCGATGAGGAGGACGATTCTTGAAGGATACAGCGTAACCTCAGAGTGACAACGTACCGTACTCAGGCATCGGAAGTGGTCCTCAACCATTCCTGGGTATACCCTAGAAGTCGGCCCCCCACCCTGGGATCCCCCAGAGGGAGGCCAGCCCCGTAATGCATTAACCAATCTTTCTGATTATATGCAAGATGTTTTTCTATCAAACAGTTCTCTCCAAATTTATATGTATAAAGACAGATATTCTCCTATGTTCTAGAGAGAATATATGACCCACCTTATTCAGGGTTTTTAAATTTTAACATCCGTTTTACTGATCGCAGAAAGATAAAGCAAAAAAAGTCTTGTGATACTGTAATAAAATTTATAAAGTCCAATCCCTATAGAGCTGTACCTTCACCAGGTCCTGGGCAGCCAGAAGGTGCTCTTGGCTGCCCAGGACCTGGTGAAGGTACAGCTCTATAGGGGGAGCTTCACAAATACCCTTGTACGCTATTTACTGTGCCTTCCAGGAAGGTCATTTGTGGTACGCATTTTAAGTGTAAAAATATTGTTTTTGTAATAAATTTGTAGAAGTCTGCACTATGATTCCTCATTATTTGTTTTGCATGTACCTCAACTGAGGAGCTTGACAAAGAATCATATACGGTGGGGACGACTTACTACAAACATTAAGGAGGATACCAGATAAGAGACTTATTTCTTCCATTTATTTGGACTATTGGATTCTGATTGGACTTTATAAATTTTATTACAGTATCACGAGACTTTTTTTGCTTTATCTTTCTGCGATCAGTAAAACGGATGTTAAAATTTAAAAACCCTGAATAAGGTGGTTCATATATTCTCTCTAGAACATAGGAGAATATCTGTCTTTATACATATAAATTTGGAGAGAACAGTTTGATAGAAAAACATCTTGCATATAATCATAAAGATTGGTTAATGTTTTAACCACACCAAACAAGGTGTGCTATATACCCTTTCTAGTGCGCAGGAACTTTTTTTTTTTCCCCCTTTTTTACATTGTTCTTTTGTGACTGGTGTAGTCACTTAAAGTTCCAGCAGCCAGTTCACTAGCAAGGATCGCAGGTGGCACCGTTGTTTCTTTCAGCCCCGTAATGCGGCAGGCTTGTCAGTTTTGGAAGCAGGAACCGGTTTCGGGTACGCCTGACCTTTTGCTTTCCCTGAAGGACGAAAGGAGCTAAATCGAGTACTCTTAGCCTTCGACACCGAAGGAGCAGTACTAGGTAGACATGCTGTTTTAGCAGAAGCTAAGTCAGCCACTATCTTGTTGAGGTCTTCTCCGAAAAGAATGTCTCCCTTAAAAGGAAGTACCTCCAGGGTTTTCTTAGAGTCCAGATCCACAGACCAGGACTGTAACCAGAGAATCCGGCGAGCCAAAATGGACGTAGTAGAAGCCTTGACCGCCAGAATACCGGCATCAGAAGCCGCCTCCTTAATGTAATGAGAATCTGTGACAATATAAGATAGACATTGTCTAGCATGATCAGAAGCGTTGGAAGGCAACTCTGCCTCCAGCTCCTGAGCCCACGTTTCAACAGCCTCTGTAGCCCATGTCACTGCAATAGTGGGCCTATGCGCAGCACCATTTAGTGTGTAAATTGCCTTTAAACAACCCTCCACACGCTTATCCGTCGGTTCTTTCTGAGACGTGACGGTAGTTACCGGCAGAGCGGAGGACACCACCAGCCGCACCACCTGCGAATCCACTGGCGTGGGGTGTTTCCCAATTTTTACTTCGCTCCGCTGCGAGTGGGTAGCAAGCCAGCATCTTCTTGTGAGGCGTGAATTTCTTTCCTGGATTTTCCCAGGACTCCTGACGTATGTCAACTAAATGGTCAGAATGAGGTAAAACTTGTTTAACCACTTTCTGACGTTTAAACCTGTCCGGTTTCTTAGGGGCAGCATCAGACTCCGGGTCATCAGTAATTTGAAGAATGGTCCTGATAGCCTCCAACAAGTCAGGAACATCCACCTGTGAAACAGATTCCCCATCAGAAGCGTCGGGATAAGAATCTGTGGGGTCAGTATAAACGCCATCCTCATCAGACGAGGAGTCTGGGACGTTGGTGGATTGTGAGGAAGTAATGGCCTGCTTAGAGGACCCCTTTGTCTTAGGCGGGCGAGGGTTAGACTTTTGAGTAGTCAGTGATAGGTTCAATTGCTGTAACTGAGCAGACAGTTGATCTGCCCATGGCGGGTTAACCGCGGGGACCATAAGCGGTTGTACCGGCACAGGAGGTCCCATAGGGGGCCTTAGTCTAGTTACCAGCATATTCAATAGCGTGGAGAAGGTAGCCCAAGGTGGGTCATTTTGAACCCCCGTTGCTACAGTCCCACTTGGTGGTAAGGATCCCCCAGAACCTGAACCCTCAGCTGCTATGTTTTCAGATGGGGAGATGTCGTAACTGATTCAAAAGCAAGTCCCCTTAATAGACCTCCATCTTTGCACTGAGATAAGTTCTCAACCTTAATATACCATTCTGACTCAGTATTCATTGCTAATCCTTTAATATAATTTGTGTACTCCATTAGAAGCTTGTTATGCTTTTTTAGGTTCTATACAATATTTATATATTTTTTTAAATAATCCGTTTTTATTTCTGTACTCTCATTAAATTTATACATTTTTTATACTTATGCTCCTTTTTTATATTTATGCTGGTTTTTAAGTTCCATTCCATTTTAGTAGTCACACATTTTATTTATATTTAACTACACTAGTCGCCGTACCCCCATTCTATTTATCTACATATATCTATCTATCTACACACAGTTACAAGAAAAGTATGTGAACCCTTTGGAATTTCCTGGATTTGTGCATATATTGTCCAGGGAGACCATATAATCCCCAGGTCCCAAGGCCAGAACAATAGAGCGAAGAGGTTCCATACGAAACTTGGAGACCCTAACAAATTTGTTCAAGGACTTGAGGTTGAGAATGGGCCGGGATGACCCAATCTGTTTCGGGACTAGGAACAGAGGTGAATTGTACCCCTTGCCTCTCTGAGCCAGAGGCACCTGTACTACCACTCCTGTGTCCAGGAGGGACTGTACCACCGAATGAAGAGTTTTTGCCTTCACCTGATCCGAAAGGACGTATGTTCGGCAAAATCGATGAGGAGGACGATTCTTGAAGGATACAGCGTAACCTCAGAGTGACAACGTACCGTACTCAGGCATCGGAAGTGGTCCTCAACCATTCCTGGGTATACCCTAGAAGTCGGCCCCCCACCCTGGGATCCCCCAGAGGGAGGCCAGCCCCGTAATGCATTAACCAATCTTTCTGATTATATGCAAGATGTTTTTCTATCAAACAGTTCTCTCCAAATTTATATGTATAAAGACAGATATTCTCCTATGTTCTAGAGAGAATATATGACCCACCTTATTCAGGGTTTTTAAATTTTAACATCCGTTTTACTGATCGCAGAAAGATAAAGCAAAAAAAGTCTTGTGATACTGTAATAAAATTTATAAAGTCCAATCCCTATAGAGCTGTACCTTCACCAGGTCCTGGGCAGCCAGAAGGTGCTCTTGGCTGCCCAGGACCTGGTGAAGGTACAGCTCTATAGGGGGAGCTTCACAAATACCCTTGTACGCTATTTACTGTGCCTTCCAGGAAGGTCATTTGTGGTACGCATTTTAAGTGTAAAAATATTGTTTTTGTAATAAATTTGTAGAAGTCTGCACTATGATTCCTCATTATTTGTTTTGCATGTACCTCAACTGAGGAGCTTGACAAAGAATCATATACGGTGGGGACGACTTACTACAAACATTAAGGAGGATACCAGATAAGAGACTTATTTCTTCCATTTATTTGGACTATTGGATTCTGATTGGACTTTATAAATTTTATTACAGTATCACGAGACTTTTTTTGCTTTATCTTTCTGCGATCAGTAAAACGGATGTTAAAATTTAAAAACCCTGAATAAGGTGGTTCATATATTCTCTCTAGAACATAGGAGAATATCTGTCTTTATACATATAAATTTGGAGAGAACAGTTTGATAGAAAAACATCTTGCATATAATCATAAAGATTGGTTAATGTTTTAACCACACCAAACAAGGTGTGCTATATACCCTTTCTAGTGCGCAGGAACTTTTTTTTTTTCCCCCTTTTTTACATTGTTCTTTTGTGACTGGTGTAGTCACTTAAAGTTCCAGCAGCCAGTTCACTAGCAAGGATCGCAGGTGGCACCGTTGTTTCTTTCAGCCCCGTAATGCGGCAGGCTTGTCAGTTTTGGAAGCAGGAACCGGTTTCGGGTACGCCTGACCTTTTGCTTTCCCTGAAGGACGAAAGGAGCTAAATCGAGTACTCTTAGCCTTCGACACCGAAGGAGCAGTACTAGGTAGACATGCTGTTTTAGCAGAAGCTAAGTCAGCCACTATCTTGTTGAGGTCTTCTCCGAAAAGAATGTCTCCCTTAAAAGGAAGTACCTCCAGGGTTTTCTTAGAGTCCAGATCCACAGACCAGGACTGTAACCAGAGAATCCGGCGAGCCAAAATGGACGTAGTAGAAGCCTTGACCGCCAGAATACCGGCATCAGAAGCCGCCTCCTTAATGTAATGAGAATCTGTGACAATATAAGATAGACATTGTCTAGCATGATCAGAAGCGTTGGAAGGCAACTCTGCCTCCAGCTCCTGAGCCCACGTTTCAACAGCCTCTGTAGCCCATGTCACTGCAATAGTGGGCCTATGCGCAGCACCATTTAGTGTGTAAATTGCCTTTAAACAACCCTCCACACGCTTATCCGTCGGTTCTTTCTGAGACGTGACGGTAGTTACCGGCAGAGCGGAGGACACCACCAGCCGCACCACCTGCGAATCCACTGGCGTGGGGTGTTTCCCAATTTTTACTTCGCTCCGCTGCGAGTGGGTAGCAAGCCAGCATCTTCTTGTGAGGCGTGAATTTCTTTCCTGGATTTTCCCAGGACTCCTGACGTATGTCAACTAAATGGTCAGAATGAGGTAAAACTTGTTTAACCACTTTCTGACGTTTAAACCTGTCCGGTTTCTTAGGGGCAGCATCAGACTCCGGGTCATCAGTAATTTGAAGAATGGTCCTGATAGCCTCCAACAAGTCAGGAACATCCACCTGTGAAACAGATTCCCCATCAGAAGCGTCGGGATAAGAATCTGTGGGGTCAGTATAAACGCCATCCTCATCAGACGAGGAGTCTGGGACGTTGGTGGATTGTGAGGAAGTAATGGCCTGCTTAGAGGACCCCTTTGTCTTAGGCGGGCGAGGGTTAGACTTTTGAGTAGTCAGTGATAGGTTCAATTGCTGTAACTGAGCAGACAGTTGATCTGCCCATGGCGGGTTAACCGCGGGGACCATAAGCGGTTGTACCGGCACAGGAGGTCCCATAGGGGGCCTTAGTCTAGTTACCAGCATATTCAATAGCGTGGAGAAGGTAGCCCAAGGTGGGTCATTTTGAACCCCCGTTGCTACAGTCCCACTTGGTGGTAAGGATCCCCCAGAACCTGAACCCTCAGCTGCTATGTTTTCCTCAAATGTGTCTACAGCGTCACCACCCTGCACCATTGCCCTTTGTAGCCGACATGTCCGAAAGCTCAATGCAAGGCAACACAGTACAATATCAGCAGCACAATACCTGACAAGAACCCCCTGTGTAGTGTATCAGCACAAACAGGGAATTCAAGAGGTATATGGTGACTAAAAATCTCAGAGAAAAATACACACTGAGTATATCCTGTGAACGACCTATATTAAATGATAAACCTGATGCACTTAGCCCCCTCAGGTTATAGAATATAGGGATAGCAATCTGAGAGACACGAAATGGAGGTCACACAGCAGCTACATGCATACACATATAGTCACTCACAATGTACAATGCAGAAATTATGACATGCAATAAAACTGCACTGGACTAGCAATACATAGTAATACTCAGTATAGCTATATAATTAGTAGATATATCAATGCACAGTAAAGACTGGATGTATGTCACAGGGTACTTGTACTATATAACCCTGACCAAGGGGCTAATTCTGAGTTGATCGCAGCAGGAACTTTGTTAGCAGTTGGGCAAAACCATGTGCACTGCAGGGGAGGCAGATATAACATGTGCAGAGAGAGTTAGATTTGCAGTGTAAAAATAAAGCAGCCAGTATTTACCCTGCACAGAAACAAAATAACCCACCCAAATTAACTCTCTCTGCACGTTATATCTGCCTCCCCTGCAGTGCACATGGTTTTGCCCAACTGCTAACAAAGTTCCTGCTGCGATCAACTCAGAATTACACTGAACTCAGAAATGCACTGTTTCTTAACTAACACGGTCAATAGACATCTAGAATACTTAAGTGTCTTGTAAAATGAACAGTGTAAGGATGTGCCCTGTGGGCACATCCATGTTGTGGTCCCTAGCTGGGGACAGCGCTGGGGCAGCTTGTCTGTCCCCAGCGCGGAGTGTCGGCGGCGGGTGCCTGGTGCAGGGATCGGATGTTTCCCTGCACCAGGCTGTCGGCGGCGGAGAGCGGCGCTTTAAACTTGGCGCCGCTGGGGCCGCCAATGAGAAGCGCCGCCCGCGGCTTTTTGAATCCGGCGCCGTCCGCGAGCCAATCACGGCTCGCGGGGCGCCGGCCAATCAGGAACAGGCGCGGCGAGCCAATCGGCGCTCGCCGAGTCATAGGCCCCGCCTCCGGCGTCTGACGTCAGACGCCGGGCGGGAGCCTGAAGAGGAGGCCGCGCCGAAGAGCGGCAGAAGACTCGAGCGGAAGAAGCGAGGACGGACGTCGGCGCGCCGGAGCGCAGAAGATCCCGGCGGCAAGAAGAAAGAAGACGGGCTCGGAAAAGAAGATGTCCAGCGGCGGCTGGACGCGGCGCGACGACGGCGGCGGCGCTGGCCAGGACGGGCCAGCGGACAAAGATTGAAGAAGAGCGCCGGAGAGGTCACCAGGGGTGGGAAGCGAAGAGCTGACGAAGCTCCCCCCTGGTGCCTCTTCCAGCGGGTCAGGTAGGCCCCTGTCAGGTGCCCCTGTACCCGCTTTCCCCCTAGACCACCGGGTGTTCGGGCATTAGGCCCGTGGGCACAGTCAGGCCCTCCCGGCCTGTGGGCACGTAGTCGGGCCCTCCCGGCCCGTGGGCATATAGTCGGGCCCTCCTGGCCCGTGGGGGCATTTGGTCGGGCCCTCCAGGCCCGTGGCCCAGATAGGCAGGCACTAGGCCTGGGGGCACATGTTGGGCACTAGGCCCCTAAGGTTAGTCAGGCCACCGGCCTGTGGCACCAGTTAGGCGGGCATTAGGCCCGAGGCACAATCCAGGCACTAGGCCTGTGGGGCATTAGAGGGCATTAGGCCCCAGTGGATTTTGGCAAAATAGGTACGATAAGGTGACCTTGGGCACAAGGCCCAGGTCACCCAACGGGCAGCAAGGTAGGCGGGCGCTAGGCCCGTGGGCAAAGTCAGGCCTCCGGCCTGTGGGCAGTTAGGGGGCGCTAGGCCCAGTGAATCAGCATTTCCCCGAGGTGAGTAAAGGTGGCACTGGGCGTTAGGCTCAGGCCACCCTGAGAGTACGGTAGGTGGGTGAGCTGTGCGGTCCCCACTACTGGGTGTTCTGAGTCGGGTAGACAAAGGGACAGCACCGTTTTATGTTGTAACTCCGATAGTGTGATATATGTTGTTACCGTGCAGGGCAAATTGCTGTTATGAGGTTTGTGCTAGTTATGTTGCACCACACCCACAGAGCTAGTTTGAGGGCTCTGCTGTTGTAGTTAGTATAGGGTGTGACACTAGGTCAGAGTTAGGCCCTGCACGGCTGTTTCTCTTTGCCTCCTTACAGGGACCTGTAAGTGGAGAAGATCGGAGTGCAAGACTTGTGACGGTGAGTAGCATCCGTGTACGTCTGTCCCTTGTTTGTCCCCGAGCGCCGGAATCGGGATTGCTCACGGACGTGAGAATCCCTTTTCATCACACTACGTGCGAAAGCGCGAGTGTGTGAAATCTGGGTAGCTGAGGCTCTGTGCCGGTGATGACCATTCACCCAGCCGGTGAAGGTCGCGGCCACCCCTGGGGTATCCCCTGTTCCAGTGGAAGAAGGGTCGATACCCCCTTTAATGTAGACCATTCTCTCCTCAGCTCGGTCGTCGGTCAGCTCCGAGAGGGAATCGCCGTGTCCGGATCCGAGTGAAGATTTCCAGGTCCGTTGAGGGTTCCGGTACCTGAAGGTGAGAGCGAGCGGCGCCTGGTGAGTACCGAGTCTACACCTGCACGGCAGCAGGCACCACCACACGCACCCGCAGGCCCCCCCCCCCGCACCTCTCACAACAGCGCTAACGTGCAAGCAACTTTACAAAGGAGGATTTGCCCAAACAGTCCGAGGAACAGTGCTGCTCCGTGTAATGGCGCCCAAACACTGACTAGGAGTGAGGGAGAGAGATATATGCAGCTTCGGGGGCGGGAACATTACTGTAAATGGTGCCCTGGGGCTGGGGGAGGGGCTACAGGTCAAAGCCTTATCCCCCTACAGGACCTCACAATTGGTACTATGGGCTGTAATAAAAACTGTTTTTATGAGGTAAAAACCAACCTGTGCCCTTGCCTGGGTGGTTTAGTGGAGTCCCTGCTCGACCACAGTGTCCACGCCAGTGCGCGCAGCCCACCTCCCTCTGGCCGTGCCGGATCGCGATTTCAGCAGGACCCGCCTAGGGGACCCACTTACCTCCTCACTGAGTGCGACCACGCGATCCAGGAGAACTTTGGCGAGTGTGTGACTAATGGTGAGCAAACCGGAGCCTCCGCTGTAAGTACCCGGCAACCAGGGCGCAGGAGTATACAGCGCCGCTGGGGGAGGTGATGGAGCTGCAGCAGGAGATGTCAGACTGACATCTATCACTGCTGCAGCCCTTGAAGTCTTCTATCTTCGCTTAGAAAAGCTCTCTCAAGGCTGATGTAGCAGCCCACCTGTTGTATGCCTGCTTACTGCATGGCACCAAATACAAAACTTTGCTCCTGTGCACGGAGGCAGGGTTATAGAGGAGATGCTATGCATCTTGGGAAGAAGGTCAAAGCTTTGAGCCTGTTGGAGCCTCGGATCAAGATCCTACTCTACACCCCAATGTCATTCGCTGTGGCGCCCAGCAGCAGAAATCCACATTTTGACACTATTTGAAAAACTCCCCACCCAGTTCTGCTGTATGTGGAAATGTGTGCCTGGGTTAGCGGCTCGTACTCAGCATCAGATGGGGAGATGCCGTAACCGACTCAAAAGCAAGTCCCTGCACTACAGAATAAAACAAATTACTTCCCGACATACCATACAAATTTGTGTTAAGGTAGCTTAGGATCTGGTGTGGACCAGGAGTAATATTGGGGAAAGGACGTGTATTCACCTCTACAGTCTGTCCAGGTCGATCCCGGGAGGCCGTTTGGATTTGTGACTGTAAATGCGATCTTGGGTGCGAGTACTTTACACCCCATATTATTTGATACGCTGCACTATGTTTTATGGTGGTAGCCGTATTTGAAAATTCTGGCCGTGTTTTAAGAAATGTTTAAATGGAGATTACTCCACGAACATTTATACCCTAATAAGGTGTGCACGAACATCAATTGTTTTTTTCTATACCATACAAATTGCTTCTTGACATACCATACCTAGCTTAGGAAAAATACACCAGGCATGAGAAAAAGATACATTACAGACCATCCAGGAGTATTATACATACATTATACATACTTGTAGCATGTCTCATGTATGTATTTATATCTGTATCACTACTCATGTTCTTGTTTCCTTAAAACGAGTCTATACACAAAACTTTTAAAAATAAAGCACCTATTTCACCTCATATAAATTCCTGAGCGCCGCCAAACCACTGTCTGCATTGGAGGTTGATACCCTTGGAAGGCACCTGGAGCCAGTATAGCATTACAGCTGAGGGAGAGTGCCGGGCAATTGGGCAATATATACATACATACCTGTCTCTACCCACCTTGAGGCACTTAACATTGTTAGGGCTGCCATGGCGTACTGAAGGAGAAGTCAGGATTCATGTCCTCGCCATATTGTTTGTATGTCTATCATGTGGTCACATACGTACACCTAATAGTACATTAATATAGCTATAGAACATGTGTTATATTACATGTTCCCAAGGACTGCACATGTAGTGTGATCAGACCAAAGCAGTAGAAGCACAGGGATCCCTGATCAGAATATCACATAACATTCCACAAACACAGAAAATACAGTGTCAATTCACATACAGGACGTTTCACTACTCCTTATGCTTGAAGCCTTCTGGTCTATTCCCACTCCATGTGAGGCCCATTGGAAATGCAGATCAGTGAACTCCACATTGGGTTCTTTTGCCTGTGTGCTTTGGTACTTAGTTCTTGATTTTAACAGAAAAAAAAGTTTTGTGATTGTGTATAATTATACGTTATTATCAATAACAAATACAGAGAAATGGTGTAGAAAAAGCTTAAAAAGTTATATAGGAAATGATCAGCAGGGCAGTGTGTAATAGAACAGAGCAGCGTGTAGCACAAGAGAAAACTCATGGCACAGGAAATAAGCGAAGTTAGGGGGACATCTAGAGCTGAAGAAACATAATGGACAGGATTACAAAGTGTACTGTGAAGCTGGTGAAGATGTTCTTGTTCAAAGATTTTTTTCTTTTAATTTAGATTAATTGGAGCACTTGAAACCACTGAACGGCCAAGGTCCTGAGGCAATTCACCAACACTTCCCTCTTGTTGCACGGGGTCTTTGTTTAATTGTTTTATCCTTATTATAGAGTGTTTTTCAGCTGTTGGCTGAGGAGCTTCACATATGGAGTGGGGGAAAAAAAACAAACCTTTAATTTTAGAAACATAGAACAAAGCAAGGATTAGACATAATCTGTGAGATAATAATACAATGTAGTAGCAACATATTACACCCGCACTATTTAAATAAATCACAGGACACAATAATGTTTAAAAAAAAAAAAAGAAGTTAAACAGGTTTAATACCTGTTTTTTCTTGGTTGCTCCAAAACTTGTGTGTAATTTATTTTTCTCATTGTCCTGATTTCTCTTGTCTGTTTAAAGAAGAAAATAAGATTTTAAACCTACCGGTAAAATCTTTTTCTCCTAGTCCGTAGAGGATGCTGGGGACTCCATAAGGACAATGGGTATAGACGGGCTCCGCAGGAGACATGGGCACTATAAAGAACTTTAGATGGGTGTGCACTGGCTCCTCCCTCTATGCCCCTCCTCCAGACCTCAGTTAGAGAAACTGTGCCCAGAGGAGACGGACAGTACGAGGAAAGGATTTTTGGTAATCTAAGGGCAAGATTCATACCAGCCCACACCGTATAACCTGGAATATACGCAACCAGTTAACAGTATGAAGCAAAACCGTATCAGCCAACGACTGATCTTAACTGTAACATTACCCTTATGTAAGCAACAACTATATACAAGTCATGCAGAAAAAATGTCCGCACTGGGACGGGCGCCCAGCATCCTCTACAGACTAGGAGAAAAAGATTTACCGGTAGGTTTAAAATCTTATTTTCTCTTACGTCCTAGAGGATGCTGGGGGCTCCGTAAGGACCATGGGGATTATACCAAAGCTCCAAAACGGGCGGGAGAGTGCGGATGACTCTGCAGCACCGATTGAGCAAACATGAGGTCCTCATCAGCCAGGGTATCAAACTTGTAGAATTTTGCAAAGGTGTTTGAACCCGACCAAGTAGCTGCTCGGCAAAGCTGTAAAGCCGAGACGCCTCGGGCAGCCGCCCAAGAAGAGCCCACCTTCCTAGTGGAATGGGCCTTTACTGAATTTGGTAACGGCAATCCAGCCGTAGAATGAACCTGCTAAATCGTGTTACAGATCCAGCGAGCAATAGTCTGCTTAGAAGCAGGAGCGCCAACCTTGTTGGCTGCATACAGGACAAACAGTGCCTCTGTTTTCCTAATCCGAGCCGTCCTGGCTACGTAAATTTTTAAAGCCCTGACCACATCAAGTGACTTGGAATCCTCCAAGTCACCCGTAGCCACAGGCACCACAATAGGCTGGTTCATATGAAACGATGACACCACCTTAGGCAAAAATTGAGGACGAGTCCTCAACTCAGCTCTATCCACATGAAAGATGAGATAGGGGCTCTTATGAGACAAGGACGCTAATTCGGACACCCGCCTTGCAGATGCCAAGGCCAACAACGTGACCACCTTCCAAGTGAGAAATTTTAATTCAACTGTTTGAAGAGGCTCAAACCAGTGAGATTTTAGGAACTGTAACACCACGTTAAGGTCCCAAGGTGCCACGGGGGGCACAAAAGGAGGCTGGATCTGCAGCACTCCCTTTACAAAAGTCTGGACTTCTGGGAGAGAAGCCAATTCCTTCTGGAAGAATATAGATAGGGCTGAAATCTGTACCTTAATGGAGCCTAACTTTAGGCCCATATCCACTCCTGTCTGTAGAAAGTGGAGAAAACGGCCCAAGTGGAAATCTTCCGTAGGAGCATTCTTGGCTTCACACCAAGATACATACTTCCTCCAGATACGGTGATAATGTTTCGCCGTCACCTCCTTCCTAGCCTTTATCAGAGTAGGGATGACTTCCTCCGGAATACCTTTCCCAGCTAGGATTCGGTGTTCAACCGCCATGCCGTCAAACGTAACCGCGGTAAGTCTTGGAACACGCAGGGCTCCTGCTGCAACAGGTCCTCCCTGAGAGGAAGAGGCCATGGATCTTCTGTGAGCATCTCCTGAAGATCTGAATACCAGGCCCTTCGAGGCCAATCTGGAACGATGAGTATTGTCAGCACTCTTTTTCGTCTTATGATTCTCAATATTTTTGAGATGAGAGGAAGAGGAGGGAACACATAGACCGACTGAAACACCCATGGTGTCACCAGGGCGTCCACCGCTACTGCCTGAGGGTCCCTTGACCTGGCACAATACCTCCAAAGTTTCTTGTTGAGGCGTGACGCCATCATGTCTATTTGAGGAAGTCCCCAAAGACTTGTTATTTCTGCAAAAACTTCTTGATGAAGTCCCCACTCTCCTGGATGGAGATCGTGTCTGCTAAGGAAGTCTGCTTCCCAGTTGTCCACTCCCGGAATGAATACCGCTGACAGAGCACTTACGTGATTTTCCACTCAGCGCAGAATCCTGGTGGCTTACGCCACTGCCACTCTGCTCCTTGTCCCGCCTTGGCGGTTTACATGAGCCACGGCTGTGACGTTGTCTGATTGAATCAGAACCGGTAGATCGCAAAGAAGATTCTCCGCTTGTCGTAGGCCGTTGTATATGGCCCTTAATTCCAGTATGTTGATGTGTAGGCAAGCCTCTTGGCTTGACCATAGTCCCTGAAAATTCCTTCCTTGTGTGACTGCTCCCCATCCTCGGAGGCTTGCGTCCGTGGTCACCAGAACCCAGTCTTGAATGCCGAACCTGCGACCCTCTAGAAGGTGAGCACTCTGCAGCCACCACAGGAGAGACACCCTGGCCCTGGGGGGACAGGGTTATTTTCTGATGTATTTGTAGATAGGACCCGGACCACTTGCCCAGAAGGTCCCACTGAAAAGTCCTCGCATGAAACCTGCCGAAGGGGATGGCCTCGTAGGTCGCCACCATTTTCCCCAGTACTCGAGTGCATTGATGGACTGACACTCTTTTCGGTTTTAACAGGTCTCTGACCATGTTCTGGAGTTCCTGGGCTTTTTCCATCGGGAGAAAAACCCTCTTTTGTTCTGTGTCCAGAATCATGCCTAAGAAAGATAGCCGAGTCGTTGGAACCAACTGTGACTTTGGTAGATTTAGAATCCAGCCATGCTGCTGCAACACTCTCAGAGAGAGCGACACGCTTTTCTGCAACTGTTCCTTTGATCTCGCTTTTATCAGGAGATCGTCCAAGTACGGGATAATTGTGACTCCTTGTCTGCGCAGGAGCACCATCATTTCCGCCATTACCTTGGTGAAAACCCTCGGGGCCGTGGAAAGCCCAAACGGCAACGTCTGAAACTGGTAATGACAGTCCTGTACAGCGAATCTCAGGTATGCCTGATGAGGAGGATATATGGGGACGTGAAGGTATGCATCCTTTATGTCTAGTGACACCATAAAATCCCCCCCTTCCAGGCTGGAGATAACTGCCCTGAGCGATTCCATCTTGAACTTGAACCTTTTTAAGTACAAGTTCAGGGATTTTAGATTTAGAATGGGTCTGACCGAGCCATCCGGTTTCGGGACCACAAACAGGGTTGAATAGTACCCTTTTCCCTGTTGTATCAGGGGAACCTTGATAATCACTTGCTGTTGAGACAGCTTTTGAATTGCAGCTAAAACTATTTTCCTCTCTGGGGTTGAAGCTGGTAAAGCCGATTTGAAGAATCGGCGAGGAGGCACGTCTTCGAATTCCAGCTTGTAGCCTTGGGACACAATTTCCATCGCCCAAGGATCCACGTCCGACCGAACCCAGACGTGGCGTAAGAGTCGAAGACGTGCCCCCACCGGTGCGGACTCCCTCCGTCGAGCCCCAGCGTCATGCGGTGGATTTAGTAGAAGCCGGGGAGGACTTCTGCTCCTGGGAACTGGCCGTAGCCGGCATTCTTTTCCCTTACCTCTGGCGAGGAAGGAAGAGCCCCGACCTCTTCTGCACTTATGTGACCGAAAGGACTGCATCTGATACTGTGGTGTTTTCTTTTGCTGTGGGGGAACATAAGGCAAAAAAATAGATTTACTCGCGGTAGCTGTGGAAACCAGGTCCGCGAGACCTTCCCCAAATAAAACCTCACCCTTGTAAGGCAAAACTTCCATATGCCTCTTTGAGTCGGCATCACCCGTCCATTGGCGGGTCCACAGTGCTCGCCTAGCAGAAATCGCCATGGCGTTGGCCCTCGAACCTAGCAGCCCAACGTCTCTCTGAGCGTCTCTCATATATAAGACTGCGTGCTTAATGTGACCTAGGGTCAATAAAATGGTATCCCTATCTAGGGTATCAATGTCAGCTGACAAGGTATCTGTCCAAGCTGCTACTGCGCTGCAAACCCAAGCCGATGCTATTGCCGGTCTGAGCAAAGCGCCCGTATGTGTATAAATTGATTTTAAAGTCGTTTCCTGTCTGCGATCAGCAGGATCCTTGAGGGCTGCCATGTCTGGAGACGGTAGCGCCACCTTCTTGGATAAGCGCGTTAAAGCTTTGTCCACCCTGGGCGAGGATTCCCACCGTACCCTGCCCTGTGCAGGGAATGGATACGCCATAAGAATTCTTTTGGGAATCTGTAGTTTTTTGTCTGGGGTTTCCCAAGCCTTTTCACATAACGCGTTAAGCTCATGAGATGGGGGAAACGTTACCTCAGGTTTCTTTTCCTTAAACATGTGTACCCTCGTGTCAGGGACAGAGGGGTCATCTGTGATGTGCAAAACATATTTTATTGCAATAATCATATAATGAATACTTTTGGCCACCCTTGGGTGTAACCTTGCTTCATCGTAGTCGACACTGGAGTCAGAATCCGTGTCGGTATCAGTGTCTGCTATTTGGGATAAGGGACGTTTTTGAGACCCTGAAGGGCCCTGTAACACCGTCAAAGCCATTGATTGACTCCCTGAAGTATCCCTGGACTCTGCTTTGTCTAATCTCTTATGTAACAAAGCCACATTTGCATTTAAAACATTCCACATGTCCAACCAATCAGGTGTTGGCATTGCCGACGGAGACACCACAATCATCTGCTCCACCTCCTCCTAAGATGAGCCTTCCGCTTCAGACATGCCGACACACGCGTACAGACACCCCCACACACACAGGGATATGTTTATATGGAAATCAATTCCCAGATAAACAGCGCTTTAATATATATATATATCAATATACACTCACTGCGCCAATTATAAGTGCCCCGCCCCCTCTTTTTTGCCCTCTGTCACCGTGTTCAGCAGGGGAGAGTCCGTGGAGCCAGCTTCTCTGCATGTGCTGTGGAGAAAATGGCGCAGGTTAGTGCTGTGGGATCAAGCTCCGCCCCCTCAGCGGCGGGCTTCGGTCCCGCTCAATTTTTTTTTTAACACTGGCGGGGGATTGTATAATCTGCCGTCTCTGCAGCCTATATAAAACTCTTAATAGCTAGTCCTAGAGGTTTATTGCTGCCCAAGGCGCCCCCCCTGCGCCCTGCACCCTTCAGTGCCCGCTGTGTGTGTGTGCGTGTGGGAGCAATGGCGCGCAGCGTTACCTCAGAGAAGATCTGAAGTCTTCTGACGCCTTTGATGTCTGCTGTCTTCTTATACTCACCCGGCTTCTATCTTCCGGCTCTGTGAGGAGGACGGCGGCGCGGCTCCGGGACAAACGGCGAGGGTGAGACCTGCGTTCCGACCCTCTGGAGCTGATGGTGTCCAGTAGCCTAAGAAGCAGAGCCTATCATTTAAGTAGGTCTGCTTCTCTCTCATCAGTCCCACGATGCAGGGAGCCTGTTGCCAGCAGTGCTCCCTGAAAATAAAAAACCTAACAAAATTATTTTTCAGAGAAACTCAGTAGAGCTCCCCTGCAATGCACCCAGTCTCCTCTGAGCACAGGATCTAACTGAGGTCTGGAGGAGGGGCATAGAGGGAGGAGCCAGTGCACACCCATCTAAAGTTCTTTATAGTGCCCATGTCTCCTGCGGAGCCCGTCTATACCCATGGTCCTTACGGAGTCCCCAGCATCCTCTAGGACGTAAGAGAAAATAACAGATTTGTGAAAGAAGAGTAGTAAATATTATTAAAATGTCTGTAATAATAATAATAAAAAATAATAATTACAGCAAATAAATGTGGTGGGCCTCTCGCAGAGTTGTATGTAAAATACTCTGAGGTAGATGTGTGAAGCAGTGAAAAGAGTGGAGAAGTGAGCCAGTGAAGAAGTTGCCCATAGTAACCAATCAACCGCTTCCTGTAATTTTATAGAATGCAATTGATAAATGTTACTACAAAATGGATTGGTTATCATGGACAACTTCTCCACTCTTTTCACTGCTTCATATTCATACACCTCCTTTATGTATCTGCACAAAAAAATGGTTGCGCTTCAATCCCTATGCCAATTCGGTTGCTTATTGCTTCTTATGCTTAGAAAGGCAGATCCAGGGTGGGAAGAGGTGTGCAAGCATAGGCCAAGTACAGTAACAGTCACGTCCTTGCAAATGTAACTTAGCCAGACCAGGACACAGACACGTATGCACCTCTCAGGAGGCATATTTATTGCTGGTTCTCGACCCCTGATATAAAATACTTCCTGATGGTGGTGATGATCAGGAGCCACGGATTGGCTGTGAGCCTCTTGACACCGCTCGCTGATGCTATATAAATTATTAGTATGGCTGCTGTGGTACATTAACATTATTGAAATGATATCTGCATTCATTCTGCGTCAGTGAAGATGATTCCCAATTGATTTTTAAAGGGGATGAAAACAGATGTTTGTACTTAATTGGTACTTGTATTTACATTGTAAATTGCGACTTTAGCATTTATTGATAACACTATCCCGACATACAGACTGTTTTATGTGTGATACATCACTGAAACGTAATGTAAAGTCACAATATACTACCAGCACTGTCAAACCGCATCTCCTGGCGTAAACAAGGCACATATGTTAGTTTATCTTATAGTAAACCTGACACAAATGCTACTCAGGTAGAGCTGGGCACATCATTATTATATATCAATATAGGTGTTCATGAGGACATAGAATAATATGTTTTCCTATGTTTTCCTTCAAACATAGTGGTATTCCCTTACATGCTCAATGATGGTTATATAATGCAACAATACTACAGTTGTGGAAACCAAAATATCTGTGATATCGCCCATCTGCTCCATTTTTGACAAGTGAATGGAGAAGTGATAGAACCTCACATAGGGATTATTGTTTCTTTTGGAGAGTCAGCCGAACAGCGTAAACAGCTGTTTTAGCAAGGCGGATGAAAGAACAGGAAGCGGGAAAAGCAGAGAATAATCTCTACACAATCATCCACCTTTGAAAATAGGATTTTGGTACTTACCAGGTAAATCCTTTTCTTTGAATCCATAGGGGGCACTGGAGTACTCTTGGAATATGGACAGTACTTTAGAGGGATAGACATATTTAAATATTTAAATTAGTAACTCTACTCCCTCCTCCATACTCCCATAGTACCTCAGTGTTTTTTTACCGAGCCGAATAGCAGCGATAGAGAAGATGAACAATGGAGAATTACATATAACATTATAACATAACGGACAACAATGAAGTTGACCCATAACGTAACTGTCAACTAAACAGCTGACACGACAATAGATGACAATCACCTTAACCTTCGAACAAGTCGGTGAGATTGTGTTACCATAAGATCCACTGAACTTACCACAAGACAAGTAAAACGGCTCTGGGTGGGCGTCCAGTGCCCCCTATGGATTCAAAGAAAAGGATTTACCTGGTACGTACCAAAATCCTATTTTCTTTTTCATCCACTAGGGGTCACTGGAGTACTCTTGGGACGTACCAAAGCTTCCCCCGTCCGAAGTTCATGAAACACTAGGGCCCTCATTCCGAGTTGTTCGCTCGCAAGGCGAATGTAGCAGAGTTACACACGCTAAGCCGCCGCCTACTGGGAGTGAATCTTAGCTTCTTAAAATTGCGACCGACGTACGCGCAATATTGCGATTACAAACGAGTTAGCAGTTTCAGAGTAGCTCCAGACTTACTCTGCCTGTGCGATCATTTCAGTGCTTGTCGTTCCTGGTTGACGTCACAAACACACCCAGCGTTCGCCCAGGCACTCCCACCGTTTCTCCGGCCACTCCTGCGTTTTTTCCGGAAACGGTAGCGTTTTCAGCCACACGCCCCTGAAACGCCGTGTTTCCGCCCAGTAACACCCATTTCCTGTCAATCACATTACGATCGCCGGAGCGAAGAAAAAGCCGTGAGTAAAAATACTTTCATCATAGTAAAGTTACTTGGCGCAGTCGCAGTGCGAACATTGCGCATGCGTACTAAGCGGATTTTCACTGCGATGCGATGAAAAATACCGAGCGAACAACTCGGAATGAGGGCCTAGATACGGTGGCTTGCATGACAAGGCACCCAATTCTGAAACACGCCTTGCTGAAGCTAAGGCTAGCAGAAAACTGTTTTCCAAGTGGGAATTTTAACATCCACTTGTTGTAAGGGTTCAAAGTATGAAGACTGTGAAAAATCTAAAAGCAGATTCAAGTCCCATGGCGCTGTAGGTGGTATAAATGCAGGTTGTACTCTGAAAACACCTTGCAGGAAGGTGTGTACAGTCGGCAAAAAAGAGCCAAACGCCTTTGAAAGTAAATTGACAAGGCAGAGACCTGCACCTTTAGTGTAGATAAACGTAGTCCTCCATCTAACCCAGTCTGTAAAATTAGCAAAAGACGGTATAACTTGAAAAATGATATCGGAAACTTCCGAGCTTCACCCCAACCTATATAGGCACGCCAAATTCTGTGATAATGAGCTGCCGTAACTAGCTTCCTAGCACGTAACATGGTTGGTATAACAGATTCTGGAATACCCTTTCGTCTTAAGAGGGCGGCTTCAACCGCCACCCCATCAAACGCAGCCGTGCTAAATCAGGGTAAAGGAACAGACCCTGTTGTAGCAGGTCCGAACGTAGCGGGAGTGGCCAAGGATAGTCTGCGAGTAGACCGCAGAGATCCGAAAACCATGCTCTCCGAGGCCAAGGAGACGCCACTAGTATGACTGTCGTGGACTCTCTAGATCCACTTTAGCAACCGAGGAAGCAGCGGAACGGTGGAAAGAGATACACGAGGCTGTACGGCCACACGATCGTGAGAGCATCCACTGCCACTGCCTTTGGATCTCGTGTTCTGGACACGTACTAGGGTGTTTGATGATTTTGGCGAGATGCCATTAGATCCAACTGTGGGTAACCCCACCACTGGAGCAACATCTGGATTCAATGCCCATTCTCCTGGATGAAAATCCTGACGGCTGAGATAATCCGCCTTCTAGTTGTCCACACCTGGAATGAACACTGCCGACAATATCACCTGGTGATGCTCTGGCCAACTGAGGATGCGAGCCACTTCCCGCATGGCCATGCGATTTCGAGTTCCTTCTTATATGTTGATTCATGCGACTGCCGACGCGTTGTCTGACTGAACCTGGACAGTCTGAGACCAGAGCATGTGCACTGCTTGTTGCAGCGCGTTGTAAATTGCCCTGAGTTCCAGGACATTTATAGACAGTAATCTTTCTTGGTCTGACCAGAGACCCTGAAGCTGACAATTTTGTATCACAGCTCCCCAACCTCTGAGACTCGCGTTTGTCGTCAGAATTATCCAATTCCAGACTCTGAACCTTTTACAATGGTGAGATTGTGTACTTGGAGCCACCAGAGTAGTGATACTCTGACCCTTGGAGACAACCGCACCCTCTGTTGAATTTGTAGATGCGAGCCTGACCACAGTGCGAGAACATCCAGTTAAAAAGGAACGTGAGTGAAAACTTCCAAACTGGAGCGCTTCGAAAAACGCCACCATCTCTCCTAACAGTCGACTGCACCAATGCACCGAAACTGTCCGTGGTTTGAGCACTAACTGTACCCGATGACGAATACTTTGTGCTTTCTGTTCTGGCAGGTAAATTTTTGATCCACCGTATCGAGAATCATTCCTAGGAACTGAAGTCTGTGAGATGGAATCAGGCTTGATTTCTTGAAGTTGACAATCCAAATATGCTGAACTAGCACATTGTATGTCAGCAAGGCATGTTGAAGGAGTGTCTGTTGAGACGGATCTTTGATGAGTAAATCGTCTAAGTATGGAACTATTATCACTCTCAGGTGATCACCCCAATTGCTGAGGAGAGGCCAAATGGTAGTGGCTAAAATTGATAATGGTTTTGTTGTACTGCAACTTTAAGTCCTTGATGTGTAAGTACACTTCTTTGAGATCCAGCGAAATCATGAATTCCTGTGGCTCTAAACCTGCAATCACTGACCGCAGAAATTCCATCTTGAATGTGTAGTCAATGACATACTAATTGAGCTTGTTCAATATCAGTCTGCCATTCGGCTTTGGTACTATAGAAAGACAGGAATAACCTTTACCCTGTGGGTGAACTGAAACCGGAATCAAACTGATGAGTCTACGAGAGACTGAATTGCGGTTTGCAGAACCTCCTTTTTGTTTCCTGACAGAGGCAGACGTGTCTTGAAAAAAAAAATCGCATTGGTAAAAGACAATCGAACTCTATTTGTAATCTTTGACCAAATTGTGGAACCACCCATGTGTTGTCTGAATCCACGCCAAATGAAAAGTCTGAAGGCGTGCCCCCACAACTGAAGATCTGAGATGGCTGGAAGCCCGTATTGCCACTGGTTCGTCGGTGGTCTTAGCATCCTGACGACGGTTAGTTGTTTGTTGAAAACCACATCCTCTATCACACTTAGTTGTGGCACAACGTGCACTTTGGCAGCGTTCCTGGCAGGCGGCTGGGCCCACCAGAAGCACACATTATACTTCTAGCTGATCACCTCTGTGTGGATTGTCTGCTAGTAGCCCAATGAATGTGTCCAAGGAAGGACCAGATAACATAACTGATTCCTTGTTTGGACTCAGCTTCAGATTAGAGCTGCCATACTCAAAACTCTGCTGAATTCCCTAGAGGAAAAACCATAATGTAGGTCTTTATGGACTATGCAATTACCGCTGTGGTAATTCAAGTGCAACTAAAGCAGGTGTAAGCAACATCCTGCTGCTGTGTAAACGCATTTTAACTTTAGCTGGACTCGAACACGAGTATGAGCGCTTACTAATACAAGGGATTAGCCCTGTAGGCCACAAGGACCTCCGTATTTTGACCAGTTGTTCAGCTTATACTGCTACACTTTAAGCGTTGTTGCAGCTGGGACTGGAATAGTTTACTTTTGTTGTAAAACGTTGACACTGAAAAATCCCTTTTCTATTGATGTCATAATCTGTGGGAAAAGGTAGGTAGACAGAAATTGTCTTGGCACAGTAAAACATTTATATGTTTCGTGAATAAAGAAAAATAAGAATTTACTTACCGATAATTCTATTTCTCATAGTCCGTAGTGGATGCTGGGACTTCCGTAAGGACCATGGGGAATAGCGGCTCCGCAGGAGACTGGGCACAAAAAGTAAAAGCTTTAGACTAGCTGGTGTGCACTGGCTCCTCCCCCTATGACCCTCCTCCAAGCCTCAGTTAGGATACTGTGCCCGGACGAGCGTACATAATAAGGAAGGATTTTGAATCCCGGGTAAGACTCATACCAGCCACACCAATCACACTGTACAACCTGTGATCTGAACCCAGTTAACAGTATGATAAACGTAGGAGCCTCTGAAAAGATGGCTCACAACAATAAACAACCCGATTTTTTGTAACAATAACTATATACAAGTATTGCAGACAATCCGCACTTGGGATGGGCGCCCAGCATCCACTACGGACTATGAGAAATAGAATTATCGGTAAGTAAATTCTTATTTTCTCTGACGTCCTAGTGGATGCTGGGACTTCCGTAAGGACCATGGGGATTATACCAAAGCTCCCAAACGGGCGGGAGAGTGCGGATGACTCTGCAGCACCGAATGAGAGAACTCCAGGTCCTCCTCAGCCAGGGTATCGAATTTGTAAAATTTTGCAAACGTGTTTGCCCCTGACCAAGTAGCTGCTCGGCAAAGTTGTAAAGCCGAGACCCCTCGGGCAGCCGCCCAAGATGAGCCCACTTTTCTTGTGGAATGGGCTTTAACAGATTTTGGCTGTGGCAGTCCTGCCACAGAATGTGCAAGCTGAATTGTACTACAAATCCAACGAGCAATCGTCTGCTTAGAAGCAGGAGCACCCAGCTTGTTGGGTGCATACAGGATAAACAGCGAGTCAGATTTTCTGACTCCAGCCGTCCTGGAAACATATATTTTCAGGGCCCTGACTACGTCCAACAACTTGGAGTCCTCCAAGTCCCTAGTAGCCGCAGGCACCACAATAGGTTGGTTCATGTGAAACGCTGAAACCACCTTAGGGAGAAATTGAGGACGAGTCCTCAATTCTGCCCTGTCTGAATGAAAAATTAGGTAAGGGCTTTTATATGACAAAGCCGCCATTTCTGAGACACGCCTGGCTGACGCCAGAGCTAACAGCATGACCACCTTCCATGTGAGATATTTTAATTCCACAGTGGTGAGTGGTTCAAACCAATGTGATTTTAGGAACCCTAAAACTACATTGAGATCCCAAGGTGCCACTGGTGGCACAAAAGGAGGTTGTATATGCAGTACCCCCTTGACAAACGTCTGAACTTCAGGCAATGAAGCCAGTTCTTTCTGGAAGAAGATCGACAGGGCCGAAATTTGAACCTTAATGGATCCTAATTTTAGGCCCATAGACAGTCCTGCTTGCAGGAAATGCAGGAAACGACCCAGTTGAAATTCCTCTGTGGGGCCTTCTTAGCCTCACACCAGGAAACATATTTTCGCCAAATGCGGTGATAATGTTTCGCAGTTACATCCTTCCTGGCTTTGATCAGGGTAGGGATGACTTCATCTGGAATGCCTTTTTCCATCAGGATCCGGCGTTCAACCGCCATGCCGTCAAACGCAGCCGCGGTAAGTCTTGGAACAGACAAGGTCCCTGCTGGAGCAGGTCCTTTCTTAGAGGTAGAGGCCACGGGTCCTCCGTGAGCATCTCTTGCAGTTCCGGGTACCAAGTTCTTCTTGGCCAATCCGGAGCCACGAGTATAGTCTTCACTCCTCTCCTTCTTATGATTCTCAGTACTTTTGGAATGAGAGGCAGAGGAGGGAACACATACACCGACTGGTACACCCACGGTGTTACCAGAGCGTCCACCGCTATTGCCTGAGGGTCCCTTGACCTGGCGCAATATCTGTCCAGTTTTTTGTTGAGACGGGACGCCATCATGTCCACCTTTGGTTTTTCCCAACGGTTTACAATCACTTGAAAGACTTCTGGGTGAAGTCCCCACTCCCCCGGGTGGAGGTCGTGTCTGCTGAGGAAGTCTGCTTCCCAGTTGTCCACTCCCGGAATGAACACTGCTGACAGTGCCACCACATGATTTTCCGCCCAGCGAAGAATCCTTGCAGCTTCTGCCATTGCCCTCCTGCTTCTTGTGCCGCCCTGTCTGTTGACGTGGGCGACTGCCGTGATGTTGTCCGATTGGATCAATACCGACTGACCCTGAAGCAGAGGCCTTGCTTGACTTAGGGCATTGTAAATGGCCCTTAGTTCCAGGATATTTATGTGAAGAGACGTTTCCATGCTTGACCACAAGCCCTGGAAATTTCTTCCCTGTGTGACTGCTCCCCAGCCTCTCAGGCTGGCATCGGTGGTCACCAGCATCCAATCCTGAATGCCGAATCTGCGGCCCTTTAGAAGATGAGCACTCTGTAACCACCACAGGAGAGACACCCTTGTCCTTGGAGATAGGGTTATCCGCTGATGCATCTGAAGATGCGATCCGGACCATTTGTCCAGCAGATCCCACTGAAAAGTTCTTGCATGGAATCTTCCGAATGGAATCGCTTCGTAAGAAGCCACCATTTTTCCCAGGACTCTCGTGCATTGATGCACTGACACTTGGCCTGGTTTTAGGAGTTTCCTGACTAGCTCGGATAACTCCCTGGCCTTCTCCTCCGGGAGAAAAACCTTTCTCTGGACTGTGTCCAGAATCATCCCCAGGAACAGTAGACGTGTTGTTGGAATCAGCTGTGATTTTGGGATATTTAGGATCCACCCGTGCTGACGTAGCACTACCTGAGATAGTGCTACTCCGACCTCTAACTGTTCCCTGGACCTTGCCCTTATCAGGAGATCGTCCAAGTAAGGGATAATTAAGACGCCTTTTCTTCGAAGAAGAATCATCATTTCGGCCATTACCTTGGTAAAGACCCGTGGTGCCGTGGACAATCCAAACGGCAGCGTCTGAAACTGATAATGACAGTTTTGTACCACAAACCTGAGGTACCCTTGGTGAGAAGGGTAGATTGGGACATGGAGATAAGCATCTTTGATGTCCAGAGACACCATATAGTCCCCTTCTTCCAGGTTCGCTATCACTGCTCTGAGTGACTCCATCTTGAATTTGAACCTTTTTATGTAAGTGTTCAAGGATTTTAGATTTAAAATTGGTCTCACCGAGCCGTCCGGCTTCGGTACCACAAACAGCGTGGAATAATACCCCTTTCCCTGTTGTAGGAGGGGTACCTTGATTATCACCTGCTGGGAATACAGCTTGTGAATAGCTTCCACTACCGCCTCCCTGTCGGAGGGAGACGTTGGTAGAGCAGACTTCAGGAACCGGCGAGGGGGAGACGTCTCGAATTCCAATTTGTACCCCTGTGATACTACCTGCAGGATCCAGGGGTCCACTTGCGAGTGAGCCCACTGCGCGCTGAAATTCTTGAGACGGCCCCCCACCGTGCCTGAGTCCGCTTGTAAGGCCCCAGCGTCATGCTGAAGACTTGGCAGAAGCGGGGGAGGGCTTCTGCTCCTGGGAAGAGGCTGCCTGGTGCAGTCTTTTTCCCCTTCCTCTGCCCCGGGGCAGAAATGAGTGGCCTTTTGCCCGCTTGCCCTTATGGGAACGAAAGGACTGAGTTTGAAAAGACGGTGTCTTTTTCTGCTGAGAGGTGACCTGGGGTAAAAAGGTGGATTTTCCAGCCGTTGCTGTGGCCACCAGGTCCAATAGACCGACCCCAAATAACTCCTCCCCTTTATACGGCAATACTTCCATATGTCGTTTGGAATCCGCATCACCTGACCACTGTCGCGTCCATAACGCTCTTCTGGCAGAAATGGACATCGCACTCACTCTAGATGCCAGGGTGCAAATATCCCTCTGTGCATCTCGCATATATAGTAATGCATCCTTTAAATGCTCTATAGTTAATAATATACTGTCCCTATCCAGGGTATCAATATTTTCAGTCAGGGAATCCGACCAAGCCACTCCAGCACTGCACATCCAGGCTGAGGCGATTGCTGGTCGCAGTATAACACCAGTATGTGTGTATATACCTTTTAGGATATTTTCCAGCCTTCTATCAGCTGGTTCCTTAAGGGCGGCCGTATCGGGAGACGGTAACGCCACTTGTTTTGATAAGCGTGTGAGCGCCTTATCTACCCTAGGGGGTGTTTCCCAACGCGCCCTAACCTCTGGCGGGAAAGGGTATAGTGCCAATAATTTATTAGAAATCAGCAGTTTTTTATCGGGGGAAAACCACGCTTTATCACACACCTCATTTAATTCATCTGATTAAGGAAAAACTACTGGTAGTTTTTTCACACCCCACATAATACCCTTTTTTGAGGTACTTGTAGTGTCAGAAATATTCAATGCCTCCTTCATTGCCGTGATCATGTAACGTGTGGCCGCCCTACTGGACATTACGTTTGTCTCCTCACCGTCGACACTGGATTCAGTATCCGTGTCTGGGTCTGTGTCGACCATCTGAGGTAACGGGCGTTTTAGCGCCCCCGACGGTGTCTGAGACGCCTGAACAGGCACTAATGGATTTGCCGGCTGTCTCATGTCGTCAACAGTTTTTTGCAAAGTGCTGACACTGTCACGTAATTCTTTAAATACGACCATCCAGTCAGGTGTCGACTCCCTAGGGGGTGACATCACTAACACAGGCAATTGCTCTGCTTCCACATCATTTTCCTCCTCATACATGTCGACACAATCGTACCGACACCCAGCACACACACAGGGAATGCTCTGAAAGAGGACAGGACCCCACGAGCCCTTTGGGGAGACAGAGGGAGAGTTTGCCAGCACACACCAGAGCGCTATATATATATATATACAGGGATAACCTTATGTAAGTGTTACTCCCTTTATAGCTGCTGTTTTATATTAGCTGCCAATAGTGCCCCCCCTCTCTTGTTTTACCCTGATTCTGTAGCAGGACTGCAGGGGAGAGTCTGGGAGCCTTCCTTCCAGCGGAACTGTGAGGGAAAATGGCGCTTGTGTGCTGAGGAGATAGGCTCCGCCCCCTTCACGGCGGCCTTTTCTCCCGCTTTTTTTAGGAAAACTGGCAGGGGTGAAATGCATCCATATAGCCCAGGAGCTATATGTGATGTATTTCTTTAGCCATATAAGGTTTAAACATGTTTTATTGCGTCTCAGGGCGCTCCCCCCCCAGCGCCCTGCACCCTCAGTGACCGGAGTGTGAAGTGTGCTGAGAGCAATGGCGCACAGCTGCAGTGCTGTGCGCTACCTTATCTGAAGACAGGAACGTCTTCTGCCGCCGATTTCTCCGGACCTCTTCGCTCTTCTGGCTCTGTAAGGGGGCCGGCGGCGCGGCTCCGGGACCCATCCAGGCTGAACCTGTGATCGTCCCTCTGGAGCTAATGTCCAGTAGCCAAGAAGCCCAATCCACTCTGCACGCAGGTGAGTTCGCTTCTTCTCCCCTTAGTCCCACGATGCAGTGAGCCTGTTGCCAGCAGGACTCACTGAAAATAAAAAACCTATTTAAACTTTTACTTCTAAGCAGCTCAGGAGAGCCACCTAGCATGCACCCTTCTCGTTCGGGCACAAAAATCTAACTGAGGCTTGGAGGAGGGTCATAGGGGGAGGAGCCAGTGCACACCAGCTAGTCTAAAGCTTTTACTTTTTGTGCCCAGTCTCCTGCGGAGCCGCTATTCCCCATGGTCCTTACGGAAGTCCCAGCATCCACTAGGACGTCAGAGAAATATAAGATTTTAAACCTACCGGTAAATCTTTTTCTCCTAGTCCGTAGAGGATGCTGGGGACTCCGTAAGGACCATGGGGATAGACGGGCTCCGCAGGAGACATGGGCACTAAAAAAGAACTTTAGGTATGGGTGTGCACTGGCTCCTCCCTCTATGCCCCTCCTCCAGACCTCAGTTAGAGAAACTGTGCCCAGAGGAGACGGACAGTACGAGGAAAGGATTTTTGTTAATCTAAGGGCAAGATTCATACCAGCCCACACCATCCACACCGTATAACCTGGATATACGAACCAGTCAACAGTATGAAACAAAACAGCATCAGCCCGAGACTGATCAAAACTGTAACATAACCCTTATGTAAGCAATACCTATATACAAGTCTTGCAGGAAGTAGTCCGCACTGGGACGGGCGCCCAGCATCCTCTACGGACTAGAAGAAAAAGATTTACCGGTAGGTTTAAAATCATGGGGGTCATTCCGAGCTGTTCGCTCGTTATTTTTTTCTCGCAACGGAGCGATTAGTCGCTAATGCGCATGCGCAATGTCCGCAGTGCGACTGCGCCAAGTAAATTTGCTATGCAGTTAGGTTTTTTACTCACGGCATTACGAGGTTTTTTCTTCGTTCTGGTGATCGTAATGTGATTGACAGAAAGTGGGTGTTTCTGGGCGGAAACTGGCCGTTTTATGGGTGTGTGTGAAAAAACGCTACCGTTTCTGGGAAAAACGCGGGAGTGGCTGGAGAAATGGAGGAGTGTCTGGGCGAACGCTGGGTGTGTTTGTGACGTCAAACCAGGAACGACAAGCACTGAACTGATCGCAGATGCCGAGTAAGTGTGGAGCTACTCAGAAACTGCTAAGAAGTGTCTATTTGCAATTCTGCTAATCTTTCGTTCGCAATTTTGATAAGCTAAGATTCACTCCCAGTAGGCGGCGGCTTAGCGTGTGCAAAGCTGCTAAAAGCAGCTTGCGAGCGAACAACTCGGAATGACCCCCCTTATTTTCTCTTACGTCCTAGAGGATGCTGGGGACTCCGTAAGGACCATGGGGATTATACCAAAGCTCCCAAACGGGAAGGAGAGTGCGGATGACTCTGCAGCACCGACTGAGCAAACAGGAGGTCCTCATCAGCCAGGGTATCAAACTTGTAGAACTTTGCAAAGGTGTTTGAACCCGACCAAGTAGCAGCTCGGCACAGCTGTAGTGCGGAGACCCCTCGGGCAGCCGCCCAAGAAGAGCCCACCTTCCTAGTGGAATGGGCCTTTATCGATTTTGGTAACGGCAATCCAGCCGTAGAATGAGCCTGCTGAATCGTGTTACAGATCCAGCGAGCAATAGTCTGCTTCGAAGCAGGAGCGCCAACTTTGTTGGCTGCATACAGGACAAACAGTGCCTCTGTTTTTCTGACCCGAGCCGTTCTGGCCACGTAAATTTTCAAAGCCCTGACCACATCAAGGGGCTCGGAATCCTCCAAGTCCCTCGTAGCCACCGGCACTACAATAGGTTGGTTCATATGAAAAGATGAAACCACCTTGAGCAAGAATTGAGGACAGGTCCGCAATTCCGCTCTATCTGCATGGAAAATCAGATAGGGGCTTTTGTGAGACAAAGCCGCCAACTCAGACACTCGCCTAGCCGAAGCCAAGGCTAACAACATGACCACTTTCCAAGTGAGATATTTTAATTCCACCGTTTTAAGTGGTTCAAACCAGTGAGACTTCAGGAACCGCAACACCACGTCAAGGTCCCAAGGTGCCACTGGAGGTATAAAAGGAGGCTGAATATGCAGCACTCCCTTCACAAAAGTCTGTACTTCCGGGAGAGAAGCCAATTCCTTCTGAAAGAAAATGGATCGGGCCGAAATCTGAACCTTAATGGAGCCTAATTTTAGGCCCAAATTTACTCCAGTTTGTAGGAAGTGGAGGAAACGGCCCAGATGGAATTCTTCTGCAGGAGCATTCCTGGCCTCACACCAAGAAACATACTTCCGCCATATACGGTGATAATGTTTAGCTGTCACGTCCTTCCTAGCCTTTATCAGAGTAGGAATGACCCCATCCGGATTGCCTTTTTCCGCTAGGATTCGGCATTCAACCGCCATGCCGTCAAACGCAGCCGCGGTAAGTCTTGGAACAGACCGGGCCCCTGTTGTAACAGGTCCTCTCTGAAAGGAAGAGGCCACGGATCTTCTGTGAACATTTCCTGCAGATCCGGATACCAGGCCCTTCGAGGCCAATCTGGAACAATGAGAATTGTCTGTACTCCCCTTTTTCTTATTATTCTCAACACCTTGGGGATGAGAGGAAGAGGAGGAAACACATAGAACGACTTGAACACCCACGGTGTCACTAGGGCGTCCACTGCCACCGCCTGAGGGTCTCTTGACCTGACGCCATATCTCTGTAGTTTTTTGCTTAGGCGAGACGCCATCATGTCTATCTGGGGCAGTCCCCACTGACTTGCAATCTGTGCGAAGACTTCCTGATGAAGTCCCCACTCTCCTGGATGTAGAATCCTGGTGGCTTCCTCCATTGCCACTCTGCTCCTTGTGCCGCCTTAGCGGTTTACATGAGCCATTGCGGTGATGTTGTCTGACTGAATCAGAACCGGTAGGTCGCGAAGCAAATTCTCCGCTTGATGAATGGCGTTGTATATGGCCCTTAGTTCCAGGACGTTGATGTGAAGACAAGCCTCCTGGCTTGACCAGAGACCTTGGAAGTTTCTTCCCTGAGTGACTGCTCCCCAACCTCGGAGGCTCGCGTCCGTGGTTACCAGAACCCAGTCCTAAGTGCCGAACCTGCGACCCTCTAGAAGGTGAGCACTTTGCAGCCACCACAGGAGAGATACCCTGGCCCTGGGGGACAGGCTGGTCATCTGATGAATCTGTAGATGTGACCCGGACCACTTGTCCAGTAGGTCCCATTGAAAAGTCCTCGCATGGAACCTGCCGAAAGGAATGGTCTCGTAAGACGCCACCATCTTTCCCAGTACTCGAGTGCAGTGATGCACTGACACCCTTTTTGGCTTCAATAGGTCCCTGACCAGAGTCATGAGCTCCTGGGCCTTCTCTATCGGAAGATAAACCCTTTTCTGGTCCGTATCCAGAATCATGCCTAAGAAGGTCAAACGAGTCGTAGGAACCAACTGTGACTTCGGGATATTGAGGATCCAGCCGTGTTGTTGTAACACCTTCAGTGAAAGTGATACGCTGTTCAACAACTGCTCTCTTTATCTCGCTTTTATGACGAGATCGTCCAAGTACGGGATAATTGTGACACCCTGCTTGCGCAGGAGCACCATCATTTCCGCCATTACCTTGGTGAAAATCCTCGGGCCGTGGAAAGCCCAAACGGCAACATCTGAAATTGGTAATGACAATCCTGTACCGCAAATCTCAGGTATGCCTGATGAGGTGGATATATGGGGACATGAAGGTATGCATCCTTTATGTCCAGGGATACCATAAAATCCCCCCCTTCTAGGCTGGCGATGACCGCTCTGAGCGATTCCATCTTGAACTTGAACCTTTTCCAAGTATAGGTTTAAGGATTTTAAATTTAAAATGGGTCTGACCGAACCGTCCAGTTTCGGGACTACAAACAGGGTTGTGTAATACCCCCTCCCTTGTTGAAACAGGGGAACTTTGACCACCACTTGTCGAAGACACAATTTTTGAATTGCGTTCAAAACTATCTCCTTCTCTGGGGGAGAAGCTGGTAGGGCTGATTTGAAAAAGCGGCGAGGAGGCACTTCTATGAATTCCAGCTTGTAACCCTGGGAAACAATTTTTATTGCCCAGGGATCCACCTGTGAGTGAACCCAGATGTGGCTGAAACGTCGAAGAAGCGCCCCCACTGGGGCGGACTCCCTCAGGGGAGCCCCAGCGTCATGCGGTGGATTTTGTAGAGGCCGGGGAGGACTTCTGCTCCTGGGAACTAGCTGCGGTTGGCAGCTTTTTCCCCTTGCCGTTACCTCTGGCAAGAAAGGAAGATCCTCGCACTCTCTTTCTATGTGACCGAAAGGACTGCATCTGATAATGTGGCGCTTTCTTAGGCTGTGAGGAAATATAAGGTAAAAAAGTTGATTTACCTGCCGTAGCTGTGGAAACTAGGTCCGAGAGACCTTCCCCAAACAATTCCTCACCCTTGTAAGGTAAAACCTCCATATGCCTCTTCGAGTCGGCATCACCCGTCCACTGTCGGGTCCATAGGACTCGTCTAGCAGAGATCGCCATAGCGTTTCTCTGAGCATCTCTCATATATAAGACAGCATCTTTAATATGACACAGGGTCAATAAAATGGTATCCTTATCCAAGGTATCCATTTCTGCCGACAAGGTATCTGTCCATGTTGCTACAGCGCTACAAACCCAAGCCGACGCTATCGCCGGTCTGAGTAAAGTACCAGAATGTGTGTAAATGGACTTCAAGGTAGCCTCCTGCTTGCGATCCGCAGGATCCCTGAGGGTAGCCGTATCCTGGGATGGCAGTGCTACCTTTTTGGATAAGCATGTCAACGCTTTGTCCACCTTTGGGGAGGATTCTCACCGTATCCTGTCCTTAGTCGGGAAAGGATACGCCATAAGAATCCTTTTGGGAATCTGCAGTTTCTTGTCTGGAGATTTCCAAGCCTTTTCAATTAACTCATTCAGCTCATGAGATGGGGGAAAGGTTACCTCAGGTTTCTTTTCCTTATACATGCGCACCCTCGTGTCAGGGACAGAGGGGTCATCTGTGATATGTAGTACATCTTTTATTGCAATAATCATATATTGAATACTTTTAGCCAATTTTGGCTGTAACTTTGCATCATCGTAGTCGACACTGGAGTCAGAATCCGTGTCGGTATCAGTGTCTACCATTTGGGATAGTGGGCGTTTCTGAGACCCCGAAGGTCCCTGCGACCTAGGGGTAGGCAGGGCTTGACTCCCTGTGCACTCCCTGGACTCAGATTTGTCCAACCTATTGTGCAATAGATTTACATTAGCACTTAAAACATTCAACATATCCAACCAGTCAGGTGTCGGTGTTGCCGACGGAGACACCACAGTCATTTGCTCCACCTCCTCCCTAGGAGAGCCTTCTACCTCAGACATGCTGACACACGCGTACCGACACACCACACA
The DNA here is from genome assembly GCF_028390025.1 of Pseudophryne corroboree. Classification (NCBI taxonomy): domain Eukaryota; kingdom Metazoa; phylum Chordata; class Amphibia; order Anura; family Myobatrachidae; genus Pseudophryne; species Pseudophryne corroboree. The sequence continues at coordinate 706,065,819 of NC_086448.1, read as the reverse complement.
CTCAGGGAATCCTCTTATCTGAAGACAGTTCCCACACAAGGCCCTTTGGAGAGACAGAGAGAGAGTATGCCAGCACACACCCAGCGCTACTTTGACCCAGGGAAAAAAACAATTTATTTTTTCAACCCTCTTTCACTGTGTTCAGCAGGGGAGAGTCCGGGGAGCTTCCTCTCAGCGGTGTGCTGTGGAGAAAATGGCGCTGGTGAGTGCTGAGGAACTAGCTCCACCCCCTCAGCGGCGGGCTTCGGTCCCGCTGAAATCGTTCAGAAACTGGCGGGGGATCTCTTATATACAGTGGAGAGCTGTATATATATAGTTTTTAGCCAGATCGGAGGTCTAAATTGCTGCACAGGGCGCCCCCCCCTGCGCCCTTCCCCCTTACAGTGCCTGCCATGTGTGTGTTGTATGGGAGCAATGGCGCGCAGCGTTACCACTGCTGTGCGTTACCTCAGTGAAGACCTGAAGTCTTCTGCCGCCTCTAAAGTCTTCTTTCTTCTCATACTCACCTGGCTTCTATCTTCCGGCTCTGTGAGGAGGACGGCGGCGCGGCTCCGGGACGAACGGCGAGGGTGAGACCTGCGTTCCGTTCCCTCTGGAGCGAATGGTGTCCAGTAGCCTAACATTAAAGTAGGTCTGCTTCTCTCCCCTCAGTCCCTTGATGCAGGGAGTCTGTTGCCAGCAGGCTCCCTGAAAATGAAAAACCTAACAAAATACTTTCTTTCAGGAAACTCAGGAGAGCTCCCTGTAATGCACCCAGTCTCCTCTGGGCACAGTAATAAACTGAGGTCTGGAGGAGGGGCATAGAGGGAGGAGCCAGTGCACACCCATACCTAAAGTTCTTTTTTAGTGCCCATGTCTCCTGCGGAGCCCGCCTATCCCCATGGTCCTTACGGAGTCCCCAGCATCCTCTAGGATGCAAGAGAAACATACAGTCATCTTTAGTCATTAAACTTCAGTTTGTGACAGATTCTTTCATTTAGGCAATATCGGGCATTGTGTGGCTGCTCAGACTGTCTGAGTTAGACCTAGCTGGGCCACGGTCTGTACGTGAAACGGACAACTGACAGCAAAGCAGCCATTACATATGCCCTCATCGGCCAAGAAGGATCCGGCAGGGGTCCTTATTGGACACATATTGACACAGATTTGCCAACCCCACTGTCATCGAAAACATTATTACAGTTAATGCAGACAAGCTTGATACACAAGTCTTCAAAATAAATAAATAAATCAGTAGTGTGTGTATAAGCTAGACATACACCTCACACTGGTACAAAGTACATGTGCTGCACGGAACGTCCTAGTAACACCCCTGCCCCCTCCAGAGGCCATGTGTAGTAGGACTAACCCCAAATGCCTGAAGAACCAGGAAGTCATTGTTAAAATGGCGTGTCACCATGTACTTTATATATATATATATATATATATACACACACACACACAGACTGTGATATAGGCTGAATAGCCTGTGTCCCCATATAGACAGGAACTACCACGAGCACTCCCTGGCTGTTCTTACTAAATAAAATCGCTGGTGGTGTCCTCCATCCACCACTCATTGTACTTACATGGGCTGCGTGTAGTCCCGCTGCGTATGAAGCACCCCCCCGGCTAAATGTTTGAGGTGCCGGGCGGCGCCTAAGCCTGGCCGCTGGAGCTGAGCGTTGGCAGCGGTAGCGACTGGCGGCGGCAGGGTCTGTGGAGCGGTGCCGAGCGCAGGCAGGTCGGCATCGTTCCCCATCGGAGACGCTGAAATACAGGTGGAGGAGCAGCAAGTGATCACGGCTGGGGCGGCAGAGGTCTGTGGAGCGGTGCGGGGCGCAGGACAGCGGCACCATTCCCCAGGCGGCGGAGGCGCTAAATACAGCCGCGGGAGCAGCTAGTGATCATGCACTGGCAGCGGCAAGGTCTGTGGAGCGGTGCGGAGCGCAGGCCAGCAGGACATTGTTCCCCATCCTGTGGCTCTAGTACAGCCTGTGTCCCTGTACCGGTGCGGCAGCATCATGCTCCCCCCTCAGCGGGACCATATAGCGGGACATATGTTACAATAGTCCCCCACCCACAAAGCGGCGGCAGCATGAGCTGACCGGCCGCTCAGTACCTGATTCTGTATGTAGTGTTTTCATGCGCCATCTTCATGCTGGACAGGAAAACTAGGCAGACGGGGCTTCTCAGCAAGCTCCGTTCCTGCAGTCAAATCTGAGCCCAGCTTCTACGCTAATGCAGGGAAATCTAGGTTGAAGGGGCTTCTCAGCAAGCTCCGTTCCTCCTGCAGTCACATCATGGAGGCTGACGGGGCTTCTCTATAAGCACCGACCTGCTCCGTGCAGCCAGTTTACACTGCTGAAGGTCTATGGCGGGGCTTCTCCACATAAGCACAGACAAGCCTTGTGCTGTAGCAGCACACACACTCACAATCCCGGACCCAAGCTTCTTTAGTAAGATGGGAAGGGACCTGTGTCAAGAAAAAATAAAAATAAGATTTTACTCACCGGTAAATCTATTTCTCGTAGTCCGTAGTGGATGCTGGGACTCCGTAAGGACCATGGGGAATAGCGGCTCCGCAGGAGACTGGGCACAACTAAAGAAAGCTTTAGGACTACCTGGTGTGCACTGGCTCCTCCCACTATGACCCTCCTCCAGATCTCAGTTAGGATACTGTGCCCGGAAGAGCTCACACAATAAGGAAGGATTTTGAATCCCGGGTAAGACTCATACCAGCCACACCAATCACACCGTATAACTCGTGATACTATACCCAGTTAACAGTATGAAATATAACTGAGCCTCTCAACAGATGGCTCAACAATAACCCTCTAGTTAGGCAATAACTATATACAAGTATTGCAGACAATCCGCACTTGGGATGGGCGCCCAGCATCCACTACGGACTACGAGAAATAGATTTACCGGTGAGTAAAATCTTATTTTCTCTGACGTCCTAGGTGGATGCTGGGACTCCGTAAGGACCATGGGGATTATACCAAAGCTCCCAAACGGCGGGAGAGTGCGGATGACTCTACAGCACCGAATGAGCAAACTCTAGGTCCTCCTCAGCCAGGGTATCAAACTTGTAGACTGTTGCAAAAGTGTTTGAACCCGACCAAGTAACAGCTCGGCAAATTTGTAAAGCCGAGACCCCTCGGGCAGCCGCCCAAGAAGAGCCCACTTTCCTCGTGGAATGGGCTTTTACAGATTTAGGGTGCGGCAGTCCAGCTGCAGAATGTGCAAGTTGAATCGTGCTACAGATCCAGCGAGCAATAGTCTGCTTAGAAGCAGGAGCACCCAGCTTGTTGGGTGCATACAGGATAAATAGCGAGTCAGTTTTCCTGACTCCAGCCGTCCTGGAAACATATATTTTTCAGGGCCCTGACTACGTCCAGTAACTTGGAATCCTCCAAGTCCCAAGTAGCCGCAGGCACCACAATAGGTTGGTTCACATGAAAAACTTAGGAAGGAATTGGGAACGAGTCCTCAATTCCGCCCTATCCATATAAAAAAATCAGATAAGGGCTTTTGCATGACAAAACCGCCAATTCTGATACACGCCTGGCCGACGCCAAGGCCAACAGCATGACGACTTTCCACGTGAGGTATTTAAGCTCCACGGATTTAAGTGGCTCACCCCAATGCGACTTCAGGAAATCCAACACCACGTTGAGATCCCACGGTGCCACTGGAGGCACAAACGGGGGCTGAATATGCAGCACTCCCTTAACCAAAGTCTGAACTTCAGGCAGTGAAGCCAGTTCTTTTTTGGAAGAAAATGTACAGAGCTGAAATCTGGACCTTAACGGAACCCAATTTTAGGCCCATAGTCACTCCTGACTGTAGGAAGTGCAGAAATCGACCCAGTTGAAATTCCTCCGTTGGGGCCTTCCTGGCCTCACACCAAGAAACATAATTTTGCCATATGCGGTGATAATGTTTTGCGATCACATCTTTCCTAGCCTTAATCAGCGTAGGAATGACTTCCTCCGGAATGCCTTTTTCCTTTAGGATCCGGTGTTCAACCGCCATGCCGTCAAACGCAGCCGCGGTAAGTCTTGGAACAGACAGGGCCCCTGCTGCAGCAGGTCCTGTCTGAGCGGCAGCGGTCATGGGTCCTCTGAGATCATTTCTTGAAGTACTGGGTACCAAGCTCTTCTTGGCCAATCCGGAACCACGAGTATAGTTCGTACTCCTCTCCTTCTTATTCTTCTCAGTACCTTGGGTATGAGAGGCAGAGGAGGGAACACATACACCGACTGGTACACCCACGGTGTTACCAGAGCGTCCACAGCTATCGCCTGAGGGTCCCTTGACCCGGCGCAATATATTTTTAGCTTTTTGTTGAGGCGGGACGCCGACATGTCCACCTGTGGCCTTTCCCAATGGTGTACAATCATTTGGAAAACTTCTGGATGAAGTCCCCACTCTCCCGGGTGGAGGTCGTGCCTGCTGAGAAAGTCTGTTTCCCAGTTGTCCTCTCCGGGAATGAACACTGCTGACAGTGCTAACACATGATTTTCCGCCCATCGGAAAATCCTTGTGGCTTCTGCCATCGCCATCCTGCTTCTTGTGCCGCCCTGTTGGTTTACATGGGCGACCGCCGTGATGTTGTCTGACTGGATCAGCACCGGCTGGTGTTGAAGCAGGGATCTAGCCTGACTTAGGGCATTGTAAATGGCCCTTAGTTCCCGAATATTTATGTGTAGGGAAGTCTCCTGACTCGACCATAGTCCTTGGAAGTTTCTTCCCTGTGTGACTGCCCCCCCAGCCTCGAAGGCTGGCATCCGTTGTCACCAGGACCCAGTCCTGTATGCCGAATCTGCGGCCCTCTAGAAGATGGGCACTCTGCAGCCACCACAACAGCGACACCCTGGCCCTTGGAGACAAGGTTATCAGCCGATGCATCTGAAGATGCGACCCGGACCACTTGTCCAACAGATCCCACTGGAAGATCCTTGCATGGAACCTGCCGAATGGATTTTCTTCGTAAGAAGCTACCATCTTTCCCAGGACTCGCGTGCATTGATGCACCGACACCTGTATTTGTTTTAGGAGGTCTCTGACTAGAGATGACAACTCCTTGGCCTTCTCCTCCAGGAGAAACACTTTTTCCTGTTCTGTGTCCAGAACCATACCCAGGAACAGTAGACGCGTCGTAGGAACCAGCTGCGACTTTGGAATATTCAGAATCCAGCCGTGCTGTTGTAGCACTTCCCGAGATAGTGCTACTCCGACCAACAACTGCTCCTTGGACCTCGCCTTTATAAGGAGATCGTCCAAGTAAGGGAGTATCATCATTTCGGCCATTACCTTGGTAAATACCCTCGGTGCCGGGGACAGACCAATGGCAACGTCTGGAATTGGTAATGACAGACCTGTACCACAATTCTGAGGTACTCCTGGTGAGGAGGGTAAATGGGGACATGCAGGTAAGCATCCTTGATGTCCAGTGATACCATGTAATCCCCTTCGTCCAGGCTTGCAATAACCGCCCTGAGCGATTCCATTTTGAACTTGAACCTTCGTATATAAGTGTTCACAGATTTAAATTTTAGAATGGGTCTCACCGAACCGTCTGGTTTCGGTACCACAAACATTGTGAAATAGTAACCCCGGCCTTGTTGAAGGAGGGGTACCTTGATTATCACCTGCTGGAAGTACAGCTTGTGAATTGCCGCCAGTACTACCTCCCCTTTCTCCGAGGGCAGCAGGCACGGCTGATTTGAGGTAACGGCGAGGGGGAGTCGCCTCGAACTCCAGCTTGTATCCCTGTGATACTACTTGCAGAACCCAGGGATCCACCTGTGAGCGAGCCCACTGAAGTTCCCGAGACGCGCCCCCACCGCACCTGGCTCCACCTGTGGAGCCCCAGCGTCATGCGGTGGACTCGGATGAAGCGGGGGAAGATTTTTGATCCTGGGAACTGGCTGTCTGGTGCAGCTTTTTCTCTCTTCCCTTGTCTCTGTGCAGAAAGGAAGCGCCTTTGACCCGCTCGCTTTTCTGAAGCCGAAAGGACTGTATCTGATAATACGGTGCTTTCTTAGGCTGTGAGGAAACCTGAGGTAAAATATTTTTCTTCCCAGCTGTTGCTGTGGATACGAGGTCCCAGAGACCATCCTCAAACAATTCCTCACCCTCATAAGGCAGAATCTCCATGTGCCTTTTAAAGTCAGCATCACCTGTCCACTGCCGGGTCCCTAATACCCTCCTGGCAGAATGGACATTGCATTAATTTTGGATGCCAGCCGGCAAATATCCCTCTGTGCATCCCTCATATATAAGACGACGTCTTTAATATGCTCTATGGTTAGCAAAATAGTATCCCTGTCTAGGGTATCAATATTATCTGACAGGGTATCAGACCACGCTGTAGCAGCACTATCCATGCTGAGGCAATTGCAGGTCTCAGTATAGTACCGGAGTATGTATATACAGACTTCAGGATAGCCTCCTGCTTTTTATCAGCAGGCTCCTTCAAAGTGGCCGTATCCTAAGACGGCAGTGCCACCTTTTTTGACAAACGTGCAAGCGCCTTATCCACCCTAGGGGATATCTCCTCACGTGACCTATCCTCTGGCGGGAAAGGGTACGTCATCAGTAACTTTTTAGAAATTACCAGTTTCTTATCGGGGAAACCCACGCTTCATTCACTCATCTGATGGGGGAACAAAACACTGGCTGCTTTTTCTCCCCAAACATAAAACCCCTTTTTTGTGGTACTATGGGTTAATGTCAGAAATGTGTAACACATTTTTCATTGCTGAGATCATGCAATGGATGTTCCGAGTGGATTGTGTATATGTCTCAACCTCGTCGACACTGGAGTCAGACTCCGTGTCGACATCTGTATCTGCCATCTGAGGTAGCGGGCGTTTTTGAGCCCGATGGCCTTTGAGACGCCTGGGCAGGCGCGGGCTGAGAAGCCGGCTGTCCCATAGCTGTTACGTCATCCAGCCTTTTACATAAGGAGTAGACACTGTCGGTTAATACCTTCCACTTATCCATCCACTCTGGTGTCGGCCCCAAAGGGGGCGACATCACATTTATCGGCCTCTGCTCCGCCTCCACGTATCCTCCTCAAACATGTCGACACAGCCGTACCGACACACCACACACACACAGGGAATGCTCTGACCGAGGACAGGACCCCACAAAGTCTTTTGGGGAGACAGAGAGAGAGTATGCCAGCACACACCAGAGCGCTATATAATGCAGGGATTAACACTATAACTGTGATTTTTTCCCAATAGCTGCTTGTATACACAATATTGCGCCTAAATTTAGTGCCCCCCCCCCCCCCCTTTTTAACCCTTTGAGCCTGAAAACTACAGGGGAGAGCCTGGGGAGCTGTCTTCCAGCTGCACTGTGAAGGAAAAATGGCACCAGTGTGCTGAGGGAGATAGCCCCGCCCCTTTTCCGGCGGACTTCTCCCGCTTTTTTATGGATCTCTGGCAGGGGTATTTTACACATATATAGCCTATATGACTATATATTGTGTAGATTTGCCAGCCAAGGTGTTTAATATTGCTGCTCAGGGCGCCCCCCCAGCGCCCTGCACCCGTCAGTGACCGGAGTGTGAGGTGTGCATGAGGAGCAATGGCGCACAGCTGCAGTGCTGTGCGCTACCTTGGCGAAGACCGAAGTCTTCTGCCGCCGATTTCCAGGACCGTCTTCTTGCTTCTGGCTCTGTAAGGGGGACGGCGGCGCGGCTCCGGGACCGAACGATCGAGGTCGGGTCCTGTGTTCGATTCCTCTGGAGCTAATGGTGTCCAGTAGCCTAAGAAGCCCAAACTATCTCCAGTCAGGTAGGTTCGCTTCTTCTCCCCTTAGTCCCTCGTAGCAGTGAGTCTGTTGCCAGCAGATCTCACTGAAAATAAAAAACCTAAAATATACTTTCTTTTCTAGGAGCTCAGGAGAGCCCCTAGTGTGCATCCAGCTCAGCCGGGCACAAGATTCTAACTGAGGACTGGAGGAGGGTCATAGTGGGAGGAGCCAGTGCACACCAGGTAGTCCTAAAGCTTTCTTTAGTTGTGCCCAGTCTCCTGCGGAGCCGCTATTCCCTATGGTCCTTACGGAGTCCCAGCATCCACTTAGGACGTCAGAGAAATAAATAAAAATTAAGACTGGAGATCTCTCTCCAACGTATGCTATCTCGGCGAGACACAAAAAACACTGAGGTACTATGGGAGTATGGAGGAGGGAGTAGAGTTACTAATTTAAATATTTAAATATGTCTATCCCTGCTAAAGCCCCGTCCATATCCCAAGAGTACTCCAGTGACCCCTAGTGGATGAAAAAGAAATACTGATAAAAGTGCACCATAGCTGCATCACTCTATTCCGCTAAGTGACATCTGTGTGTGCCTCTGTCTCCCATCTATTCAACTCTATAAAGAGAACATGCATGAGAAAGAATGACTTGTATGTGCGCATAACCTTAGTGTATGTACTCACAGGTATTGTAACTTGCAGCATGGTAAGTGAGGGCAATCAATTTCTCAAGGTTAACATATTCAATAAAAAATGGTGGGACAGAATAGATGATATACCAATAAACAAGATGAATTCATTTTCTAAACTGTTCTAGAAAAATAAGAATTTACTTACCGATAATTCTATTTCTCGTAGTCCGTAGTGGATGCTGGGGACTCCGTCAGGACCATGGGGAATAGCGGCTCCGCAGGAGACAGGGCACAAAAGTAAAAGCTTTAGGATCAGGTGGTGTGCACTGGCTCCTCCCCCTATGACCCTCCTCCAAGCCTCAGTTAGGATACTGTGCCCGGACGAGCGTACACAATAAGGAAGGATTTTGAATCCCGGGTAAGACTCATACCAGCCACACCAATCACACTGTACAACCTGTGATCTGAACCCAGTTAACAGCATGATAACAGCGGAGCCTCTGAAAAGATGGCTCACAACAATAATAACCCGATTTTTGTAACAATAACTATGTACAAGTATTGCAGACAATCCGCACTTGGGATGGGCGCCCAGCATCCACTACGGACTACGAGAAATAGAATTATCGGTAAGTAAATTCTTATTTTCTCTGACGTCCTAAGTGGATGCTGGGGACTCCGTCAGGACCATGGGGATTATACCAAAGCTCCCAAACGGGCGGGAGAGTGCGGATGACTCTGCAGCACCGAATGAGAGAACTCCAGGTCCTCCTCAGCCAGGGTGTGCCCCTGACCAAGTAGCAGCTCGGCAAAGTTGTAAAGCCGAGACCCCTCGGGCAGCCGCCCAAGATGAGCCCACCTTCCTTGTGGAATGGGCATTTACATATTTTGGCTGTGGCAGGCCTGCCACAGAATGTGCAAGCTGAATTGTACTACACATCCAACTAGCAATCGTCTGCTTAGAAGCAAGAGCACCCAGTTTTTTGGGTGCCTACAGGATAACAGCAAGTCAGTTTTCCTGACTCCAGCCGTCCTGGAAACCTATATTTTCAGGGCCCTGACAACATCTAGCAACTTGGAGTCCTCCAAGTCCCTAGTAGCCGCAGGTACCACAATAAGCTGGTGCAGGTGAAACGCTGACACCACCTTAGGGAGAAACTGGGGACGAGTCCGCAGCTCTGCCCTGTCCGAATGGACAATCAGATATGGGCTTTGTGAGACAAAGCCGCCAATTCTGACACTCGCCTGGCCGAGGCCAGGGCCAACAGCATGGTCACTTTCCATGTGAGATATTTCAAATCCACAGATTTGAGCGGTTTAAACCAATGTGATTTGAGGAATCCCAGAACTACGTTGAGATCCCACAGTGCCACTGGAGGCACAAAAGGGGGTTGTATATGCAGTACTCCCTTGACAAACTTCTGGACTTCAGGAACTGAAGCCAATTTTTTCTGGAAGAAAATTGACAGGGCCGAAATTTGAACCTTAATGGACCCCCATTTTGAGGCCCATAGACACTCCTGTTTGCAGGAAATGCAGGAATCGACCGAGTTGAAATTTCTTCGTGGGGCCTTCCTGGCCTCACACCACGCAACATATTTTCGCCACATGTGGTGATAATGTTGTGCGGTCACCTCCTTCCTGGCTTTGACCAGGGTAGGAATGACCTCTTCCGGAATGCCTTTTTCCCTTAGGATCCGGCGTTCCACCGCCATGCCGTCAAACGCAGCCGCGGTAAGTCTTGGAACAGACATGGTACTTGCTGAAGCAAGTCCCTTCTTAGCGGCAGAGGCCATGAGTCCTCTATGAGCATTTCTTGAAGTTCCGGGTACCAAGTCCTTCTTGGCCAATCCGGAGCCACGAGTATAGTTCTTACTCCTCTACGTCTTATAATTCTCAGTACCTTGGGTATGAGAAGCAGAGGAGGGAACACATACACCGACTGGTACACCCACGGTGTTACCAGAACGTCCACAGCTATTGCCTGAGGGTCTCTTGACCTGGCGCAATACCTGTCCAGTTTTTTGTTCAGGCGGGACGCCATCATGTCCACCTTTGGTCTTTCCCAACGGTTCACAATCATGTGGAAGACTTCCCGATGAAGTCCCCACTCTCCCGGGTGGAGGTCGTGCCTGCTGAGGAAGTCTGCTTCCCAGTTGTCCACTCCCGGAATGAACACTGCTGACAGTGTTATCACATGATTTTCCGCCCAGCGAAGAATCCTTGCAGTTTCTGCCATTGCCCTCCTGCTTCTTGTGCCGCCCTGTCTGTTTACGTGGGTGACTGCCGTGATGTTGTCCCACTGGATCAATACCGGCTGACCTTGAAGCAGAGGTCTTGCTAAGCTTAGAGCATTGTAAATTGCCCTTAGCTCCAGTATATTTATGTGGAGAGAAGTCTCCAGACTATATCACACTCCCTGGAAATTTTTTCCCTGTGTGACTGCTCCCCAGCCTCTCAGGCTGGCATCCGTGGTCACCAGGACCCAGTCCTGAATGCCGAATCTGCGGCCCTTTAATAGATGAGCACTCTGCAGACACCGCAGAAGAAACACCCTTGTCCTTGGAGACAGGGTTATCCGCTGATGCATCTGAAGATGCGATCCGGACCATTTTTCCAGCAGATCCCACTGAAAAGTTCTTGCGTGAAATCTGCCGAATGGAATCGCTTCGTAAGAAGCCACCATTTTTCCCAGGACCCTTGTGCAATGATGCACTGACACTTTTCCTGGTTTTAGGAGGTTCCTGACTAGCTCGGATAACTCCCTGGCTTTCTTCTCCGGGAGAAACACCCTTTTCTGGACTGTGTCCAGAATCATCCCTAGGAACAGCAGACGTGTCGTCGGAAACTGCTGCGATTTTGGAATATTTAGAATCCACCCGTGCTGTCGTAGAACTACTTGAGATAGTGCTACTCCGACCTCCAACTGTTCTCTGGACCTTGCCCTTATCAGGAGATCGTCCATTTTCTTTGAAGAAGAATCATCATTTCGGCCATTACCTTGGTAAAGACCCGGGGTGCCGTGGACAATCCAAACGGCAGCGTCTGAAACTGATAGTGACAGTTCTGTACCACGAACCTGAGGTACCCTTGGTGAGAAGGGCAAATTTGGACATGGAGGTAAGCATCCCTGATGTCCAGGGACACCATATAGTCCCCTTCTTCCTGGTTCGCTATCACTGCTCTGAGTGACTCCATCTTGATTTGAACCTTTGTATGTAAGTGTTCAAATATTTCAGATTTAGAATAGGTCTCACCGAGCCGTCTGGCTTCAGTACCACAATATAGTGTGGAATAATACCCCTTTCCTTGTTGTAGGAGGGGTACTTTGATTATCACCTGCTAGGAATACAGCTTGTGAATTGTTTCCAATACTGCCTCCCTGTCGGAGGGAGACGTTGGTAAAGCAGACTTCAGGAACCTGCGAGGGGGAGACGTCTCGAATTTCCAATCTGTACCCCTGGGATACTACTTGTAGGCTCCAGGGGTCCACTTGCGAGTGAACCCACTGCGTGCTGAAACTCTTGAGACGACCCCCCACCGCACCCGAGTCCGCTTGTACGGCCCCAGCGTCATGCTGAGGACTTGGTAGAAGCGGTGGAGGGCTTCTGTTCCTGGGAATGGGCTGCCTGCTGCAGTCTTCTTCCCTTTCCTCTATCCCTGGGCAGATATGACTGGCCTTTTGCCCGCTTGCCCTTATGGGGACGAAAGGACTGAGGCTGAAAAGACGGTGTCTTTTTCTGCTGAGATGTGACTTGGGGTAAAAGAGGAGGATTTTCCAGCTGTTGCCGTGGCCACCAGGTCCGATGTACCGACCCCAAATAACTCCTCCCCTTTATACGGCAATACTTCCATGTGCCGTTTGGAATCTGCATCACCTGACCACTGTCGTGTCCATAAACATCTTCTGGCAGATATGGACATCGCACTTACTCTTGATGCCAGAGTGCAAATATCCCTCTGTGCATCTCGCATATATAGAAATGCATCCTTTAAATGCTCTATAGTCAATAAAATACTGTCCCTGTCAAGGGTATCAATATTTTCAGTCAGGGAATCCGACCAAGCCACCCCAGCGCTGCACATCCAGGCTGAGGCGATCGCTGGTCGCAGTATAACACCAGTATGTGTGTATATACTGTTTAAGATATTTTCCAGCCTCCTATCAGCTGGCTCCTTGAGGGCGGCCGTATCTGGAGACGGTAACGCCACTTGTGATAAGCGTGTGAGCGCCTTATCCACCCTAAGGGGTGTTTCCCAACGCGCCCTAACTTCTGGCGGGAAAAGGTATACCGCCAATAATTTTCTATCGGGGGAAACCCACGCATCATCACACACTTCATTTAATTTATCTGATTCAGGAAAAACTACAGGTAGTTTTTTCACACCCCACATAATACCCTTTTTTGTGGTACTTGTAGTATCAGAAATATGTAACACCTCCTTCATTGCCCTTAACATGTAACGTGTGGCCCTAAAGGAAAATACGTTTGTTTCTTCACCGTCGACACTGGAGTCAGTGTCCGTGTCTGTGTCGACCGACTGAGGTAAATGGGCGTTTTAAAGCCCCTGACGGTGTTTGAGACGCCTGGACAGGTACTAATTTGTTTGCCGGCCGTCTCATGTCGTCAACCGACCTTGCAGCGTGTTGACATTATCACGTAATTCCCTAAATAAGCCATCCATTCCGGTGTCGACTCCCTAGAGAGTGACATCACCATTACAGGCAATTGCTCCGCCTCCTCACCAACATCGTCCTCATACATGTCGACACACACGTACCGACACACAGCACACACACAGGGAATGCTCTGATAGAGGACAGGACCCCACTAGCCCTTTGGGGAGACAGAGGGAGAGTTTGCCAGCACACACCAAAACGCTATAATTATACAGGGACAACCTTTATATAAGTGTTTTCCCTTATAGCATCTTAATATATAATCATATCGCCAAATAAGTGCCCCCCCTCTCTGTTTTAACCCTGTTTCTGTAGTGCAGTGCAGGGGAGAGCCTGGGAGCCTTCCCACCAGCAGTTCTGTGAGGGAAAATGGCGCTGTGTGCTGAGGAGAATAGGCCCCGCCCCCTTTTCGGCGGGCTTCTTCTCCCGTTTTTCTGACAACCTGGCAGGGGTTAAATACATCCATATAGCCCCAGAGGCTATATGTGATGTATTTTTAGCCAGTATAGGTACTTTTATTGCTGCCCAGGGCGCCCCCCCCAGCGCCCTGCACCCTCAGTGACCGTTGGTGTGAAGTGTGCTGAGAGCAATGGCGCACAGCTGCAGTGCTGTGCGCTACCTCATGAAGACTGAGAAGTCTTCAGCCGCCGATTTCTGGACCTCTTCTCTCTTCAGCATCAGCAAGGGGGTCGGCGGCGCGGCTCCGGTGACCCATCCAGGCTGTACCTGTGATCGTCCCTCTGGAGCTAGTGTCCAGTAGCCTAAGAAGCCAATCCATCCTGCACGCAGGTGAGTTCACTTCTTCTCCCCTAAGTCCCTCGTTGCAGTGAGCCTGTTGCCAGCAGGACTCACTGAAAATAAAAAACCTAATAAAACTTTTACTCTAAGCAGCTCTTTAGGAGAGCCACCTAGATTGCACCCTTCTCGGCCGGGCACAAAAACCTAACTGAGGCTTGGAGGAGGGTCATAGGGGGAGGAGCCAGTGCACACCACCTGATCCTAAAGCTTTTACTTTTGTGCCCTGTCTCCTGCGGAGCCGCTATTCCCCATGGTCCTGACGGAGTCCCCAGCATCCACTTAGGACGTCAGAGAAATGTAGTTTCAATCTCCATGATTGATATGGGAACATTTATGCTGCACACCATAACTGTCCCCCACTGTAAGCACTCAATTCATTATTTCTAACAAATGATGGTCTAAATTGGAACAGCAGTGTTTAATGTACTCTGCATCATATAACGACGCAGGGGTAGAGGATCAAATCCCATCTGTAAGCTGTTTAGAGGTTATATGTACTCACTTATGGTGGTACCGCGTGTTATTCTCTTTTTTGTTTTGTCAGGATGCCACGGTGTTCTCTGTTCTAGGGAAAAGAGTCGCCTTTGAGGCCTGCAAAAAATATCACAGCAACATATAGTACTATAATTATTACTGCTATTATCTATTTAAAAAGGTGCAACAAATGTTCAGCAGCCCGAACAGGGGAAATACAGCTACCAATAAATTACAAGAATCTAGACAAATAAAAAAAAAAGTAACAGTTTCACATAAATACATAACTACAGTGTGCAGTAAGTGTAAACATTTATGGAAGAGAACCCTGTACTATAAAAAAATATAGGGGATATGGGTCTGCATAATAGGGAGAAACAAGCAGAGTAATGGGCCCTACACACTGGTAGATCCGCCGCCGAGCTGCCCGACGGCGGATACGGCCAATGGGCGGCGGGGAAGAGGTGACGGGGGGAGTGAAGTTTCTTCACTCCCCCCGTCACCCGGCTCCATAGCAATGCATGCTAATAAGGACAAACTCGTCCATATTGGCCTGCATGCATAAGCGACGGGGCACCAATGATTAACGAGCGCTGGGCCGCGCATCGTTAATAGTTGGAGCCTACACACTACACGATATGAATGAGTTCTCATTCATTAATGAACGAGAACGTTCATATTATGCATTTTATCTGCCAGTGTGTAGGGCCCTTAGGAGAGACAGAGACAGCAGAGTTAAGGGCCATACACCCTAGAAGACATGACCAATGTGAAAGATGAACAATGTGGTAGATGAGCAATTTCCCTTGAACTTCCCAAAGCCCTGACAAACGAAACTGAGTGTACACACTAAGTAATTTTTCAAACAATTTGAAAGACAAAAGATATCTTTGGAATTGGCACCTTTTTTTTACATATTTTAATATTGGGGAGGCATTTCTGGGTGTGTGGGCTGGGCTGTAGAAGGGGGAACCAATGAAGTTTTTTTTATCACCCACTGCCCAACCAATTTCCACTGTGCCACCAACTTAATAAAAAATTAATTTATAATGGGTTCATAAACAATAATATATATATATATATATATATATATATATATTGCGGGCCCATGCGGGCTTCTAGGAGGGCACCTGAGCAGATGTAATTTTAATGGGAGTGCTGCCCTACTTGTGGATGTGTGTGGATTACCCTACTTGCAGAAATAGGGTTATCTGGGCTTAAGCACCCATTCATTACAAGTGTGATATCTCCTGACACGCATCAGTTTTATTCAGCATGGCTGAGGGGAATACTACAGTGGATGATGTTGGTATTGGGACTGTGAACCTGGCGTTACTGACACAAGGTACTATACTTACCTTTACTGACACGGAGGCTGATTCCATACTATTTACACAGCAGCTTAAAGATGATGTTGATGCACAGCCAACCGAGTTCCTGTACAGGGAATTACTGAGACTGAGACAGAAGGAGATGGATTTCCTATACCATGGAATCACGCTCAGTGATTACTATAAGGATAAGAAGATCCCTCGGGGCTTTAGAATTAAGAACTCTCCCACAATAGGCCGTTACAACACGGCATTCTGTAAAAAATGGATAGCCGTGTTGAATAAATGCAGCTTTGATTTATTACTTCTAGTCATAGAAGAGTCGGCCAGGGAATTGAATATATCCCGTGATAAAATCAAGGCTTTTGAAGTACAGCATAAAGCTACTTTGATAGCTGATACCAAAATGAACTGGTATGAGAAGCTTAATAACCAGATATCTACTTATAAACGGGATCTGATACAATTCAAAAAACAAAAAAGTTATCTACGGTCAATGCAGATTACGACTTGAATAGAGTGTATCAATGGGCCAGCAGCACCCGTAACGAACGTATGCGCACATTCAAACAGCGCAATTACAAACAACTGTGGCAATCGGATTCATCCCAAGAAGGAACATCTCACAGTGACGTGGATGGACCTAGTGATGGACAAAACCGAGGAACGAGATCCCCTTTAGGGGCACAGACCCGCCGTGGAGGCGGCAGAGGAGGAGATGGACGAGGAGGGGCGGCCAATGCAAAAGAACGAGGCCGTGGCAGGAAAGGACGTCCGCCACTACGGGGGAGGAGATAGTGTTCAATCTCTCCTCACATCCCCTTACCCCTACTGAAACCCAAGTCTTGTCGAAAGGACTTTCCTTTGTCCCCACTGTCCGGTTTAATTCCATGCAATGGGAAATAGAAAAATACAGTCTAAATAGAAAGCTGAAACTACATGAACACTTCAGGGGTTCTAAAGCTAACCCTAGAACTCAAGGACAGCAAGAATTACCGGCTCAATTGGTGAAGCTACAGAAAAGATCCAGATTTGATCCAGTTTCTAATAGCGCTGCTATTAAGACTTTTAGTCGTATGCTGGACAGTTCTGTGGATAGTGCCGAGTTGTCTAACACAACAGTATCTAATAAATTTGTGCATAATAACATGACTAAGGATGAGTATGATGCATTACGTGATCTTTCATCATACACGGATATCACAATACGCCCCGCTGATAAAGGCGGGGCTATTGTGATACAGGACATCGGTACATATAGGGCTGAACTTGAGCGCCAGTTGGGAGATCATAATGTATATAGATTACTTAAGGGAGATCCCACCAAAATTTTCTGTAAACAATTAAAGGATACGCTCCAAAGGGCTGTGGATGCTGGTGTCATCACTAGTGAATTGATGATGGCGTTGATAACTGAATCACCAGTGACACCGGTCCTCTATTCACTACCTAAGATCCACAAGAGCGTTACAGATCCCCCCGGCAGACCAATTATCTCTGCCCGAGGTGGTTTATTTCAGAAGGTATCTACATATCTTGACGCGCTACTTCAGCCTTGTATAACCAATCACCCCAGGTACTTACTTGATACCACCATGTTTCTAAATAAGCTAGAGTCATTGGGTGAGATTAAATCAGGTAGCCTGCTTGGTAGCATCGATATCTCTAGCCTTTATACAGTGATTCCGAATGAACAGGGTTTATTAGCTGTTAAGAAACTGATTACGGGTAATGTGTTGTATAAAGGGCCTGAGGTTGAATTTTTCTTGGAGCTGCTAGAGATGGTTTTGAAGTGTAATTTTTTCCTCTTTGATGGGAAATTCTATTTGCAAACATCGGGGTGTGCGATGGGGTCCAGTGTGGCCCCGTCGTACGCAAACGCTTATATGTTTATGGTTGAACAGGATATATTCTTCAATAACTGTTTTTTTAATGAGTACATCCAGTTCTATGCAAGATATATTGATGACCTGTTCATGATCTGGTCAGGGGAACAGGATGCCCTCATTCAATTATTGGAGGTACATAATGGATCTGATCATCCGGTTAAATTTACGTACAATATCAGTCCCGATACAGTTAATTATTTAGACGTTAAGGTGACGATTAAACATGGAAAAAATTCCACTGAGTTATACAGCAAGTTGACAGATAGGAATACATTGCTCCATGCACGCAGTTTTCATCCTAGACCATTGAAATTTGGGTTACCTTATTCGCAATTTTTGCGTGCTATCAGGATCTGTAGTAATCACGAGCAAGCCGTAGTTCAGATAGATGAAATGGTTCGTAAATTTAATGGCAGAGGGTATGATATGGATTTATTATTAAAGGCTAAGCAACGAGCCTTGGGATGCAGCAGGGAGTCTTTGCTGCATTCTAGGAATGTCAAACAAGAGTCCAGCAGGATGCCCTGGGTTAACCATTTCAGCACTGCAAGCGGCGCTGTGATTAATTCAGCAAAGAAGTTATGGCCTATAGTCGCCACTGATCAAGATCTTAATTTGGGCAACACAACTATTATGCCATGTTATACACGTGGTCGTAACATCAGGGACTGGGTAATGAAAACCGATATTACAGGTCTTCAATCACATCAAAGTATGCAGAGCAGTTTCATGACCCTTAAAAAAGGATGTTTTAGGTGCCTCAATTGTGTTACTTGTAGTGCGTTGATGGTGGGTAAATTTTTCTCACATCCACATAGTGGTAGGAAGTACGAGATCAAACACCGAGTTACTTGCACCACTAAATTTATAATATATATGATTGTGTGTCCGTGCGGTAAAAATTACATAGGAAAAACTGATCGCACGCTTCGTGAGCGTATGGCCAATCATAAACTGGCAATACGTAATGCACTTAGTTCTGGTAACAGTGACCAACCTGTGGCACGGCACTTTTTAAGTGCTGGCCACAGCTTGGCATCACTTAAGTATATCATCATAGATCATGAACCAGCTAGGCTTAGAGGTGGAGATAGATCTCTACGCCTCTTACAGAAGGAAGCACGGTGGATTCATGAGCTAGGTACACTGTCACCTAGAGGTTTAAATGAAACTCCTGGATTACACTGTTTTTTGTAGAATAGAAAATGTGTTGCATTTTTGTGGAGTTTGTACGTACTCCCATAAATTAGAGTGTGATTCTCTGTTTAACAATGTGCTGCTTACAAGATATATTTCGCTGCTTGTTAAATATTTTCAGCCAAACTGTATGTAAGGGAGTGTTTTGCTGAGTGTCTTTGACACAGGTTCCTATATGTCCCTTTTTTTAAATGTTATGTATTCTCCGTTTCTTTGTTTATAGTGATCGTCAAGGTGTCGCTAGGACCGGAGCGGACGTCATCAACGAGCGTCCGTCCTCTGGGATCACATGTCGGGTCACATGGAGGCCTTATTGTGGTTGTGGGGAATACGGACGTCATCAGCGGACGCCCTCCGGAGCCGCGCGCCGAGCGTCACTCGTGGTGGGGATGCTATTTAAGGTATGTTTTTTGTATGTTTGTTTTACCTGATGACGGAGTGTGAATAAAGTTCTCCGAAACGTTGTAATCTTCTGCCTTGAGACGAGATTGATATCAGAGTGCCGCCTGACCGGGAAGTATATATATATATATATATATATATAACCTTTCGTGTCATCCCACCTGAGCCCTCCCTCACCTTCTCCACCTTCGAGGTCCACACTATCCGCCTCTTCTACCCCATTCACCACCTTGTGGCAGTGATCTACCGCCCCCCTGGCCACTGTTCACCTTTCCTTGACAACTTTGCTGCCTGGCTTCCCCACTTTCTCTCATCCGACCTCCCCTCTGTCATCCTCGGTGACTTTAACATCCCTATTGACATCACTAATGCCGCTTCCACTAATCTTCTCGCCCTTTCCACCTCCTTTGGACTTTCTCAATGGACCACCACCCCTACTCACAATCTCGGCCACTCCCTCGACCTTGTCTTCACCCACCGATGTGATCTCTCTGATTTCTCAAACTCTTCCTACCCTCTCTCTGACCACCATCTGCTTTCTTTCACCCTCTCATCCTCCTCTCCACGCCCAGACCCACCACCACCAGACGCAATCTCGGGTCTCTCAACCTCACTTTCATGTCCTCCCTCGAAACTTTCCTATCTCCTCTTTCCACTATAACTTGTCCCAACCAGGCAGCCTCCTTCTATAACTCTTCCCTAACCGCTGCTCTCGACTCTGTGGCCCCCCCTCTCCTCTGTCCCCCTCCGCCGCTCCAAACCCCAACCCTGGCACACCACACTAACACGTTTCTTACAAAAATGCTCACGCTCCGCTGAACGCTCCTGGAGGAAATCACACTCTCTGCCGGACTTCCTCCATTTCAAGTTTATTCTCTCCTCCTACAGCTCTGCTCTTTCCCTCGCCAAGCAATCCTTTTTCCAAGCACTCATCTCTTCTCAGTCCTACTGTCCACGCCGTCTCTTTGAAACTTTCAACACTCTCCTTCGCCCCCCTCCCATCCTCCCTCACTGCCACTGACTTTGCCTCCATCTTCATCTCCAAAATTGAGGACATCCAACACGACATCTCCCGCCGTCACCCCTCTGCTACCCCCCTGCCCCCTTTATCCCTCCCCTCCATCTATCCCACCCTGTCCTCCTTCTGTCCCACTTCAGAAAAGGAAGTCCACTCCCTCATCTTATCCCCCCCCCCCCTCCACCTGCCCCCTGGACCCCCTTCCCTCCCGTCTTCTCCGCTCCCTCTCCCCCACTGCCTGCTCCCACCTTGCTCACCTCTTTAACCTGTCCCTCTCCACCGGCATCTTCCCCTCACCATTCAAACATGCTCTGGTCTCTCCTATTCTCAAAAAACCCAACCTCGACCCCTCATCACCCACTAACTACCGCCCCATCTCTCTTCTCCCTTTCGCCTCCAAATTACTTGAACGACTAGTCTACAGCCGTCTCACAAGCTACCTCTCTGACAACTCCATCCTCGATCCACTACAATCTGGCTTTCGCCCACTCCAATCAACTGAGACTGCCCTGGTGAAAGTCACCAATGACCTGCTTTCGGCCAAATCCAAGGGCCACTTCTCTCTGCTCATCCTTCTGGACCTCTCTGCTGCCTTTGACACCGTAGATCATCCTCTCCTCCTCCGCACACTCCAAAACGCTGGCCTCTCTAGCACTGTCCTTGACTGGTTTTCTTCTTACCTCACTAACCGCTCCTTCTCTGTGTCTGCCTCCAGCACCACCTCACACCCTTCCATCCTTCCTGTTGGTGTCCCTCAGGGTTCTGTCCTTGGACCCCTTCTGTTCTCCCTGTATACCTCTTCCCTGGGTGCGCTCATTAACTCATTTGGCCTTCAATTACACCTCTATGCTGATGACACACAACTCTAGCTCTCATCTCCTGATCTGTCCCCCTCTGTCCTCTCTCAGCTTTCCAGCTGCCTCTCCGCAATCTCCTCCTGGATGTCTGAACGCTCTCTAAAGCTCAACATGGACAAAACTGAACTCATCATCTTCCCCCCATCCAGAGCAACACCCCCGACCAATATCTCCATC
The DNA here is from genome assembly GCF_028390025.1 of Pseudophryne corroboree. Lineage (NCBI taxonomy): Eukaryota > Metazoa > Chordata > Amphibia > Anura > Myobatrachidae > Pseudophryne > Pseudophryne corroboree. The sequence goes on along the minus strand of NC_086448.1, from coordinate 706,044,603 downwards.
ATTGTTGACAACACCACCATCTCCCCCTTTCCCCAACTCCGCTGCTTGGGCATCACTCTTGACTCCTCCCTCTCCTTTGCACCCCACATCCAAGCTCTGGCACAATCCTGTCGTTTCCAGCTACGCAAGATTGCTCGTATCAGGCCATATCTCTCCCAGAGTGCAACTAAACTCATCATCCACTCACTGGACATCTCACGACTTGACTACTGCAATGTCCTCCTCACTGGCCTCGCTTGCTCCCATCTTGCTCCCCTCCAATCTGTCCTGAACTCCGCAGCTAGGCTTATCTTCCTCTCCCGCCGCACCACATCTGCCACTCCCCTTCAAAAAAATCTACACTGGCTCCCATTCCCCTACAGAATCCTCTTCAAACTCCTCACCCTCACATACAAGGCCATCTCTAATTCCACTGCTCCCTACATCTCCAACCTCCTTTCCCTTCATACTCCCTCCCGTCCCCTACGGTCGACTAATGACCGTCGCCTCTCCACCGCCCTGGTCACAGCTTCCCATGCACGAGTTCAGGATTTTGCCCGTGCTGCACCCCTTCAGTGGAACGCACTCCCCTGCTCCATTAGACTCTCCCCGACCTTGCAAAGCTTCAAACGGGCACTAAAAACCCACCTATTCATCAAAGCATACCTTCCCGATGCATTACCCAGTGCTGAAGCCGCGACTCCACCCCCCTGCCTCATGCCGTGAACATATCAGCTTTGCTTGCATACTGCCATCAGGCTACCTCCCACTTGCCTGCACCTCTTGTCATCTGTCTGTTGCCCCTCCCCACTAGATTGTTAGCTCTTCAGAGCAGGGCCCTCTTTCCTCTTGTTATCTAAGCCCTCGTCTCAACACATTTCACTCGCAGCTCTCCCCTACTCAACGACCATCTTTTTCCTGCTAGTAAAGGCTCATCTCCATCTATGGCCACCAGCCTCTAGTAGTACGATGATCACTCCATCAATACTTACATCTTAGCTGTATTATGTCTTGAAAACGTGTGGTGCTCTGTTACTTGTACTCTATTTCTGTTATTTATTTACTGTAATGCTATGTTTTGTCTCCCTGCACTGTCCTTATTTAAATGTGGCTTGTACATTGGTGGGGCAGTGGGTGAGAATCATTGGTGTACAGTGGATGTGGGCTGTACATTAGTGGGGCAGCGGTGACTGTACACTGAAGGAAGAAGAGGCTGTGGCTGTGCGGCTCCGTGTGAAGGAAGAAGAGGCTGTGCGGCTCTGTGTGAAGGAAGAGGCTGTGGCTGTGCTGGCGGCGGGGCGGGCGGCAGTGGCTGGTAAGATGAAGCCGGGGACGGTCTGTGAGGAGGAGCAATGTCACATTGTGCACATTGCTCATCACGGCTCCGTACACACATGCCGTGATGAGCGATGTCACAAGTGACATTGCTCACATTTAGCTGCATGCATGGCCGACCCTCGACCTGCTCTTAACGAGCACGGGTGCGCGCATCGGCCGTCGGGGGGCCATACACACTAGATGACTTGAACGATATATCAATCAAAATGGTCTATATCGTCCATATCTGTTAAAAAAAAATCGTCTGGTGTGCATGGCCCTTTAGGTGCGGGAGTGGTAAGCTAGTTTTAAGGACATGTTTGAAGGCTGGGACAGTGCTCCAGATGAAGGAAGCAGCACAGTAAAAAAAAAACAAAAAAAAAAAAACAACAACTTTAAAGATTGAGGCTGGAGAGGGGAAAAGAAAGGTCAAAGTCTGATTCTGGGAACAAAGGAGATGGAGACATTATCAGCAAAGGAAAGAGTGGGAGAGGAGGGAGTTGGGCTGTGAAAAATTACTCATTCAGTTATAAAGATCTTTATTTTCAGAAAATGTTATGCCAGGATGAGATGGTTGACAGACAGGAGGTGACACAGGAGACGACAGAGGGAGAGAGAGAGCATAGAAAGAAAAGTAAAATTTTGAATAATCAGAGAGGTGCTATCAGAAGACAAAGGAACGTATAAGCTCAGATAAATTAAGATTTAGGAGAAAATTTGAGGGACCTAATGGGAAGCGGAAGTAGAGGGAGGTAGAGGTAGGCGTAGATATGATATGACTGAGTGGTTGGACAGGTAGAATGTGAACAATGAAAATAAAAAGTGGGGAAAGTTTGATGCAGGAGGGGGTTACCAACGGTGTCAAACGCAAACTGAGGTCAAGTAGTATAAGAATACATAACTGGCTGTGAGGAGGTCAACGTGATCTGGTGAGGGCAGTTTCAGTTGAGCGAAGAGACTAAAAACTGATTGGAATGGGTCACGGAAATTGGAAAAGAAGTGGGTGAGATGGTTGTAGATGGTTGCTTAAAGATCTTGGATTTATATGGGAGGAAAGATATGGGATGGTAGTTAAGAATGGGAGGAGTGGTCAAGTGAAGGTTTCTTGAGAATGGAAGACCATGGATGCTTCAAGAAAGTGTAAAGAAAAAATATTGAAAAGATACGTGGAGTTCAAAAAGTCCCTCCACAGTGAGCACTTTCTTCTCTGCAGCTATGGGATGCTAAATAGGGACACTTTTAAACACTTAATGTAGGTAAGTAAGTAACTAACACATTTTTTTTTATTTCATGTAAATAATAGGATTTTAAATTACCTACCGGTAAATCCTTTTCTCTTAGTCCATAAAGGATATTGGGGAATCTAGTAATATGGGGTATAGATGGGGTCCAAAGGAGCCGGTGCACTTTAAAATTTCTTCAACTGGGTGTGCTGGCTCCTCCCCTCTATGCCCCCTCCCACAGGCAGCTATAGGTAAAAACGTGCCTGAAGGAGAAAGGACATATATGAGAGAAGGAAACATGACAACAAAGAGTGGTGAGATTTATAAACCAGCACACCACTAACATACAACGACCAGCAACGGCTGGAAACAACAGCAACAGCTGAACAGTTAACCACATAAAAGAGAACCAGTACAGAAGTCAACGCACTGAGGCGGGCGCTCAATATCCCTTATGGCCTACGAGAAAAGGATTTACCAGTAGGTAATTAAAAAGGGCACAAGAACCCAGCGTCCAAAGGAAGCATCCTGGGAGGCGGAAGTATCGAAGGCATAGAATCTTATGAACGTGTTCACTAAAGACCACGTAGGGTCGCACCACGGCGGGCCGCCCAAGAAGGGCCAACCGACCCAGAAGAATGGGCTTTGATGGTAGCAGGAGCTGGAACGCCAGTCTGTACATAAGCACGTGCAATCACCATTCTAATCCATCTGGCCAGGGTCTGCTTATTCGCAGGCCAGCCACGTTTGTGAAAACCAAAAAGTACAAAGAGAGAATCAGACTTCCGAATGGAAGCTGTCCTCTTAACATAGATACAGAGAGCCCATACCACGTCCAAAGACCGCTCTTTGGATGACAATTTAGAAGAGATAAAGGCCGGAACCACAATCTCTTGGTTAAGGTGGAAAGAAGATACCACCCTAGGTAGATAACCAGGACAGCTCGGTCACGGTGAAAAAACGAGATTTATGGTAAGAACTTACCGTTGTTAAATCTCTTTCTGCGAGGTATACTGGGCTCCACAGGGAATGACATTGGGGTGTAGAGTAGGATCTTGATCCAAGGCACCAACAGGCTCAAAGCTTTGACCTTCTTCTCAGAATGCATAGCGCCGCCTCCTCTATAACCCCGCCTCTGTGCACAGGAGCTCAGTTTTTGTTAACCAGTCCAATGCAGTAGTAGGTAAAAAAAGAGACAACAACCATTAGTAGCCACATACACCACATTCTCACAACAGGAGAAAATGTCAGTGGCTACTGCCATACCAACACAAAGAAGCTAAGGCCCTCATTCAGAGTTGTTCGCTCGCAAGCTGCTTTTAGCAGCTTTGCACACGCTAAGCCGCCGCCTACTGGGAGTGAATCTTAGCTTATCAAAATTGCGAACGAAAGATTAGCAAAATTGCGAATAGACACTTCTTAGCAGTTTCTGAGTAGCTCCACACTTACTCGGCAACTGCGATCAGTTCAGTCAGTTTCGTTCCTGGTTTGACGTCACAAACACTCCCAGCGTTCGGCCAGACACTCCTCCGTTTCTTCAGCCACTCCCGCGTTTTTCCCAGAAACGGTAGCGTTTTTTCGCACACACCCATAAAACTGCCAGTTTCCGCCCAGAAACACCCACTTCCTGTCAATCACATTACGAACACCAGAACGCAGAAAAAACCTCGTAATGCCGTGAGTAAAATACCTAACTGCATAGCAAATTTACTTGGCGCAGTCGCACTGCGGACATTGCGCATGCGCATTAGCGACAAATCGCTCCGTTGTGAGAAAAATATAACGAGCGAACAACTCGGAATGACCCCCTAAGTGCGTCAGGGTGGGCGCCCTGTGGAGCCCTCGCAGAAAAAGATTTAACAACTGTAAGTTCTTACCATAAATCTCGTTTTCTGCTGCAGGGTACACTGGGCTCCACAGGGAATGACATTGGGGATGTCCTAAAGCACTGTAGCGGGCACAAGAACCCGGCGTCCAAAGGAAGCATCCTGGGAGGCGGATGTATTGAAGGCATAAAACCTTATGAACGTATTTATTGAGGACCACGTAGCCGCCTTGCACAATTGTTCAAGGGTCGCACCACAGCGGGCTGCCCAAGAAGGTCCAACAGACCGAGTAGAATGGGCCTTGATGGTAGCAGGAGCTGGAAGGCCAGCCTGTACATAAGCATCTGCAATCACCAATCTAATCCATCTGGCCAGGGTCAGCTTGTGAGTAGGCCAGCCACGTTTGTGAAAACCAAACTTCCGAAGGGATGCAGTTCTCTTCACATAGATACGGAAAGCCCGTACCACATCCAAAGACTGCTCTTTGGAAGACAATGCAGGAGAGGCAAAGGTGGAAAGAAGACACCACCTTAGGTAAGTACCCGGGACGTGTTCGAAGAACTGCCAGGTCATGGTGAAAAATCAGATATGGGGACCTACAAGACAAGGCACCCAGATCCGACACCCGACTAGCAGAGGCAATAGCCAGCAGAAACGATACCTTAAGAGAAAGCCACTTAAAGGCTGCAGATTCAAGAGGCTCAAACAGAGACTCTTGCAATGCCCCCAGAAACACAGACAAGTCCCAAGGAGCCACAGGCGGGACATAAGGAGGTTAAATTCGCAACACACCCTGAGTGATCAGGTAAAGTCGCAATTTTTCTCTGGAACCAAACAGACAAGGCAGAAATATGAACCTTGATGGAGGCCAGACGAAGGCCCAAGTCCAGACCCCGTTGTAGAAAGGCCAAATGTTTGGCCGTACTAAACTTCTTAGCGTCATAATGGTCAGTGGCGCACCAAGGAAAGTAAGAATTCCAGACCCTATGATAAGACGGAAGCTTGGAGAGCCACGCCGTCAAAGCCAGCCGGGCCAGATCCTGGTAGACACAAGGGCCCTGAACGAGGAGGTCTGGTCATTGTGGAAGCAGAAGAGGACGCTCTAACGATAGACCCTGAAGATCTGAGAACCAGTGCCGTCTGGGCCATGCTGGAGCGAGCAGAAGTAGGATTCCTCCTTCTTGCTTGAATTTTCTTAATACTCTGGGCAGGAGTGACACCAGAGGGGACACGTATGGCAGCCGAAAGTTCCATGGAATTGCCAGTGCGTCCACGAACACTGCTTGAGGATCCCTTGTCTTTGCTCCGAAGACCGGAACCTTGTGATTGTGTCGAGATGCCATCAGGTCCACATCTGGGAGGCCCCACTTCTCCACTAGGAGTTGAAATACTTCTGGAAGGAGGCTCCACTCTCCGGCGTGTACGTTCTGACGACTGAGGAAGTCCGCTTCCCAGATCAGGACCCCCGGGATGAACACTGCCGATATGGCTGGCAGATGGCATTCTGCCCACTGAAGAATTCTTGAAACTTCCCTCATTGCCATACGGCTGCGAGTGCCGCCTTGATGATTTATGTACGCCACCGTGGTGGCGTTGTCCGATTGTACTTGAACAGGTCTGTTCTGTATTAAATGCTGGGCCAAGTTCAGGGCATTGAACACTGCCCGCAGTTCCAGAATGTTTATCGGGAGGAGAGACTCCTCCTTGGTCCACCGACCCTGAAGGGAGTGTTGCTCCAACACCGCACCCCAACCTCTCAGACTGGCATCCGTCGTCAGAAGGACCCAGTTGGAGATCCAGAAAGGACAACCCCTGCTCAATCGTTAATCCTGAAGCCACCAGCTCAGTGACAGACGGACCTCCGGAGACAAGGAGATCATGTGAGACCTGATCCAAAGAGGCAGGCCTTCCCACTTGGCAAGAATCAATTTCTGTAGAGGGCGGGAATGAATTGTGCGAACTCCACTATGTCGAAAGCAGACACCATGAGACCTAGCACTTGCCTCGTCGAATGTATCAACACTTGCGGCCGAGATAGGAAGCATCAAATCCTGTCCTGAAGCTTCAGAACTTTCTCCTGAGACAAGAACAACCGCTGGTTATGAGTGTCTAACAACGCTCCCAGGTGCACCATGCTCTGAGCAGGGACCAGGGAAGATTTCTTCCAGTTAATGAGCTACCCGTGGGCTTGCAGAAACTTGAACATCAGATCCAGATGGCGTAGGAGAATTTCAGGAGAATTCACCAGGATCAACAAATCGTCCAGATACGTCAGGATCCTGACCCCTTGACGGCGGGGTACAGCCGTCATTACCGCCATGACCATGGTGAAGACTCGCGGAGTCGTGGCCAAACCAAAAGTTAACGCCCGAAACTGGTAATGGAGGTTGCCAACCGCAAACCCCAGGTACTGCTGATGCGACATTGCAATGGGAATATGCAGGTAAGCTATGTTCAGGGAGACCATATAATCCCCAGGTTCCAAGGCCAGAACAATAAAGCGATGAGTTTCCATACGAATCTTGGGACCCTCACAAATTTGTTCAAGGAATTGAGGTTGAGCCGAGAGGACCCATTTGTCGGGACTAGAAACAGTGGTGAATAGAACCCCTTGCCTCTCTGAGCCAGATGCACCTGTACTACCAGTCCTCCTCTTGCAAGGCCCCCAGAATCATCGACAAATCCCAAGGAGCCACAGGCGGGGACATAGGGTGTGTTACGGATTCAACCTCCCTGAGTGAATGTATGAACATCAGGCAGAGTCGCAATTTTTCTCTGAAACCACACTGACAAATATGAACCTTGATGGAGGCCAGACGAAGGCCCAAGCCCAGGCCCCGTTGTAGGAAGGTCAAAAGTTTGGCCGTACTAAACTTGTAAGTGTCATGATTGTTAGCTGTGCACCAAGCAAAGTAAGAAACGTCCCAAGTGGAACTCCGCAGGCGGATACGTGCGTTCTTCTCACCAAGAGACATAGCTTCTCCAGATATGATGATAGTGTTTTGACGTCACAGGCTTCCCGGCCTGAACCATGGTAGCAATAACCTTTTCGGAAAAGCCCTTGTGAGCTAGGATGTTCCGCTCAACCTCCATGCCGTCAAACGAAGTCGCCGTAAGTCCGGGTAGACGAACGGTCCTTGTTGAAGAACATCTCTGAGAGGTAGAGGCCAAGGGTTTTCGACTGACATGTCCAGAAAATCCGCGTACCACGCCCTCAGAGGCCGATCCGGGGCAATCAGAATTGCCTGGGCTTCCTGATTTCTGATGCGCTTGAGCACCCTTGGGAGCAACGGACTCGGAGGAAACAGGTAGACCAGCCGATAAGGCCAAGGCGACGTCAGTGCATCTACTGCCCTCGTCTGAGGGTCCCTGGTTCATGAGCAATACCAGTGAAGCTTCTTGTTGAGACGAGAGGCCATCATGTCTATCTGTGAGCAGCCCCACCGGTGGATAATCTGCTGGAAAACCTGCTGGTGGAGACCCCACTCCCCTGGGTGGAGATTGTGACGACTCAGGAAGTCCGCTTCCCAGTTGTCTACTCCCGGGGTGAAGATTGCAGACATTGCTCTTGCATTTCTTTCTGCACAGAGGAGTATCCTTGACAACTCTCGCATGCAGGCTCTGCTTTTTGTCCCTCCTTGCCAATTGATGTACGCCACTGATGTGGCATTGTCCGACCGTGCTTGGATTGCGTGATCCCAGAGCAGAGGAGAGGCCTGAAGCAGAGCACTGTAGATCGCCCGAAGTTCCAGAATGTTGTCGGAAGGAGGCTTTCGTGGGCTGACCATCTGCCCGGGAACTGTGCCCCAGCTGAAAAGTTCTGGCACGGAACCTCCCATATTGGATCACCTCGTATGAGGCGACCATTTTTCCCGAACAATATTATGCAAAGATGGATGGACACTTGAGTAGGTTGGAGCACCATGCGGACTATCTCCTGAAGTGTTCTCACCTTGTCCTCTGGTAGGAACACTTTCTGGGCCACAGTATCCAGCAACATCCCCAGGAACAGGAGCGCTGAGTTGGCTCCAGGTGGGACTTCTGTCACGCTATGGGTGGATCCTCAATTTACAGAAGTTTGATAGTGCGGTCTATATGGAGCAACAAAAGCTCCCTGGATCTTGCTTTGATCAGATGATCGTCCAGGTAAGGGACAATATGGACTCCCTGGACCCGGATCATCATCATTTACGCCATCACCTTTGTGAACACCCTCGGAGCTGTGGACAGGCCGAAGGGCAGTGCCTGGAATTGGTAGTGATTGTCCAGCAGGGTAAACCTCAGGTATGCCTGATGAGGTGTGCAAATTGGAATATGGAGGTAGGCGTCCTTGATAGCCAAGGAAACCATGAATTCCTGTTCTTCCAGGCCCGTAATTACTGCTCGCAAGGGATCCATTTTGAACTTGAACACCTTCAGGTAAGGATTCAAGGACTTTAGATTCAAAATGGGCCTTACCGAACCCTCCAGTTTCGGCACCACAAACAGGTTGGAGTAATAACCCTTGCCTCGTTGTGGTATTGGTACTGGCACAATGACGTGGGACTGGAACAACTTTAGGATGGCCTGTTGCAACGTAACCTGCATATCTTCCAAAGCTGGTAAGCTTGATTTGAAAAATCATTGGGGAGGAGCACTGTCGAACTCCAGCTTGAAGCCTTGAGAAGCGAGATCCTTGACCCAGGTATCATGGCAGGAAGCCTCCCAGACGCGGCTGAAGTGACGCAATCAAGCTCCCACCTCGAGATCCCCTCGAGGTGGGTGGGCATTGTCATGCTGAGGTCTTAGTGGAAGCAGAACTGGTGGTCTATTCCTGAGAGCTGGTGCCTGCAGGCTTTCTTGACTTACCTATGGTGCCTCTAGCCGCATTGGAGGCACCTCTGGCCTTAGATCGAAATCTGTGAGACCGAAAGGACTGTACAGACGGCCCTGGGTAGGAGCGTCTCGCCGGCGGGGCCCCAGAGGGGAGAAACGTGAATTTTCCATCCGTAACTTTGGAAATCAATGTATCCAATTCAACCCCAAAGAGCCATTCCCCTGAAAAGGCGAGGGATTCCACACTGCGTATGGATTCCGTGTCCGCTATCCACTGACGCAACTACAAGGCCCTGCGCAACGACACTGCCATGCAGAGGTCCTAGCATTAATGTTCCCCATCTCCTTGAGGGAATCACAGAGGACGTGTGTAGCGTCCTGAATGTGCTTTAGGAGGGTCACCATAGTGACCGGGGGCATAGCCCCCGAGAGGCCCTCCTGAATTTGAGTGGCCCATGAATGAATGGCATGGGTCATCCAGCAACCTGCAATGACCAGCCTTTGCAATACACCTGCTGCCATGTAAATAGATTTTAGAAGTGTAGCTTCTATTTTCCTATCCCCAGGATCCTTTATGGTAAAGGAGCCCGGGGCAGGCAGCACTACCTTTTTGGACAGTCGAGAGACTGATACATCAACCCCCGGGAGTTCCTATCTTCAGGAGCAAATGGGAAAGTGCACAAAAACTTTTTGACACTTGGAATTTTTTGTCCGGATTTTTCCAGGCCAACTTGAATAGGTCATCTAACTCTGCAGAATCAGGGAAAGTGACATTAGGCTCTTGTTTTGTGTAAAGAAAAACGACTGCTGTGACGCAGTGTCCTCAACACATCCCGTATAGCCAGAATTAGGGGTTCAAAACCCTGAGCAGAATCGGTATCCCCACTAACGGGGTCCAAGTCCTCCCCATCCTCCTGTATATCCTCATCTTTGTCAGATAGTAGAGCAGTCAAACCACGCTTTTGTGGTCCTGCATGAGAGGAGGGGGGCTGTGTAACATTTGCCCTAGCAGCTAAAACTGCAACAGCCTGTTGTAGTAGCTGAGTTTTCTGAACATTAGCAGTGAGCTGGGATGACATATCAGACATCATATTTTTCAGAGACCCTAGCCATGCGGGCTCTGGACCCTCTCCTCCAGCTCCTTCACTGATTTCTGAAGATTGGCTGCATTGTTCACAAGAAACAGAATCAGATAATACTGGAGAGAATCTAGTGTGACATACACTGCACAGCTTGTGTTTACCCATGTTTCACAGTAAGCACAGTAACATACACATACACAGTAAAATATCTCAAGCATGCCCTTACTGTATGTGAGAGTAGACACACAGAGAGAAGGACACTAGCACACCCCTAGCTGCACAGCCCCAATGAGGCTGACAGCTAACTATATCACAGTAAACACTAATAATGTCTGTCCTGTAGAGGGGTGGTATTCATGTGACCGGCGGTCAGCAGACCAACGGTCACATGACCTCCCCCAAAAATCCCGCCCCCTCACTATGCCGACCAATAGGACTATTTCCACTTGTGGATGTCCAAGGCACCCATAGAGTAGGAATATAACCCGTGGCGATCGCAGGTCGCCACCGAGCCCACAAGGGGCTTGTTGCACTCGCTTCTCCCTGCCGTGATCCCGGCGTTGGTATGCTGACCGGCGGTCAGCCATACTACACCCCTGTAGAGGACCCAGATAGTGTACAATGGCGGCTCTCCCACTTTGCTACACCCCCTTACCAGTTTTCCAGCGTGTCTTGTGAGGCAGGAAGCGCTGTGTGTGTTGTATATGGTTGCATTAAGAAGAGGAAGGCACCAAAATGCCTCTGGTCCCGCTCTGAGGTAGCTCCGCCCTCTCCAATGGTGCTGGAGCTACAGTGATTATTTATACTGGCAAGGTCTCCTGTTTGATTAAAAATGTCACACAAGTGCTAGTTCAAGCGATTGTCAGCCAGTCTACACGGGGGACCCTAGCGGGAGCCCCCCCAGAGGCTCCTGTATGCCACGCCCGCGTTCAGCCCCACTTTGAACCGGGGGACCCCCCTAGCAGGGCCCCCGGTTTGTCCTCACCACAGACGTCACCTTCAGGCACTGTTAGGGGTGTGCGGCGTGCTGCGATTGTGACAGCCAAGGAGCAGTGCCCTGCTGAACAACAACCCCTCAGGACGTTAGTCCTGCAGCAGGGAAGCAGCTCTGCACCTCGCAAGGCCAGTGACAGCTCCCCTCCCTCCCCACCCCCACCTCCCACGGTGCAGGTATGCTGTTGCCCAGACAGCATACTAAAAATAACAAACATTAAAAAGAAATTGAAGAAAGCTCTCTGGAGCTCAGAGATGTGCATCCTCTCCTGAGGGCACTTTTTTTCTGAACTGCCTATGGGAGGAGGCATAGAGGGGAGGAGCCAACACACCCAGTGAACCCTGTCTATACCCCATCGTACTAAATTCCCCAATATCCCTTATGGATGCTAGAGAGAAAGTGTTTAAAAACAGCTATGTTGTCATATTACTTAACACATTCTCTGCGAGGCCTGCTTAGCACACAGCCACTGCAGAAGGACTTTTTGAACTCCCTGTACAGCATGGTACCCTGTGGGAACATGCTTCAAAGGGAAGGATAAGAATAGGGGTGTTTGTGCAGATGGTGGTTCAAGGGGTATAAAATAAATCATGTATCAAGGAAAAAGAGAAAAAGACCGAAGCACTTGTACAGAATCCTAAATAGTATATGTAAGAGCACAGTGGATTAACTCTATGGTAAGTAAATCACTGTATAAATAGACAATCAGCACTCATACTGTGAGAGTAAATTAAGTATATAGGTAAACTAAAAATATAAAATAAAAAAATAATAGATACTCTCCTGTTTGGGGCACTAAACCACCAGAATTGGAGGTATAATACAATATAGAACTTTACTTTTATTATGTACGTTAAAAATTATGAACCTCACAAAACAACACGGAAGAAGTAACTATAAAATCAATAGCGGTAATGTGTAAATATGTAGAATTGTTCCAAGAAGAACAAAAATTGTTCTTTTGTACAATATTCTTGCCAGGAGGTACACATTTATTCCCATTAGGGAACTATTTGACAAACATATTTCAATGTCTTATTTGCTTGCCTACTTTTCCTATTATTGATTTATGGTTCAGAGATAATATGGATGTATTCTGATACATTGGCAGTGGTAGAGAGGTTCGCTCCCCCTTATTTGTGTGGCGCCCGAAATCAGTCTATTGCTGGGTGTCAATAACAGATGTCAGCAATTAAAATAATGGATATTTAATGAAACATTAATATGCACAATAAAAACATGTGAAATTGTGACTAAAAACAAGAGTGGAGACTGTACTGGCAGGAAAAAGTCATAACGGTGAAGGAAAAATGGAGCCACAGGTGTCAGACAAGCAAGGTATCCCGGGATATACCCTGCTTAGGCTCCAAAGAGTTTAATCCCACCAGACTTCGATGGAAAGTCCTGGATGTTCGTCCGTGTTGAAGATAGGCACAGCAGGGCAGCGCTGACGCGTTTCGGGACTATCCTGTCCCTTTTGCTTTGAAAAAGGGACAGGATAGTGCCGAAACGCGTCAGCGCTGCCCTGCTGTGCCTATCTTCAACACGGACGGACATCCAGAACTTTCCATCGACGGCTGGTGGGATTAAACTCTTTGGAGCCTAAGCAGGGTATATCCCGGGATACCTTGCTTGTCTGACACCTGTGGCTCCATTTTTCCTTCACCGGTATGACTTTTTCCTGCCAGTACAGTCTCCACTCTTGTTTTTAGTCACAATTTCACATGTTTTTATTGTGCATATTAATGTTTCATTAAATATCCATTATTTTAATTGCTGACATCTGTTATTGACACCCAGCAATAGACTGATTTCGGGCGCCA